>NW_026535997.1:0-449069 GCF_028551555.1 Melozone crissalis | reverse complement strand
TTTCCACAGTCTCAAAAATCCTTCACCCTGTGGCTACCCCTTCCAGAAAACTGAGTTTGACTTGCTGGCAGCTCCAAAAATCCTCATTTTCCCTCAGAAAACCCCTCATTTTCCCTCAGAAAAAATCTTCATTTTCCCTCAGAACAATCTTCATTTTCCCTCAGAAAAAAAATCCTCATTTCCCCTCAGAAAAATCCTCATTTTCCTTCAGAAAAAAAATCCTCATTTTCCCCTCAGAAAAATCCTTATTTTCCCCTCAGAAAAATCCTCATTTTCCCCAGAAAAATCCTCATTTTCCTTCAGAAATGATGCAGGCAAGAACAGGAATTCCCAGGGAGGAGCATCCTGGATTTGGGGAGGTGTGAGGGAGTTTTTTTTTCTCATTCCTCACCCAATTTCCCACCCACCACCCTCAGCCAAACATCACAAAGAGCTCTGCAAAATTCCTGCTGCTACATTTTTCCCTCAGAAAATGCAGTTTTGACAAAAAATTTCCCCTTGTATGAATAATATTTGATGGAGAAAGCTGTGAAAGATTCATGTCAACTTGTTTCCTTTCAATAATGTCAAAACACTTGGTTTGGATGTTCTTGTTTAGTTTTGACTTTTATTATTCTAATGTGGAAGTGATTTTACTTTAAACATTCATCAGGAGGAATGTTTCAATCTTATTGAAGTAACATGTTTTGATATTTTTGAATCACTCCTTTTTTTTTTTTTTAAATGGAACTTCTGCCCTGCTCAATATTTCATGGATTTTACTCCCTCACACAAAGAAATGCAGGAACCAGGGGATTTTTCTCAGGTCAAAAAATGGAATTGCCGAATAAATTCAATTTCCTGACCTCTGTGAGGTGATGAAACCTTCCAGCTGTGTTTGCCTGCTGCTGACAAGGAGAGGGTGGGAATTGGGAGCTCTAATTCCTCATTTTCCTCCCATTTTTAACCCACTTATTTGAGTTGGGGTCGTGCAGAGTGACAGGAAAGGGTGAGGAGGGAGGAGACCCTGCAGTGATGTCTTGATTCTCTCTCATCCAAGGGTCAAAATGCTGATTTTACCTTGCTTGGCTGCATTTTTTCTGAGCTCCTGATGCCCTCAGCACATCCTGATTTTACTGATGCTGCACATTCCCAGTTCCCTTTGGAATTCCAGCTCTGGAAATTCTGCTTTTCCCCAAGCTGGAGCTGCTTGGTGCAGAATTCCTGTGATTCCCATCCCTGCAGGGCCACCAGCCCAAGCTGAGGGAAACATTTGGGGTTGGCTCTGGGGTTTTGGCATCTCTGACCCTTCTGGGAAGCTTCCGTGGCCTTCAGGAGGATGGGGCTGCCGTGGCTCAGGCAGGAATTTTTTGTGTCCATTTGTGGAGTTTTGGGGTTGCCAAAATGGGAATTTTTTATGTCTGTGTGTGGAATTTTGGAGCTGCCACAATGGGAATTTCCTGTGTCCATGTGTGGAATTTTAGGACTGCCAGGATGGGGTCAGGCAGGAATTTTTTGTGTCCATCTGTGGAGGAGTTTTGGGGCTGCCACAATGGGAATTTCTTGTGTCCACGTGTGGAATTTTGAGGCTGCCAGGATGGGGTCAGGCATAAATTTTTTGTGTTGGTGTGTGGAGTTTTGGGGCTGCCAAAATTAGGAATTTTTTGTGTCCGTGTGTCGAAGTTTTGGGGCTGCCAAGACGGGAATTTTTAATATCCATTTGTGCGGGCATTTCGGGGCTGCCAGGATGGGAATTTTTTGTGTTCATGTGTGGAATTTTGGGACTGCCAGGATGGGGTCAGGCAGGAACTTTTTGTGTCCGTTTGTGGAGGAGTTTCAGGGCTGCCAGGATGGGAATTTTTTGTGTCCATGGGTGGAATTTTGGGGCTGCCAAAATGGGAATTTTTATTTCCACTTGTGGAGTTTTAGGGCTGCCATCCCTGGCACTTGCTCACTGCATTTCCAGGTTCCAGGGTGTGGAAGGGAAGGGATGACAGCCAAGGGTGTTCTGAGTGGCAGCAGGGAGCATCCCCAGCCCCCAGGTCCCCATCAGACACGCTGATAAATGTTCCACATCCACTCCCTCCCATCCCAGCTCGTTGCTATTCCTTGAGTTTTCCAGCTGAATTTTCATTTCATGCTAAGCACTGTTGGCCTTGTGCGTTTTTTGAGGGGAGGAATGAACAGTTCAGTGCAGCTTTAACACCCAAAATTTTCATTTTCCATCCCTAATGTGCAAGTGCAGCTCCTAAACAGTCGGATTTGGAAAGTGTGCAGGAAGATCTGTAAATCCTGGCAATGTGCTTTCACTGAGAGGCAAAAAAACCTCAGCCTGTTTCATGAAAACTTTTAATATTAATTTATGTTAAATTATTTTGGGGATGCTTCATTAGCTAGCAGTGAGTTTTCAGCTCGAGATGCAGCAGAAGCTCCGTGACTTCTGCTCAAAATACACCTGGATGTGGAGTTGCCTGGAGCCAGAATAATAATGAGGGTGCTTGTTGTTATTCCAGCCAAATTGGGATATTAGAGGGAGTCATGCAAATCTCAGCTCCCGTGGTTTGCCTCTGTAAAGGAAGTGTCAGAAAAGAAATTTCCAATTTGGTGCAAGAAATTGGAAACGGGGAGGAAAAAGACAGCGAGACTGATCAGAGATGATGGGGATAAAAACCAGAGGAGTGTGGAGCAGATAAATAATGTGGGAACACTAAGGAAGAATGAAAGAATGAAGTTTTTGGGGCTAAAAACCAGAGGATTGGCAAAGGAGTGTGGGGCAGATAAACAATGTGGGAACACTCAGGAGGAATGAAATTTTTGGGGATATATCCAAAGGATTGGGAGTGGAAAGGAGAGTGGAGCAGGTAAATAATGTGGGGACACTAAAGAGGAATGAAGGAATGAAGTTTTTGGAGCTAAAAACCAAGAGGACTGGGAGAGGATTGAGCAGCAGATAAATAATGTGGAAATACTCAGAAAGAATGAAGTTTTTGGGGATAAATACAAAGGATTGGGAGTGGAAAGGAGAGTGGAGCAGATAAATAATGTGGGAACACTAAGGAGGAATGAAGGAATGAAGTTTTTGGAGCTAATAATGATCCAGGGCAGGGAGCCTTTTGGAAATGGGATTGAGGGGAGCAGGAGGTAACAGGAAATTGTGCCTGGGGTTTATTTGGAGTCCAAATCAGAGAGGGATTAACTCTGTGTGAATGGGAATGGGGTTTAGGAGAGAATCGGGGTTGGGATGCCACAACCTGTGGGGGCTTCACCAGCTGGGCCTCAGCCCCTTCCCCACACCCAAATTCTCTCTTCCAGCCCCTTCCCACACCCAGATTCTGTTTTCTCTCTTCCAACTCCTTCCCCACACCCAAACCCTGTGTTTTCTCTCTTCCAGCCCCTTCCCACACCCCAATCCTATGTTCTCTCTTCCAGCCTCTTCTCCACACCCAAATTTTGTGTTCTCTCTCTTCCAGCCCTTTCCTCACACCCAAATTCTTTCTTCCAACCCCTTCCCACACTCAAATCCTGTTTTCTCTCTTCCAGCCCCTTTCCCGCACCCAGATTCTCTGTTCCCTCTTCCAACACCCTGACCTTGTGTTCTTTCTCTTCCACCCTCTTCCCCACACCCAAATTCCTGTTTTCTGTCTTCCAACCCCTTCCCCACACCCAAATTCTCTGTTTTCTCTCTCCCAGCCCCTTCCCTCACCCAACCCCGTGTTGTTTTTCGTTGCAGAGATTGACCAGGGCAGCTGTGGGGACCCCGGCGTCCCCGCCTTCGGCCGCCGCGAGGGCTCCCGCTTCCGCCACGGCGACACCCTGCACTTCCAGTGCCAGCCCGCCTTCGAGCTCAAGGGCCACAAAAGCATCACCTGCCAAAAGAGCAGCCAGTGGTCTGCTCAGAAACCTGTGTGTGTTTGTAAGTGGGTCAGCAGTGCCCTGGGTGCCCTCTGAGGGGACACCGAGGTGGTGGCGCCTGCCCCGTGGCACCTTCAGCCAGCTTGGGGACAGGTTTGGGGTCTTCACTGGGCAGGGCAGGGGAGATTTGGGCTGTGCTGGGCTCCCCCTGCCTTGTCCTGAGGGAAAAAAATCAGCCCTTGGTGGTAGCACAGACAGGGCATGGCCAAGTTCCACATTTAAACGTGGAGTCTCTTTGTAGAGATGGATTTGGGCTGTGTTTGGTTCTCCCTGCCTTGTCCTGAGGGAAAAATCAGCCCCAGGTGGAGAGGACCCAGCAAATTCACAATTTAAACCTGGATTCTGTTTGTAGAGATTGATTTGGGCTGTGCTGGGTTCTCCCTGCCCTGAGAGAAAATGAAGTCCTTGGTGGCCAGCACAGACAGGACATGGCCAAATTCACAATTTAAACCTGGGGTCTCTTTGTAGAGATGGATTTGGGCTGTGGTGGGCTCTCTCTGCCTTGTCCTGAGGGAAAAATCAGCCCTTGGTGGACAGGACCCAGCAAATTCCAGATTTAAACCTGGATTCTCTTTGCAAAGAGAGATTTGGGCTGTGCTGGGCTCTCCCTTCCCTTCCCAGAGGGAAAATCAAATCCTTGGTGGCCAGCACAGACAAGACCCGGCCAAATTGACAATTTAAACATGGATTCTGTTTGCAAAGAGAGATTTGGGCTGTGCTGCCCTGCTCTGAGGGAAAATCAGTCCTTGGTGGCCTTGGCACAGAAAGGACCCAGCAAATTCCAGATTTAAACTTGAATTCTCTTTGTAGAGAGAGATTTGGGCTCTTCAGTGCTCTCTCTGCCCTGCCCTGAGGGAAAATCAAGTCCTTGGTGGCCAGCACAGACAGGACACGGCCAAATTCACAACTTAAACCTGAATTCTCTTTTTACCCCCTCATTTTTTCCCTCATGATCCGACCCTCTCCAGGCTCCCTCCTGCTGGGCCTCAGTTTTACATTTGTTGCCCCATTCTCAGCAGGTTTGGGATATTCTGCTCTCTGTGGTGACTCAGGATCACATTTTGGGGTGGAAATGGGAGTTCTGCCCAGTCCCTGTGGGGTTTCAATGCTCTCAGTGTCCTCTGTAGATATATTGAGCAATTTGCTTTATTGCCCTGACAGGACCTTCCTGCAGGAATTTTCCCCAGAGTTTTCCCTCTGTTTCCCCCAGCTGGTGATAACCTCACTCTTCTTTTTATCTCCTTTTCTGCTTTTTTTAAATCTCCTTTTCTACTTTTGTTGGCTCTGTTAAAATCTGGGCCTTGTTGGAGCAGGGGAGTGAGGCTGAACCTGAAAAAAAACAGGAAAATGCAGTTGAGGGAGGGGAGAATGCAGAGGGAGAAAGCAAAAATGTTCTTTTTAGAAGTTCAGGTGCCAAACTGGGTGGAATTCCAGTGAAAATGTGGTGTGACAGGAGCTAATCCATGAAAAAGATGGAGCTGGGGAGGAAAAAAACAGGTTTTGCAGAGGGTCTGGAGAGTTGGGAGAAAATTGGGGGTCATGGAGAAGGGGGAGAACCAGTTTGGATTCAGTGCCTTTATTTTCAAATATTTATTTAAGCTCAGAGAAATACCTGGGGAAAGGAAGCAATTCCTCTGAGTCCTCCCTTTTCCAGCTGCCATCCCTCCCTTCCTGTTTGGTTTTTTTTATTTGTAAGCAAATCAGCTGGAGGTGCTGCTGAGGAAAAAAATATTGGAGTTTTTCCTGGGAGGTGGGAAGTGTTAGACTGGTCCTGTGCTGGTTTTTCCTTTTAATTTCTTGGAATTTCAGGTGAATTTGGACAAGTTGGTGTGGTTGAGGCTGGTGCTGAGAGTTTGAAATGAGGATAAACTTGTGGTTTGTGCTCAGGGCAGCAGGACTGGGTGGTAACAGAGTAAAAAGGAGATTTTTGGTTAAAAAGGATTATTGATGTTGATCAAATCAAGCCCCATCCATGCAAAGCATGGCAGGAATCTTTCAGTTCCAATAATTCCAGTGTGATCTGTTCTCTGTGGCTCTTGGGATATTAATGGATCAAAAAAACAATGTGCAGGCAATGGGAAAAATGTGAAAAATGTCTCACAGACCCCTCCTGACCTTCACTCCTGATTTATTGTGGAGCAGGAGGGGTCACAAAATGGACAAAATGTGTTTGAATTCCAGGTGGGAAATGTTGGGAGAACATCAGATGTGAGGGGGAGAAATGAGGGAACCCTTTTGCTTCTGTGAAATTTGGATTTGGGGGGTTTGTTTCTTTGAAATTTGGGGTTTGGGGGTAGTCTCTTTGTAATTTGGGTGTTGGGGGGTTGTTCCTGTGGAATTTGGGGAGTCTGGTTGGTTTTGGGGTATCTGTGGGTGTGTTCCTCTTAAGTATGGGTGTTTGACTCTAAAATATCAGTTTCTGGGTGTCCGTTTCTTTACAATTTAGGTGTCTGAATGTTTGTTTCTGTCCAATTTGAGTGTCAGGGTATCTGTTCCTGTACTTTGTGGGTGTCTGGGTGTTTATTTCTGTACAGTTTGAGTGCCTGGGTGTTTATTTTTGTACAATTTGAGTGCCTGGGTGTTTATTTCTATACAATTTGCAAGTCTAGGTGTTTATTTCTGTACAATTTGAGTGTCTGGGATCTGTTTCTGTACAATTTTAGTGTCTGCATGGCTGTTTCTGTGCAATTGTGTGTATCTGGCTGTTTGTTCCTGTTCCATCTGGGTGTCTGTTCCTGTTCAGTGTGGGTGGGTGTCTGAGTGTTTATTTTTGTACAATTTAGGTATTTGGGTGTCTGTTTCTGTGAGATTTGGATGGTTGGGTGTCTGTTCCTGTTCAATGTGAGTGTCTGGATGTTTTTTCCCCTGTTAAATTTGGGTGTTTGAGTGTCTGTTCCTGTTAAATTTGGGTGTCTGGGAGTTTATTTCTGTACAATTCAGATGTCTAGGTGTCTATTCCTGTTCAGTTTGAGCGTGTGAGTGTTTATTTCTGTACAATTTAGATGTCTGGATGTTTGTATCTGTAGTTTGGGTGTCTTTCTGTACAGTTTGAGTGTCTGGCTTTGGGTGATGGCTGAAATTCTTCTCTCTGTCTTGCACCATCCTGCACTGTTTGAACCAACTCCATAATTTGTTTTTGGCTTTAAAAATGGCATTTCCAGGGTTGGGGGATGTGGTGTCTGTCACAGGCCTGGGCAGTTCCACACCCAGAACTTGATTTTTGGACAGAATTTGTTCCTTTTTCTCAGCAAAACAGGCTTGGGGGGACATTGGATGAACATCCCTGAACGAAAACCCTTGTGCTCTGATTTGGGGATAGAATATCCTGTGGCTGGGGAGATTATTCAGTTTATAAACAGAGAATCAGCTCCATAATTCCAGCTCTGGAGCTGCTGACACTGAGGATGGAGATGTGGTGAGGGAGAGATCCAGGGTGGGAATTGCTGTTCAAACATCCTCGTGTGGAGTAGAGAATAAAACCCCTCATTTCCTGGTTTTATTTGTCCCCAAAATTCACTGAATCAGGTTTATTTGACAGAAAGAGCAGGGCCCTGGTGCTCCTGGGGGGGTTCTGCAGTGAGAGGATCTTTGAGGGATCTTTGTTCTTCCCTTCCCTTCTCCTCCTGCTTTTCCCAAATTTTCACCCTGCATTTCCCTCTGTGTGCTTGACCCGTGCCAGGCAGTGCTGTCATTTTCCACGAGGGATAATTGTGGCACTTGGAGTGACAATAAATGTCATTGTCACCTCCTTGGGCAGAGTTCCTGCCTTGGTTCAGGTGCCCTCTGCCAGTTCTGGGAGAGTCCTTCCAGAATTTCTGCTGCAGCTTCAGTTTGTTGGGATCACACTTGGAAAATTCAGGTTTTTCTGGACCCGCCTCGTGTTTGACAGGGAATTTAATGGTGGGGGAGTAAAAGGGAGGGGAGTAAAAGGAGTGGATTTGGGCCCCAAAATTCTTGGGAATGGGAAGGGTCTGCACTGACCCCAGCAGGGTTGGGTTGGTTGGCGTCGCTCAGCAGTTTTGGGATCGTTGTGGTCATTACTGGGAAGGTTTGGGGGTAAATCTAGGAAAGTTTGGATGGATTTGGAGCAAGCACATTAATTTCTGGAAATGTTTGGGTTTGGGATTCATGTGATCGTTCCTGGGAATGTTTGAATGAAACATGTTCATTTCTGGAAATATTTGAGTAGGTTTGGGATTCATGTGATCATTCCTAGGAATGTTTGGATTTGGGGATAAATCTGAGAAAGTTTGAATGGATTTGGAGCAAACACATTCATTTCTGGACATGTTTGGGTTTGGGATTCATGTGGTCATTCCTGGTAGTGTTTGAATGGATTTGGGATTAACGTGGTTGTTCCTGGGAATGTTGGATTTGGTTTGGGAATGTTGGATTTGGTTTGGGATTCATGTGGTCATTCCTGGGAATGTTTGATTGGGTTTGGGATAAATCTGTTCATTCCTGGGAATATTTGAATGGATTTGGGATTCATATGGTCATTCCTAGGAAAGTTTAGGGATAAATCTGGGAATGTTTGGATGGATTGGGAGCCAACACATTCATTTCTGGAAATGTTTGAGTTTGGGATTCATGTGGTCATTCCTGGGAGTGTTTGATTTAATTTGGATTAATGTGGTCGTTCCTGGGAATGTCTGAATGGATTTGGGATAAATCTGTTCATTCCTGGGAATGTTGGATTGGGTTTTGGATTCATGTGGTCATTCCTGGGAGTGTTTGAATGGATTGAGGATAAACATGTTCATTTCTGGGAGTGTTTGAATGGATTTGGAACAAATCTATTCATTCCTGGCAGTGTTTGATTCCATTTGGGGATAAATCTGTTCCTTTCTGGGAGGGTTTGGGTTTGGGGAGAAACGTGTTCATTCCTGGTTGGTTTTGAATGGACTGGGGACAAATGTGTTAATTCCTGGGTATGTGTGAGTGGATTTGGGATAAATGAGTGTGTTCCTGGGTTTGTTTTTTAACACATCTTCATTCCTGGGAATGTTTGGATAGATTGGGAACAGATGTGGATAAATGTATTCATTGCTAGGTATATTTAATGGATTTGGGATAAATGTGTTCGTTAACATCCCAGTTATTCCTGCCAAAAAAATCTGCCACAGGAAAGTGGTGGCTGCCCAAAAGTGTCCCCCCAGCCCCTGAGGGACAGTCCCATGCAGCATTGGCAGGGAGAGGTGAACAGCAGCACCACGAGGCTTTTTTGGGCCAAAAAAATGCCCACAAACTTCCACTTTCTTGTGGCCACTGCCAAAATTCCCAAGGGAGCTGCTGGGAGAGGAAGAGCTCTGTTGGAAATGATGGGAATTCAGGAGAGGAAGGTGCAGAAGCTTTTCAGGAGCAGATGGCTGCAGGATCCAGCCCTGTCCCAGTGGGGATCAGCAGTTCCCAGTTAAGTTTTTTAAAACTTCAGCTCCTTCCCAAAGCCAGGCCCTGCTCCTGCTGGAGTGGGTGGCAGTGAAACCTGCTCTTCTCTGCACATCTATTTTAAATTCTGTGATATTTTCCTCAAGATTTGCTTCCCAAAACCTGCCTGGTTTTCATTCTTCTCCTCATACCTGCAGTCCCACCCCCAGACTGAGCTGAGTTTTGTTGCTCTGAAATGACAAAACCCTCCCGGTTAATTTTGCTCCAAACTCCTTCCCTCACCTCCCACCTGCCCTGAGGTGCCACAAGGTTTTTAGGAGGAAAAGGCACCATGAGATGCAGATTTTTATCTTTTTTTTGCCCTTGGAATAACAGATACAGAAAGAGGAAAATACAAAATGTGAAGAACTTCGCTGCCCAGCTGGAGCAGTGCCCTGAGCTTCCAGCACTGTCCTGCTTTCCCAGCCCATCACCAAGGAGGAATTTTTGGAAAAAAAATTGAAATGCAAAGCAGAAAATCCACTCCTGTCTCCCAGCTCTCTCCCAAGAGGTCTGTGGGAGCAGGATCTAAAAACTGAGAGGAAAGTCAAGAATTTTGGATTGTTTCCATGGAAACTGCAGTTGTTCCAAGGATTCCTTGCTTGGTTTTCAGCTCCTGACCCTGCTCCTGTGGTGTGACCTCACTTTGGGATCAGCCCTGGGTTCTCCTGAAGGATGAGCAGGGATGGAGGCAGGAACAGGAGGAGAGAGGTGGGATCTGGGAAGGGAGAGTAAAAGGGAAAAGAGAGGAAAGAGAAAGAGAGAAAAGAGAAAGAGAAGAGAGAAAAGAGAAAGGAAAGCAAAGGGAGAAAAGAGAAAGAGAGAAAAGAGAAGAGAGAGAAGAGAAAGAGAAGAGAGAAAAAGAGAAGCGAGAAGAGAGAAAAGAGAAAAGAAAACAGAAGAGAGAAAAGAGAAGAGAGAAGAGAAAAGAGAGAATTGCAGGAATTTCTCCTGCCTGCTCCATGTTCACATCCATATCTCTCTCCCAAAAAAAGAACCAAGGAGCTGCTCCTTCCTTGTTTCACTGCTCTAAACCAAGCAGAATCCTGGTGCTGCTTGTGATAACGTGAACAAATCCCTGTGCTGGTTCATTCATGCCGTGGTCTCGCTGCTCTGTGTCTGCTGTGATTTATTCTGTATTTAATAAAGGGATTTTTCTCATTGCCTTTGCAGTAATTGGTCAGCAATAAGGATTATTGGCAAATGTAGCAATTATCGACAAATAAAAAAAAAATTATTGACACAGGCAGCTTTGTAAACAGGCCCCTGTGCTGTGCACATAATGAAATGGCCTCTGCTGGCATTTAACAAGGGTAATGAATATTAATTGCAGCCAGGGCTGCTGATGGGCAGCTGCAGGCAGCAGGGCTGGCCTCTGTCATGTTGGGGATGGCTCCTGCTGCTCAGGGCTCTTTGGGATGCTCCAGGTGCAGCTGGGCTGTCTCCATCCTCTTCCTCCTGACAGCCTGGCCCTGCCTGTGACACGCTGTTAAACAGCTCCTGGTTTGTCCCAGTGTGCAGCTGCAGGGAGGCTGGAGGGGCAGAGCTGAAACCTCCTTCCAAGTGAGGGAAAAACTCCTTTCAAGTGAAGAAAAATCTTCCACATAGAAGAAAAACCTCCTTCCATAGTAAGGAAAAATTTCCTTCCAAGTGAGGGAAAACCTCCTTCCATAGTGATGAAAAATCTTCCACAGAGAAGGAAAACCTTCTTCCATGGTAATGAAAAATCTCCTTCCAGAGAGAGAAAAAAATCTCCTTCCACAGCAAGGAAAAACCTTATTCCATGGCAATGGAAAACCTCCATCCACAGTGAAGAAAAATCTTCCACAGAGATGGAAAACCTCCTTCCATGGTAAGGAAAAATCTCCTTCCAGAGAGAGGAAAAATTTCCTTCCACAGAGAAGAAAAACCCCCTTCCAAGTGAGGGAAAAACTCCTTCCATAGTGAAGAAAAGCCTTGCACAGAGAAGAAAAATCTTCCACAGCAAGGAAAAACCTTCTTCCACAGCAATGGAAAACCTTCTTCCAAGTGAAGAAAAATCTTCTACAAAGAGGGAAAATCTCCTTCCATGGTAAGGAAAAATCTCCTTCCAGAGAGAGGAAAAATTTCATTCCACAGTGAAGAAAAATCTTCCACAGAGAAGAAAAACCTTCTTCCATAGTAAGGAAAAATCTCCTTCCACAGAGAAGGAAAACCTCCTTCCACATAAGGAAAAATCACCTTCCATAGTGAGGAAAAATCTCCTTCCAGAGAGAAGAAAAATCTCCTTTCACAGAGAGGAAAAATCTCCTTCCGCAGTGAGGGAAAACCTTGCACAGAGAAGGAGAACCTCCTTCCATGATAAGGAAAAATCTCCTTCTAGGGAGAAAAAAAATCTCCTTTTATGGCAAGGAAAACATCCTTCTACAGTGAAGAAAAATCTTCCACAGAGACCAAAAATCTCCTTCCAGAGAGAGGAAAAACTTCCTTCCACAGTGAAGAAAAATCTTCCACATAGAAGAAAACCCTCCTTCTGCAGTGAAGGAAAACCTTCCACAGAGAGGGAAAACCTCTTTCCACAGTGAGGTAAAACTTCCTTCCATAGTGAGGGAAACCTCCTTCCAAGTGAGGGAAAACCTCCTCTGCCTCACCAGATGAAGAAAATCATCATCTCACAGCCTCCGTGGTGTTGTTCATGAACCCTGTGGCTCCCTGGGCTGGATGTTCCCCTCTGGGATGTGATTCCAGCTCCCCTCTCCATCAAGGGGAGCTTTTTCCTGGCCACAGCTTGGCCCTCCAGCTCCAACTCGCATTTCTCCTCACTGATCTTATGGAAAATCAAAATCCTCGTTTACTTCCCTGCAGTGGAGACTCTTGGAGGGTTTTGTGGTTTTTTTTTTTTTATCAGCTCCTCTTTAATCTGTCACTTTGTTTTATCTGGCAAAGGTTAATTTTATATTCTTCCCTCGCTCTGCTCCTCTCCCCTTTGTCAGCAAGTCCTTTGTTGTTTTATTTTCTGAACTAGCGACTGCACCTCTCTCTTGCTGGGCTGCTGGAGGTCCTGGCTGAATGCTAATTCACCCCTTTGGATTTAAAAATTTAGAGGAGACACCTCATCCCTGCTGCTGAGACATTTCCCTGGGTGCAAATGAATTTATTTTCAATTTTCCTCAGGCAGATTACACCGTGCTTATGCTGACAGAATTATTTGACAGCATCCCCTGATATTTCAGCATCTGGTAGAGAGAGAGCCCAGAAAAAAAATCCTGAGGATGTTTTGCAGTTTGTTTTCCCTTTAATCTGCTCTCTTTGTGGCTTTGAGAGCAGGGAATGGATTGTGCAGCTCCGTGACCTTGATAACGTCACAGGAACGTCCGAATTGTTTGATCCCAGCCCATTAAGTGGTGAGGGGAGACAGAGGGAAAATAACAGAGGGAGGCAGAGCACTGATCCAAATAATTGTCTAAACGCCAACCCCAAGCCAAGCTCATCCTCTGTGCCAGGAATTAGGGAGATGGATGTTCCCAATAATGGGTTTTACCACGGGTGGCGGTGGGGAAAAGGGATGAGCAAAGCATCCGTACATAAAATATCCCAAAGTTTGGGCAGGTTGCACTCCAAAGGCAGCCTTGCCTTCCCGAATTAATGGGCCTTGGCAGCTGCAGCTTGGGATGGATTGAACCCCTGGAGAGCTTGAAGGGTTTTTCATGCATGTTGTGCCCCTCAGCTTCATTTTAAACATGGTTTTAATTATTTCCGTGGCTTTTTGGGAACCAGCAGAAATCAGGGGTTTATTTGTGGTGGGAAGAGCTTCCCCTCCACCAGAGCTGCAGATTCCTCTGGTTTGTCCCAAACCTCAGCATTTGGGAATGTTCTTGGGCTGTTCCACCTCTCCCAGTGCTCAGCCAGGTGTGAACAACTTCCCAAGGGCGCAGACAGAGCAAATTAACTCCCAGCTCCTTCTCCAAGCACTCCATTTGTCCCACAAATACTCCCTGGTGTGCACGGAAGGAGTTTGATGAATGCAGAGGGGGGAAAAATGAGCTCAGCAGATGGAAAGGGCAGATTTTATTGTGAGCAAACCCCCGAGGAGCCTGCAGCACCCTGGGGATGGATGTGTCACCTGTGGGTGACAGAGCTGAGCCAGGGACAGCAGCAGCGGAGGCTGGAGCAGTGCCCAGAGTGGCTGAGCTGGTTCCTTGCTCCCAAGTTCTGTGGGATTGTGCTGGGATGTGGCCACAGCAAAAAAAAAAAAATAATGTTGAGGCAAAATCTGGCTGGTTCCATGCTGGTTTTATTTTGCACCAGCTCAAGTCACCCACTGGATTTTTGGGAGTTTTCCTGAGAGAATTCACCAGGAAAATGCCAAATCCCACCTAAGAGGCATTTTCTTCCTGCTGTTAAATAGAACTGGAAGGGACTGGAAAATGGCAAATCCACCTAAAATCCTGAATAAAATATTCCGATTTAGTGGTGACCCAAAGATTTAGATTCAGTGGTGACCAGAAGATTGGGATTCGGTGGTGACCCAAATATTTTAATTTAGTTGTGACCAAAATATTTGGATTTAGTGATGACCAAGAGATTCTGATTCAGTGGTGACCAAAATATTTGAATTTAGTAGTGACCAAAAGATTCTGATTTACTGATGACCAAAAGGTTCTGATTTAGTGGTGACCAAAAGATTTGGATTCAGTGATGACCAAAAGATTCTGATTTACTGATAACCAAAATATTCTGATTCAGTGGTGACCAAATGCTTCCCTGCTGCTCCTGTGAGGAGGGAAATAAAGAACAAATGGAAGGGAACTAATGGAAGATCCAGGGTGGTGTTTTCCCCTCCTGGTTTTTGATGCACATGAAATGCTGATATTTCTGTGATGACAGAATTTCTGTCAGTGGGCTCTGGCAGCCTGAAATCACATTTTCCCTCCTGAGGCAGCCTCAGAGCAGGAACTGTGAATATCCCAGTGAGGAGGCTGAGGGCAGGGCCAGCTGTGGGGACTGATGCCACTTTCCCTTTGCAGTTTCCTGCTTTTTCAACTTCACCAGCCCGTCGGGGACCGTGCTGTCGCCCAACTACTCCGAGGAGTACGGGAGCAGCCTGCACTGCGTGTGGCTGATCATCGCCAACCCCGAGAGCCGCATCCACCTGGCCTTCAACGACTTCGACGTGGAGCCCCAGTTTGATTTCCTGGCTGTCAAGGACGGTGCCACGGCCGAGTCCCCCGTGCTGGGCACCTTCTCAGGGAGCCACATCCCCTCCTCGCTGACCAGCAGTGGCCACGTGGCCAGGCTGGAGTTCCAGACTGACCACTCCATGGAGAAGAGAGGGTTCAACATCACCTTCACCAGTGAGTGTGTGTTGGGTTTGTGTGGTGGGGAGGGATGGTGCATATTATATATATATATATATATGTATATATGTGTATACATATATATGTATATATGTGTGTGTATATATATATATGTGTGTGTGTATATATGTGTGTGTATATGTAAATATGTATATGTATATATGTATATGTATATATAATATATACATATACATATCATATATACATATATGAAATTTCTATATTATATATATTATATATATAGAAAGATATTGTATAATATATATATTATATAGAATCATAAAGTTAGCCATCTTGTCAGAAGGCTAACTTTATGATTATATATTATATATTAATTGTACTTTCATTACTTATGGTTATATTATTTTATGATTATATATTGTATAATTACTTTATGATTATGTCTTATATATTAATAATTACTTTATGATCCTATATTATATAATATATAATCTTATCTTTCATATTAATTAATATATATTAGTTATTGCTTGATTATTATATATTATATATCTTATATTTTTATTATTTAGATTATATCTTATATTAATTTTTTATTAAATATTCTATATTTATTATTATTATCTGGGCATCTCCTCCTCCTCCTGGCACTGGGAAGGGGAAAAATTCAATTTTTCTCAATTTGAGGGTGCAACACCCTCATTTTGGGGACAGGGTCGGGGGGACAGTACAAAAAGTTGCTGATTCTCCTGTTTTCTGTTTCTCTCCTGCTGCTGGCAGCGTTCCGGCACAACGAGTGCCCAGACCCCGGCGTGCCGGTGAACGGGAAGCGCTTTGGGGACAGCCTGCAGCTGGGCAGCTCCGTGTCCTTCCTGTGTGACGAGGGCTTCATCCGCACCCACGGTGCCGAGAGCGTCACCTGCGTGCTGCAGGAGGGCAGCGTGGTGTGGGACAACGCCGTGCTGCGCTGCGAAGGTAAGCCCCAGCGCCTGCCTGCTGCCCATGGGGTAGTTTGGGGTGGTTTGGGGTGGTTTGGGGTGGTTTGGGGTGGTAAAGATCCCATCTCAGCTCTTCCCGTGGGTGTTGTTAGGAAAATTCATCCACAAACACCAGAGGTTTGTGGCCAAAAAGGAGACACAGGAGTCCTGGAACTTTATTCCAATCAAGGCAGAGGCCATGGGGCATTCCACTCAAAGTTTTGGAGGACGCAGCCTCCTTTTTATCCCAATTTCCCAGCTGCATTTCCCTTCTCTCTTTCCCCATTTCTGAGGTACTTGAGAAGTTCAGACTTCCCAGAACACCTGATCCCAGAGATTTCCCTCTAATGTACAACCCTCCCTTCTAATTTCTAATTCTTCCAGAATTTAGGGGTTTTTCCCCATTTCTGAGGTACTTGAGGTACGCCTGATACCAAAGATTCCCCTCTAATATACGACTCTTGCTTTTGATATTTAATTCTTAGGGGATTTAGGAGTTTTTCCCCATTTCTGAGGTACTTGAGAGGTTCAGACTTCCCAGAACACCTGATCCCAAAGATTTCCCTCTAATGTACAAACCTCCCTTTGAATTCTTAATTCTTATGGAATTTAACGGTTTTTCCCATTAATTTTTCTGCGCTGTGATGGTCAGCCCTAGCTTCTGCCTGCTGCCCATGGGGTGGTTTGGGGTGCTGAAGAACCCATCTCAGCTCTTCCCATGGGTGTTGTTAGGAAAATCCATCCACAACTATAGAGGTTTATGGCCAAAAAGGAGACAGAGGAGTCCTGGAACTTTATTCCAATCAAGGCAGAGGCCATGGGGCATTCCCTTGGGATCTCTCCAATTTTTAAAGGATGCAGCCTCCTTTTTATCCCAGTTTCCCAGCTGCATTTCCCTTCTCTCTTTCCCCATTTCTGAGGTACTTGAGAGGTTCAGACTTCCCAAAGATTCCCCTCTAATGTACAACCCTCCCTTTTAATTTTAATTCTTAGGGAATTTAGGGTTTTTCCCCATTTCTGAGGTACTTGAGAAATTCAGACTTCCCAGAACACCTGATCCCAAAGATTCCCCTCTAATGTACAACCCTCCCTTTTAATTTTTAATTCTTATGGAATTTAGGGGGTTTTCCCCATTTCCTCCTCCTCCTCTCCTCCTCTTCTCCTCTCCAGGTGAACATTCCTTCAGGGAAAGATATTTCTGGGGGGAATTTTGCAGCCTTTTGGGGTCCAGAATCAAGGTTCTGCCTGTCGGGTCTCACTCTCACATTCCACAGTGTCCAGCCAACACCTTCCAGAATTTTCCACCCCTCTGGAAGGAGGAGTTTGCTGGGGAGGAAGTTTCAGTTCAAATATTCCTGAGCTCTGTTTATTTTCCAATTTTTTTGGTGTGGAATGAATGCTGGGGAATATTTTTTATTGTGGTTTTTTGATGATTTGATGATCAGTTCTTGTTACAGCAGGTATTTTTCTAATAACAATAATAATAATAATAAAAGGTTCTGGTTTGGTGATGCCTCAAAGCTTCCCTGCTGCTCCTGTCAGGGAGGGAATGAAACAAAAAGGAATGGAAGATCCAGGGTGATGTTTTCCCATCCTGGTGTTTGATCCATGTAAAATATCTGATATTTGTGTCATGACGGAAGTTCTCTCAATGGGCTCTGGCAGCTGAGAGACAAAAATTCTGCATTTCCATCTCCTGGCCACAACAGCCAACCCTGCCAAGGGGGGAGCTGGGCTGAATTAAAGGCTTTAATTCAGATTTCAAAGCTTTTTTAAGACTTTCAAGCCTCTGCTCTGGAAAAAAGAAGTGAAGAAGGAGCTCATTAGGACTGAAAATCTTCCTGTGCCCTGTGTTCTCAGGGAAGTGATGCTCTGCTCTGGTATTTGCAGCAATTTGAATAACAAGTGCTGAACTCTTGAGAAGCAGCTCTGGAATATTGAGAAATAATTGGAGTAATTGGCCCTGCCTTGCCTGAGCAGCAGGAATTGCACAGTCCTGGCCATTGTCTTTGGGATTGAAGGAAGGAATCAATTGTTTTCAACAGCTTTTATAGAATAAAAAGCTGGACATTTTTGTATTCTTAAATAATTTTGCTCCTGTCAAAATGTAGGTTTAATTCAGGCCTCCTGTTCCTTTCAAAGCACAAGCCTTGAAATTTACATTTTTTTAAGTGTGGAAGGGAAACATTCATTAAATAATACACTTCTAATCAACTTTTATATGTGATAACCTTCTGCCTTCTCCTCCTGATCACTCTGGTGAGTTCTTTGACTCACCCTTCAGTCTGGACCTTTTAATTACCCTTTTTAAGCAAGGAGAAAAGCTCAGAGATCTAAAATCCTGAAAAATAAATTAATGGGAATGAAGGAGACAGAGAAAAGGGTGGAAATTCTGACAGGAGACCAAGCACAGCTTTGGGGCAGAAAGGAAAAATAATTGCTTTGGAGCCAGCTGAGATCAAGTGACTTTGATCTGTCACCCTTGAGAGCAGCAGGGGAGATTTGGGGATGGGATTGGCACATTTTGAGGTGGTACAAGGGCATGGGGTCATGCACATTGGCATTGGGACTGGAACATTTTGGGGTGGCAGAGGGGCATGGTGACATTGGGGCTGGCACATTTTGGCATGGCACAAGGACACAGTGGCATTGGGATTGGCACATTTTGGGATGGCACAGTGACATGGTGACATTGGGGTTGGCACATTTTGGGGTGGCACTGTGACATTGAGATTGTCATATTTTGGGGTGGCACAGGGGCATGGTGACATTGGGGCTGGCACATTTTGGGGTGGCACAGGGACACGGTGACATTGGGATTGGCACATTTTGGGGTGGCACAGGGACATTGGGATTGGCACATTTTGGGGTGGCACAGTGACACTGGAGCTGGCACATTTTGGGGTGGCACAGTGACATGGTGACATTGGGGCTGGCACATTTTGGGGTGGCTCAGGGACATTGGGATTGGCACATTTTGGGGTGGCACAGTGACACTGGAGCTGGCACATTTTGGGGTGGCACAGTGACATGGTGACATTGGGGCTGGCACATTTTGGGGTGGCTCAGGGACATTGGGATTGGCACATTTTGGGGTGGCACAGTGACACTGGAGCTGGCACATTTTGGGGTGGCACAGTGACATGGTGACATTGGGGCTGGCACATTTTGGGGTGGCTCAGGGACATTGGGATTGGCACATTTTGGGGTGGCACAGGGGCACGGTGACATTGGGATTGGCACATTTTGGGCTGGCACATTTTGGGGTGGCACGGTGACATTGGGGCTGGCACATTTTGGGGTGGCACAAGGACACGGTGACATTGGGGCTGGCACAGGGGCACGGTGACATTGGGGCTGGCCCTGGGTGACTCCTTAGAGGACAAACCTGACAGTTTATGTGATTTTTGTCCCTCTGGTCTCTCAGACCTTGTGTCTTTTTCCCAGAAAATGCCAAGAAGTTCCTGCAGCTCCTGCTGGTGGCACTGGGGACCACGGGGTGGATTTAATGCCCTGCTCTGGTGACATCCCTGGTGGCAGCAAAGCCATGACTCAAATAGCAGGGCTGGGAGGGATTTTTCTGCCACCTGAAATGCCAAGTGACCTTGAAGTTCCCTCTGCTTTTATATCCAATCATTATTTTACACCCTGAGCAGGGCCCAAGGTCAGCCCTGCTGGCTCCCAGGGGGGCCCTGTCTGCACTTGGAGCTGAAACTGCAATTTCTGAGCAGTAAATGTTGGTTTTCCATCTGGCTCTGGTGATTTTTAACTCGTGGTGGGGACAGAAATGCAGGGACGGGGTTTCAAAAGTGGGGACATCTCATGGGGCTACAGCTCTGTGACATTTTTCACCCCAATTTTAAAGAGGTGGCACTCAGGGATTTGGTTTAGAGGTGGATGAGCCTGAAGGTCTTTTCCAGCCTGGATAATTGTGTGGATTTGTGTCCTTTTTGTGTCCCCAGCACCCTGTGGGGGCCACCTGACGTCACCCAGTGGCACCATCCTGTCCCCAGGCTGGCCTGGCTTCTACAAGGACTCGCTGAGCTGTGCCTGGGTCATCGAGGCCCAGCCTGGCTACCCCATCAAGATCACCTTTGACAGGTGCTCACCACCTTGGGCAGCCCCAAATTCCCTGGTTCTTAACCCAAATTCCCTGCTCTGCCCCCAAATTCTCTGGTTCTGCCCTCAAATTCCCTGCTCTGCCCCCACATTCTCTGGTTCTGCCCTCAAATTCCCTGCTCTGCCCCCAGATTCCCTGGTTCTGCCCCAAATTCTCCAAATTCCCTGGCTCTGCTCCCAGATTCCCTGGTTCTGCCCCCAAATTCCCTGCTCTGACCCCGAATTCCCTGCATTTTTGTGTGAGGTGCCCCCAGTGAGACACTCAGGCAGAAGAAAGGACCCAGCCCTGTCCCCATGGTGGTTCCAGGAGGGAATGAGCAGAAGGGAGCAGTGCTGGGGTTTCATTTTCCTCCTGTCCCTCCCAGGTTCAAGACAGAGGTGAATTACGACACCCTGGAGGTGAGGGATGGCCGCTCCTACTCCTCTCCCCTGATTGGGGTCTATGATGGCACCCAGGTGCCCCAGTTCCTGATCAGCACCAGCAACCACCTCTACCTCCTGTTCACCACGGACAAGAGCCACTCTGACATCGGCTTCCAGATCAGATATGAAAGTAAGGACCCCTTGTTCATGGGATTCCCTGCAATTCCCAGCAATTCCCTGCAATTCCCAATCTTCAGCAGCACCACGGCCTCCTCAGGGCACCCTGGGTTTTGTTTCCCCTGTGCCAGGCAGCTCACAGGTGTTGCCAGTGGAGGAGCAGTTTCTGCTTTTCCTGGCATCCCTGACTGGTTTGGCCTCTCCTCCCTTGGGGAAATTCCCTCTCTCCATCCCCTCATTTCAGGGATTTCCCTCTCTCCATCCCCTTACTTTGAGGATTTCCCTCTCTCCATTTCTTCCTCTCACTTTGAGGATTTCCTTCTCTTTATTTTCTCACTTTGGTGGTTTTCCTCTCTCCATTTCCTTCCCTCCCTTAGGGCAATTCTCTCTCTCCATCCTCTCACTTTTGGGATTTCCCTCTTCCCCATTTCCTCCTCTCACTTGAAGGATTTCCCTCTCTTTATCCTCTCACTTTTGGAATTTTTCTCTTTCCATTTCCTCCCCTCCTTTGAGGCAATTCCCTCTCTCCATCACCTCATTTCAAGGATTTCCCTCTCTCCATCCCCTCAGTTCAGAGATTTTCCTCTCTCCATTTCCTCATCTCACTTTGAGGATTTTCCTCTCTCCATCCCCTCATTTCAGGGATTTCCCTCTCTCCATCCTCTTACTTTGAGGATTTCCCTCTCTCCCTTTCCTTCTCTCACTTTGAAGATTTCCCCCTCTCCATCCCCTCATTTCAGTGATTTTCCTCTCTCCCTTTCCTCCTCTCACTTTGAGGATTTCCCTCTCTCCATCCTCTCATTTCAGGGATTTCCCTCTCTCCCCTCCCTTGAGGAATTCCCTCTCTCCCTTCCACCCTCTGACCTTGGGGACAACCACCAACATTTGGCTCAGTCCCCTGGGTGGGCTGAGCTTCCCCTGAGCCCCTCAGTGCCCACCTGAGTGCTGTGCCCTGTTTTCTGTGCCCAGCTGTGAAGCTGCAGTCTGACCACTGCCTGGACCCTGGCATCCCAGTGAACGGGCAGCGCCACGGCAACGATTTCTACGTGGGAGCCCTGGTGACATTCAGCTGTGACCCTGGCTACACCCTGAGTGACACTGAGGCCCTGGAGTGTGAGCCCAACTTCCAGTGGAGCCGGCCCCTGCCCAGCTGTGAGGGTGAGGAAACTGCTTCAGGATGTTCTTGGGGTTGGGAGGCAGAGCTGAGCTCACAGGGTGGGAACATCCAGAGGTGGAGCCCACAGTGGTTCCAGCTGCTGGAAACCTTCCCATGCAGACCACTGCCAAAGCAGCAGCTGGAGAGCTCCCTGTGGCATTAAATCCATGGGTTTTGTTGGATTTTGGTGGGTCTGTCCATGGATTTTGTTGGATTTTCCTCTTTTGGTTGGATCCCACAGGGATGGTGGTTCCAGCTGCTGGAAACCCTGGAAACCCTTCCCCTGCAGACCAACTGCCAAAGCAGCAGCTGGACAGCTCCCAGTGGTGCTTAATCCATGGGGTTTGGTGGCTCTGTCCATGTATTTTGTTGGATTTTGACCCACAAAACCCAATTTGGGTTGATTGGATTTGGGTTCATCAGTCTCTTTTGGATTTTCCTCTTTTTGTTGGGTCCCACAGGGATGGTGTTTCCACCTGCAGACCCATTGCCAAAGCAGCAGCTGGAGAGCTCCCAGTGGTGTTTAATCCATGGATTTTGTTGGATTTTGATGGGTCTGTCCATGGATTTTGTTGGATTTTGTCATTTGGGTTGATTGGATTTGGGTCGATCATTCTCGTTTGTTGGATTTTCCTGGGTTGGGTTTTGCTTTTACTTTTTCCTCCTAGCTTGTGAAAGAGTCTGGATTATTGAACTCTTTCTCTCCTGTTTTTTTGTGTTTTTAGCTCTCTGTGGGGGCTACATCCGTGGCTCCAGTGGCACCATCCTCTCCCCAGGCTTCCCTGATTTTTATCCCAACAACTTGAACTGCACATGGACCATAGAAACATCCCATGGCAAAGGTGAGGAGAGGACTGAGGCAGTGGGAGAGAAACTTTTCCCTGTGAGATCCACGAGTTCCTCTCAGAAATGATGATTCCATTGTCCCTGGACAAAATCCAGAGGGTTTTGACGTCACCTCTTTAACCTTTTAAAGGGAAAATTCTTATCAAGCAGAGCTTTGTGTTATCTCCTGTTCCAGACCTTTGTGGCCTGATCCTAAAAGTCAGGATGTGGATGCAGAGATCCTGACACCATTCCCTGTCCCAGAGAGGGATCTTCCCCTCCTGAGGGATTTCTGGAGGTGCTCAGCTCCTCCTCTCACAGTTTTTTTGGTAATATCTCCCACATGGCCACCACACGAGTCCTGGAATTGCCCCAACTGCTCCAACAATTATTTTCTTGTGACACTTTATGGACTCCCAGGCTGTGCAAGTGGAGTTTAAAAGCAGTTTAATTTTAAAGGTATTTAAATGCCTAAAGAGAGACCATTATTTTTAATCTCATTGCTTCAAAGTGATTTCTTTTCTCCTTTTATTTGTTTTGCTGTTTCTTCTGCAGAGAATGGGGAGAGAAAAAAAAAAAGCCCAACCTCGTGTTTGCAGAGATGTTTTGTGCCACAGTAAATTGCAGACCAGAGCAAAGGTTTAATTGGTCACAAATCCTTAAAAATGAGTTTATAATTAGCCCTTTTTGCTACAGTTCCTCGACCCTTCAGTGCTGGAGGAGCCTTGTGCCCTCTGCTTGGAGTTTTTACTTTAAAAAACTTGGAATTTGGGCATGTTCTCCAGGATAACTGAATTGTTCTTGTGCTGATTCTAGAGGGGTGATGTTATTTGTGTTCCTTAAGCTGGGTTTGCTAAAACTGAGGGTTTAAATTTGCTGTCAGAGGAGAATAAAGTCATTTTGCATTCCCCACATCCCAGTTTTCGGGTCAGATCTATTTCTGTTTTGTGCTTCTGGTAGAAATAGCAAACAATTTGGAAACTCTTGGAAGTTTCCTGCTTTTGTGGAGTTTTGCGGACTAAAAAATGTTCTCCACAGAATGGATATAAAGAATGAATTATCAAGGTCAGTCCTAAGCTTTGGATATAAAAATCCTTTTGGGACAATAAAGGGCAGTGAGGGATAAATTGTGGGATGATCCCACAATTCCTTCATTCCTAATCCCATGGGAAAGGTTCCTTGTTGGTTTCCAGCCTCTCTGACCTTCACTTCTTGGAAGGGAAGAGCTGCATGTGAGCAGCAAAGCTCCAGGAAAAACTTGGAGAGGGCCAGGGATAAATAAATGGAATATTCAGCTGGAATTGGATGCTGTGGGGTTGGATATTGGATCTCCAGAGCTTTCCCTGATCTCCAGAAATTAATAGAGAATGGGCAGCAAGGAGGAGAATCTTCCTCTGGGCTTTTTTTGCAGGTTTCCTGCTGTTTCTTTGGGATGCTGTGTTTTGGGAATGGTGGCATGCAGAGCCAGGGAATTCTTGGGAATTATTTGGGTTATTGGTTTAATTATTATTTTATAATTCTAATTATTTGGGAATTGTTGGGTTAAATGAAATAACCTGGTCAAACCAAGCAGGGATCTCTCCCAAATTCCATCCTGGGGTTTCCTGGAGGATTCTGAGCAGGATCAATCCCAATCCCACACAAGCAGAGGCTCGGGAGCCTGCCCTGAGCTGGGAGATCAGCATGGAAAAATCCATCTAAATGCAAAAAGGCTTTTTATTGCTTGGCATCTCCCTGCCTTGTTAAGTCGGTGTGACAATGCTGTGACAGAGTTCCTGAGCTCAGATCCTGCCTGGCTCCTGCTCTCACTGCTGGTTTTTGTTGATTTTTTTCTTTTTTGTATTATTTTATTTCCAAGCTGGAATTATTTTCCAGAGAATGAGTGTTTCTAATGGTGTTTGAATTCCAGCATGAAAAATCACCTCGCTGGAGGCTCCTGCAGGAGCCTGAAGTGCTTCCCATTGTGTGTCGGGAGGTGTGAAGGGGACTTTAAGTAATCCATTACTCCTCTCTGGCTCATTTACAAATGCAGCAAGGTCACAGCCTTCTCCCCAAATGTTTCAAATCGTTCAAATTGAATTTGGGAGGAAGAGGCAAAATAGTTTTGCTGTGTTTGGCTGGCATTTCCGTGGCTGGAGCTGCTGTGGGGTTTATTTTGGGCAAGAAAAGGTGAATAAAAGTAGGGTATAGGGGAAGGTGTCCCCTCCCATGGGACAGCCCTCCCACATTTCCTTATTTGGGCTTTAGCCCCACCCACCTTCCATTATTTGGATTTTAGCCCCTCCCATATTCCCTTATTTGGGGTTAGCCCATCCCACATCCCCTTATTTGGGTTTTAGTCCTGCCCTCATTTCCTTATTTGGGTTTAGCCCCTCCCACATGTCCTTATTTGGGTTTAGCCCCGCCCACATTCCCTTATATGGATTTTAGCCATGCCCACATGTCCTTATTTGGTTTTAGCCCCTCCCACATCCCCTTATTTGGTTTTACTCCTGACCACATTTCCTTATTTGGGTTTAGCCCTGCCCACATTTCCTTATTTGGGTTTGGCCCTGCCCACATTCCCTATTTGGGTTTTAGCCCCACCCACATTTCCATATTTGGGTTTAACCCTGCCCACATGTCCTTATTTGGGTTTAGCCCTGCCCACAGTTCCATATTTGGGTTTAGCCCCACCCACACTCCCTTATTTGGTTTTACTCCCGCCCACATTTCCTTATTTGGGTTTAGCCCTGCCCACATTCCCTTATTTGGGTTTAGCCCTGCCCACATGTCCTTATTTGGGTTTAGCCCTGCCCACATTTCCATATTTGGGTTTAGCCCCACCCACACTCCCTTATTTGGGTTTGGCCCTGCCCACATTCCCTTTTTGGGTTTTAGCCCTGCCCACATGCCCTTTTTGGGTTTAGACCCTCCCACATTTCCTTATTTGGGTTTTGGCCCTGCCCACATTCCTTTATTTGGGTTTTAGCCCTGCCCACTTTCCCTTATTTGGGTTTAGCCCTGCCCACCTTCCCTTATTTGGGTTTAGCCCTGCCCACATTCCCTTATTTGTGTTTTAGCCCTGCCCACATTCCCTATTTGGGTTTTAGCCCCACCCACGTTTCCTTATTTGGGTTTACCCCGCCCAAATTTCCTTATTTCGGTTTAGACCCACCCACATTCCCTTATTTGGGTTTTGCCCCTCCCACATTTCCTTATTTGGATTTAGCCACGCCCACACACAGGAGAATGGAATAAAACCATTTTTAAGGTCATTTCCCACCCAAATTGTTCCATGATTCTCTGATTCAGCCCATCATGGGAAGGTCCTTGCAGCTGCACCTCTGACACACTTCTGGGAAAGCCTCCCTGACCTTCAAGCTGGGATTCAGTCCTGGTTTTCCAGGCAGGAATTCCTTCTGTAGCACTCTCATTTTTGAGCCCTCCCAACTCCAACCTCGCTGCTCTCCGTTTAAAAGTCATTTTTAGAATAAAGGCTCCCCTGGGCTGCTCCCTCAGCTGCTGCTCTGTCCCTGGAGCAAGTTTGTGTCACCCTGACAAGGGCACAGGAATCCAACATTTCCAGAGCCTGGCCCTGCTCCCACACCCCAGATTTAGGGTTTTTATTGATTTCACTTCCACCAGACCCAAATCCACAATTCCAGTGTGATTTTTCCCCCTGCCCTCGGTGGGGAGCTGGGGTTGGGCACTGGGATGACTCCACCTGTGGTTTCCCCTCTCTCTGCAGGCGTGTTCTTCACCTTCCACACGTTCCACCTGGAGAACGGGCACGATTACCTGCTGATCACGGAGAACTCCAGCTTTGCCCAGCCCCTGCAGCAGCTGACGGGCTCGCGGCTGCCGGCGCCGCTCAGCGCGGGGCTCTTCGGCAACTTCTCGGCCCAGATCCGCCTCATCTCTGACTTCTCCATGTCCTACGAGGGCTTCAACATCACCTTCTCAGGTGACAGCAGTAGCCCGAGCCTTCCTTCTGTGCCTCCCTTCCTTCTGTGCCTCCCTTCTTTCTGTCCCTTCCTTCTTTTCCTTATTTTCTTTCCCTCCCTCCTGCCTTCTCCTATTTTCCTCCCTTTCCTTTTCTCCCTTTTCTTTTCCTCTCTTTCCTTTTCTCCCTTTTTTTTGTCCTCCCTTTCCTTTTCTCCCTTTCCTTTTCTCCCTTTTCTTTTCCTCTCTTTCCTTTTCTCCCTTTTTTTTGTCCTCCCTTTCCTTTTCTCCCTTTCCTTTTCTCCCTTTTCTTTTCCTCTCTTTCCTTTTCTCCCTTTTTTTTGTCCTCCCTTTCCTTTTCTCCCTTTCCTTTTCTCCCTTTTCTTTTCCTCTCTTTCCTTTTCTCCCTTTTTTTTGTCCTCCCTTTCCTTTTCTCCCTTTCCTTTTCTCCCTTCCCCTTCCCTTTTTGCTTCCTTTCCTTTCCTTTTCCCTTTCCTTTCCTTTCCTTTCCTTTCCTTTCCTTTCCTTTCCTTTCCTTTCCTTTCCTTTCCTTTCCTTTCCTTTCCTTTCCTTTCCTTTCCTTTCCTTTCCTTTCCCCCTTCCCTTCTTTTCTCCCTTTCTGTCCCTTTCCCCTCTTTCCCCTATTTTTTCCTTGCTGTAGTACCAGATGGGAGCCCCCTCCTGCTGCACCCAGCAGGGCTCTGATCCAGATTTTCCTGACTCCAGGACTCAGGAGGAGGCTGAGGGAAACAATTCCTGCCCAGAGAAGTTCCAGCAATCCCTTGCTGAGCTGTGCTTGCTCAACCCTCACGGTGATGGTGCCTTTGTGCCTTTGAGTGGGTGTGCTGATCCAAAATGCAGATTTTTCAAAGGAAATCCAAATTTTTCAAAGGAAATCCTGATTTTTCAGCAGCTGTCTGTCAGGAGGAGCGTGAGGACTTGGAGAGGGACCAAAGGAGGGACGTGTGGCACTGCAGGGCAGCTCATGGCACTGGGGCAGCCTCTGCTTGAAGGGCACGAGGTGTTTGACTGTGTCCTCTGGGCTGGAGTCCTCCAAGTGACTCCCAAGTGCTGCCATTCCAGGGAATGTCAATCTTTGCTGCCTGAGTGCCCCAGAAGCAATTCCCTACCACAACCAGTGAAGGGCAGGAGCTTTATTGCTGTTCTTCCCTCTGTCCCCGTGTCCTTCCCAGTCCTGAGCTGCCACTCCAGCACCCAGGGAAAGAGAGAAATTCCCATTTTTCCTGTGGAGCTTGGTCTGGCACCCTCCCTGACGGGCAGAGCTGTTGCCATAGATGCAGCTGAAACCTGGTTCCCAGTGCCTTTGTTCCTGGCCTCTGAAGTCAGGGATTTGCATGTGGAAACCAGTCAGAAAATTTCCAATTAACTCCCATTTTGATGAGGGGAAAATGGCTTTTTGCCTTTCAAAAGCTCGCCTCTAATTATAACTCTCATTTTCAGTGTATTTCAAGGTTTCTTTCCTATCTTGAAAAGCAAAACCAGGAGTCAGTTCTATTTTTAGCTCCCTTTACATATATATATGTTAACATACAGGCTTTGGACTTGGAGATGTTGCCAAAAACACCTTCAAAAGAGTTTTCCTTCAGGCTGCTTTGGGGTCAGAGATTTGAGTTTGGCTGTTGGCCAGAATCCTACGTGACCTTTCTTGGAGCAGCAGCTTCAGCGTCCTCCTGCCTTCCCTGAGCAGGATCATCCATTTCCAGGATTAGAAAAGGAGAGGCAGCAGAAATCCCACCCGGATCAATCCATCCTCTCTGGGCTGCAGCACAGGGACAGTGACAAATCCCCATCCCTGTCACTGTGACAGGGACTGGGACCTGTTGCCTTCGGAGGTGGTTGGGATGCAGGGGCTGGGAGGGAGTTGTAGGTGGAGGGGGAAATAGAAATCCTCATGGGTTCACTGAAACTGGATCAAAGCTCAGAGATCCCTTGGATCCTTGTGGCATTTAGAGGGAGGACAGAATCCCTGAGCTGTAGGCTGGGAGTGAAATCCAGGTGGATTTTCATGGTTTGGAATCCTCATGGATTCGCTGCAGCTGGATCAAGGCTCAGAGCTCCTTTAGATGCTCATGTCCTCTCCAGGGAGGTCTGAACCCCTGAGTTTTAGGTTGAGGTGAAATCCAGGTGGATATTCATAGTTTAGAATCCTCATGGATTCACTGCAGCTGGATCAAGGCTCAGAGCTCCTTTAGATCCTCATGTCCGCTCCAGGGAGGACAGAACCCAAGTTGTAGGTTGGAGTGAAATCCAGGTGGGTTTTCATGGTTTGGAATCTTCATGGATTCACTGCAGCTGGATCAAAGCTCCCTTGGATCCTTGTGTTCTCTCCAGGGAAGGCAGACCCCTGAGTTTTAGGCTGGGGTGAAATCCACCTGGGTTTACATGACCCAAACAGGATTCCATCCTCATTTTTCCATCCTCCCTGGAAAATGCAGCTGGATCAAAACTCAGAGCTCCCTTGGATTCTTGTGTCCTCTCCAGGGAGTACAGAACCCCTGAGTTTTAGGTTGGGGTGGCATCTGGATGGATTTTCATGGCCCAAACAGGATTCCATCCTCATTTTTCCATCCTCCCTGCAAAATGCAGCTGGATCAAGGCTCAGAGCCTCCCTTGGATCCTCATGTCATTTACAGGAAGAACAGAATCCTTGAGCTGTGGATTGGGGTGAAATCCAGGTGGGTTTTCATGGCCCAAACGGGATTCCATCCTCATGGGTTCACTGCAGCTGGATTAAGGCTCAGAGCTCCCTTGGACCCTCATCTCCTCTCCGTGGAGGACAGAACCCATCTCCCATCCCACAACCCCCGTTTTCCCCCTCCAGAATACGACCTGGAGCCGTGTGACGAGCCCGAGGTGCCGGCCTACAGCATCAGGAAGGGGCTGCAGTTCGGGGTGGGGGACGTGCTGAGCTTCTCGTGCTTCCCCGGGTACCGGCTGGAGGGCGCGGCGCGCATCACCTGCCTGGGCGGGCGACGGCGAGTGTGGAGTGCGCCTCTGCCAAGGTGTGTTGGTAGGTGGTCATGTGCTTTCATTTTGCTTGGCTGGCCCCGCTGTGCTGCACTCCTGAGGTGGGCAGGGATGGACGGGAGCGGCCCTGGGGTGGGTGACAACCCCCAGGATGGATGGGAGCAGCCCTGGGGTGGGTGATGTCCCTGGGGTGGGTGATACCTCCTGGGGATGGATGGGTGACATTCCCCAGGATGGTTGGGAGTACCTCTAGGATGGGTGACATCCTCCAGGGTGGATGGGTTGCGTTCTTGGGATGGGTTGGTGACATGCCCTGGGATGGATGGGAGACATTCCTGGGATGGGTGACATTCCTGGGATGGGGGGGTAATATCCCCTGGGATGGATGGGAACACCCCTGGGATGGGTGGCATCCTCCAAAATGGATGAGAGCACCTCTAGGATGGGTGACATCCCCTGGGATGGATGGGTGACATTCCTGAGATGAGTGACATCTCTGGGATGGATGGGAGCAGCCCTGGGATGGGTGACATCCCCTGGGATGGAGAGGTGACATCCCCTGGGATGGCTGGGAGCACCCCTAGGATGGTTGGGAGCATCCCTGGGATGGATGGGAGCTGGGATGGGTGACATTCCCTGGGATGGAGGAGTGGCATCCCCCAGAGTAGATGGGAGCACCCCTGGGATTGGTGACATATTCCAAGATGGATGGGTGACATCCCCTGGATAAGTGACATCCCCCAGGGTGGATGGCAGCACCTCTGGGATGGGTGACACCCCCCAGGATGGATGGGAGCACCCCTGGGGTGTGTGACATTCCCTGGGATGGATGGGTGACATCCTTTGGGATGGAGAGGTGACATCCCCTGGGATGTATGGGTGACATCCCCCAGAGTGGGACCATCCAGAGCAGGGTTGGGGGATGATGCTCCAGGCCGTGGGAAAAAGGATGTCACACTTATTTTTTGGTGTAGAATTTCAATAGAAAATCATTCCCAGCTCTGCTCACCCTGAGCCTGTGGGATTCCTCGAGATCAGTCAGGGCAGGGCTCTCACCTGGTGGCCAGACCTGCTCAGGAGATTGTCCTAAGCTGTGGGTTAGGGTTAGGTGACCCTTGAGGGAGAATTTCAGCAGCAAATCTCCCCAGCAGAGCCAGCTGTGCTGAATTTCCAGCTCTGGGGCCTCATTCTGCTGGGACAGGCAGGAGTAACAATCAGGCTGCAGATAAAGCTCATCAGGGGAATGAAAATCAAAATAAAAAATCATTTCCAGAGCTTTGAACTGGAGCCTCAGACAGCAGCACTGAGTGGACAACCCTGGCTGCTGCTCCTGGCTCAGAATTAACAGCTTGGCTTGATCAGAGCAGGGCAAACTCAGGGCTGATGGCCCAGAGCTCCGTGGCAGGGTGACAGCTCTGTCACAATGTCCCCAGTGCTGCTCAGATCTGCCTGGATAGGGATGGAAAAGGCAGACTGACTCATTAAGATCACAGGAGGTTTAATTGCTTTTCCAGACACTCTGCATTCAGCTCCTATCTTGGAGATGGTCTGGGGAGGGCTCGGAGTGGTTTTTGTTCCTTTGTCCAAGCCCTGTGGCCAGGACAGCTCCCTGAGATGTCCCCAGCATTGTCCCTGGGGAATCTGTGCCAAAATCCAGCTTTTCATCCCTGGCAAGAGCAGAGGACAAAGAGTCTCCTCCAGAGAGCCTCCTGTGGGTGCCTCTGCTGCTTAACCCTTCCCTGGAGGAGCAGCAGAGCCAGGAGCTGTTCTGGGATGGTTCCCTCATCTCCAGGAGCTGTTCTGGGATGGTTCCCTCACATGGGATGGTTCCTCCAGCTCCAGGAGCTTCCCTGGGATGGTTCCCTCACCTGGGATGGTTCCTTCAGCTCCAGGAGCTGCTCCGAGATGGTTCTCTCACTTGAGATGGTTCCCTCACCTGGGATGGTTCCCTCATCATCCAGGAGCTGCCCTGCGATGGTTTCTTCAGCTCCAGGAGCTCACCTGGGATGGTTCCCTCACCTGGGATGGTTCCCTCATCTTCAGGAGCTGCCCTGGGATGGTTCCTTCACCTGGGATGGTTTCCTCAGCTCCAGGAGCTGTTCTGGGATGGTTCCCTCACCTGGGATGGTTCCCTCATCATCCAGGAGCTGCTCTGAGATGCGTCCCTCCCCTGGGATGGTTCCCTCAGCTCCAGGAGCTATGAGGACTCAGGGACATGAGATTGATCCCAAAAACTGCTCTAGGGGATGACTGTCCCCAGGCCTGCGTGCAGAGCCCCAGAGGAGCAGGCAGCCAGTGTTTGACAGCAGAAAATCCTGCAGGGTAAACAGGCTGGGAAAACAGTGAGTCACGGCTGGCTTGTGTGGGAGCTCGGCAGGAGGAACAGAAAATCCTCAGCGTGGGGTTGTTCTGAGCAGATCTACACAAATTCATACAGATTCGTACGGATTTATATCCATTTCCCACAGATTTTCTGCAGATCCATGCAGATGTCACAGAGATTCACACAGATTTATATTTGCACAGATTACTCACAGATCTCGCCCGGATTCCCACAGACTTCTCACGGATCCACATAAATTTCACAGAGCTTCACACACATTTACACAGATCCCCTACAGATTCACCCAGATTCCTCCAGATTTCCCACAGATCCACACAGATTTCACAGAGATTCACACACATTTACATTTACACAGATTCCCCACAGATCCCCCACAGATTCCCCCAAATTCCCCCCAAATTCCCAAAGATCCACACAGATTTCACAGAGCTTCACACAGATTTACGTTTATACAGATTCACCCAAATTCCTACAGATTCTCCACAGATTCACACAGATCCCCCAACTTCCCACAGATTTCTCACAGATCCACTCACATTTCACAGAGATTCACAGAGATTTAAATTTACACAGATTCCTCCCCAAATTCCCCCCAGATTTACATTTACACAGATTCTGAAAGAGGAGAGAAGCCTGGCTAGGAAAATTTGATGGGAAAGGCGACAGTGTGCAGGTTGTAGTGACCAACAACAGGTTGTAGTGAATAACAACAGGTCATAGCGAGTAACAAGAGGTTGTAGTAAATGCCAGCAGGTTGTAGTGAGTAACAAGAGGTTGTAGTAAATGCCAACAGGTTGTAGTGAATACCAACAGGTTGTAGTGGGTAACAAGAGGTTATAGTGAATACTAACAGATTGTAGCGAATAAAAACAGGTTGTAGTGAGTAACAGGAGGTTGTAGTGAATAACAACAGGTTGTAGGGAATACCAGCATGTTGTAGTGAATACCAGCAGGTTGTAGTGAGTAACAAGAGGTTGTAGTGAATATCAGCAGGTTGTAGTGAGTTACAAGAGGTTGTAGTGAATACCAACAGGTTCTGGTGAGTAACAAGAGGTTGTACTGAATACCAACAGGTTGTAGTGAATACTAACAGGTTGTAGTGAACACCAGCAGGTTGTAGAGATATGGTTGTGGTAAATAACAACAGGTTGTAGTGAATACCAACAGGGAAAAGCCCTCTCCTTGCTGCTGCAGGAGGGGCTGAGCGGCTGTGGCCTTCAGAGGCGCCTCCTGCATGTGTGCTGTGGCCAGCAGACGCGTGGGGTCACTGAAATGTGCCTTTGTGTCTCGCTGCAGCTGAGTGTGGCTCCTCGGTGACGGGCACCCAGGGTGTGCTGCTGTCGCCCAACTACCCCCTGAACTACAACAACAACCACGAGTGCATCTACTCCATCCAGAGCCAGCCTGGCAAGGGCATCCAGCTGAAAGCCAGGACCTTCGAGCTGGAGGCAGGAGATGTCCTCAAGGTAATTCTGGCTCGGGCAGTGGAGAGCAACACCTCTAAATGCTCTAAAATTCTGGTGGGATTAGGTGACCTCTTTGTCATCCCAGTGCCATGGAGGGATTGCCATGGCAGATTTCTCCCAGACCAGCTAAACCTCCGCTCTCACCTCTGGAACTGCACAGGGAAAGCTCCTCCTCCATCAGAAAGGCTCTAAAATTTTGGTGGGATTAGGTGGGAATGATCTCTGTGTCATCCCAGTGCCATGGAGTGATTGCCATGGCAGTTTGCAAGGTCAGATTTCTCCTAGACCAGCTAAACTTCAGCTCTCACCTGTGGAATTGCACAGGGAAAACTCCTCATCCACCAGAAAGGCTCTAAAATTCTCATGGGATTAGGTGGGAGTGACCTGTGTCATCCCAATGCCATGGACTGATTCCATGGCAGTTTGGAAGCTCAGATTTCCCCCAGACCAGCTAAACCTCAGCTCTCACCTGTGGAATTGCGCAGTAAAAACTCCTCATCCATCAGAAAGGCTCTAAAATTTTGGTGGGATTTGGTGGAAGCGACCTCTGTGTCATGCCAGTGATTCCCATGGCAGTTTGGAATGCCAGGTTTCCCCCAGACCAGCTAAACCTCAGCTCTCACCTCTGGAATTGCACAGGGAAAACTCCTCATCCACCAGAAAGGTTCTAAAATTTTGGTGGGATTAGGTGGAAGCGACCTCTGTGTCATCCCAGTGATTCCCATGGCAGTTTGGAAGCCCAAATTTCCCCTATACCAGCTAAAATTCAGCTCTCACCTCTGGAATTGCACAAGAAAAACTCCTCCTCCATCAGAATAGTTAGGGTTTCAGCATTATTTCAGTGCTTTGAAGAATCAAGGCTGGTTTGTCCCCAAAAAAGGGGCTGATTGAAATGCAGAACTCCAGACTCTTCTGAGATTATTCAAGCTCCAGGACTCTGTGGAGAAGGAGACAAATCCAGGCTGAGTTTTTTTTTATATTAACCAAAGGAATGGTTTTGAAGGAGGCATTAATATTGCAAGGATGTGCTGAGCCATCTTCCCAAGAATCCTCTGTCCTCATTGAAGTGTCACACTCCAGGAGAGGCGTAATCCACGTTTCCAGCTCACAAATGACTGGAAAGGGAGAAAGATTTCCTGTTAATGCAAGGAATGTACTCCTTGTCAGAGGAATTACATTTTCTCAGCAGGTTTGTCATCAGCTGCTCATCTGAGGAAAGTTCCTATCGATCTCCACTGGTGAGGAGCTGCTCTTGGTCCTCACAAAAGGAAGAAAAAAACCCCATTTGTGTTTTTCTTAAATCAAGGCTCATCTCTGAGTCAGTCTGGGGGAAAAATGTGGATTTTTTAGCAGCTGCTCCTTGGGAAAGAGAGTTGAGGAGATGCAGCCCAGTGTGCAGAGTAAATTAGGGCTGAGGAGGAGGGTGCAGATCCTCCAGGGTGGAAATGCTGCTCCTCAGGTGGGCAGCACTGTGGAGTTCCATCAAATCAGACTTTTAGTTTGATATCCCTGGATCTCAGCTCACATTGCCTGAAGGATTTGTCCCTGTTTGCACTTGTGGATCCAGGAACCACTCCTGGATCACCTGTAGGACAAATCCTGGAGGGTTGGAGTTGCTTTTCCAGCCTGAAGCTGGAATTCAGAGTGGGTTGGTTCTTTCCTTCCCTTTTCCCTCCAATACTCAGGATCAGCTCAGTGCCAGGAGCAAATTCCTTAATTTGAGGTGACCCCAAATGAGGGCATTTATCAGGAGCTGCTGGTTCTTCCCAAAAAAAAACCCCAAAGGACAAACCCAGGGTGTTGCTGTGAGCAGATCAGGGACTAGGTGGGATGAATTCCTCATCATTTCTCTATTCTGGAGCTCAGTGAAACTGCAGAGAAATCCTGGAATGGTTTGGGTGGGACGGGACCTTAAGGAGATCCTGGAATGGTTTGGGTGGGACGGGACCTTAAGGAAATCCTGGAATGGTTTGGGTGGGAAGGGACCTTAAGGAGATCCTGGAATGGTTTGTGTGGGAAGGGACCTTAAGGAGATCCTGGAATGGTTTGGGTGGGAAGGGACCTTAAGGAGATCCTGGAATGGTTTGGGTGGGAAGGGACCTTAAGGAAATCCTGGAATGGTTTGGGTGGGAAGGGACCTTAAGGAAATCCTGGAATTGTTTGGGTGGGAAGGGACCTTAAGGAAATCCTGGAATGGTTTGGGTGGGAAGGGACCTTAAGGATCATCCACGGGCAGGGACACCTTCCACTGTCCCAGGTTGTTCCAAGCCCCATCCAGCCTGGCCTTGGAGACTTCCAGGGATCCAGGAGCAGCCAGAGCCCCTCTGGGCAGTGATGGTTTGATCCCAGGAATGGCTTTTCCAGGCTGGATTTGTTGTCCCTCCTAGGTCTACGATGGCACCAACAGCTCTGCCCGGCTGCTGGGCACCTTCAGCCGCTCGGAGCTGCTGGGCACCAGCATCAACAGCACCTCCAGCTCCATGTGGCTGGAGTTCATCACTGACCCTGCCAACACCAGCAAGGGCTTCGAGCTGCAGTTCTCCAGTGAGTTCCAATCCCACAGGTCAAGGTGTATTTTTGTGGTTTTGTGTTGCACATGAGCAAAGAGTCCTTTCTGGGGTGATCTTGTACCCAAAGTGGAGTTGGAGTGTGGGAGAGCACAGCATCCCAGGATTATTGAGGGTGGGAAAGCCCTCCAAGCCCACCCAGTCCAAGCTGTGCCTGATCCCCAGCTTGTCACTGAGTGCCACATGCAGCTGTTCCTTGGACACCTCCAGGGATGGGCACTCCAAACCTCCCTGGGCAGCCCCTTCCAACCCTTTCCATGCAGAAATTCCTGCTGGTGTCCAACCTGACCTCCCCTGGCACAGGTCAAGGCTGTTTCCTCTTCCCCTGTCCCTGTTCCCTGGGATCTGATCAAACTATTCCTGTCAAGCCTGTAGCGATCCCGAAATCCAGATCAAAACTCCAACATTAATTAAAACCCTTCTGATTTCCGAATGGCCCCTTTGCTCCCCAACAAATCATTGTAAGAAGAAAACCCCACCGTGGCTTTGTGTGAGACCCTCCTGGCTGTGAAATCCCTGCTGCCAACAGCTGCCCTTGCTCCCTGTGCAGGTTTTGAGCTCATCAAGTGCGAGGACCCCGGCGTGCCCCAGTTTGGGTACAAGGTGCACGACGAGGGACACTTTGCTGGCAGCTCAGTGTCCTTCAGCTGTGACCCTGGCTACACCCTGAGAGGCACCAGGGTGCTGGTGTGCCTGACTGGGGAGAGGAGAGGAGAGCCTGGGACCGGCCCCTGCCGACCTGTGTGGGTGAGACACCTTCTCCTCCTTCTCCTTCTCCTTCTTCTCCTTATTCTCCTCCTCATTCTCCTCCTTATTCTCCTCCTCCTTCTCCTCCTCCTTCTCTTTCTTTTCCTCCTTTTTCTCCTCCTCCTCCTCCTCCTTCTCTTCTCCTCCTCCTTCTCCTTCTCCTCCTTCTCCTCCTTCTCCTCTTTCTCCTCCTTCTCCTCTTTCTCCTCCTTCTCCTCCTCCTCCTCCTCCTCCTCCTTCCCCTTCTCCTTCCTCCTTCTCCAGGAGAGATTTCCTGGCATCCCACACCCTGAACATCCTTGGTCCCTGCTTTGCTGATCCACTGACATGAACTCTGCTGTTAATTGCATCTGCACTAATTGAGTTGTGTGTGGTGAGGGTCCTCGAGATGGAGACACCTCCTGCTCCTCCAGCACTCTCCAGACCGAGATTTGGATCACACACCCTGAACACCCTTGGTCCCACACCCTACCCTACAAAAAATGGTCCTACCCTGACCATTTTTTTGTCCTAGCTTTGCTGATCCATTGACATTAACTCTGCTATTAATTACTCCCATCTACGCTAATTAAGTTGTGGTGAGGATCCTCTGTGAGGCATCTCAAGGTGGAGACACCTCCTGCTCCTCCAAAACCTCCAGGAAATTCTTTCCTTGTGGATTCCATGAAATTATTTCCTTGTGGATTCCATGCCCTGACCACACTTTGCTGATCCATTGACATTAACTCTGCTGTTAATTGCATCTGCACTAATTAAGTTGTCTGTGGTGAGGGTCCTTGAGATGGAAAAACTTCCTGGAAGTGATTTCCTTGGATCCCACTCCCTGGCCACCTTCTGTCCCTGCTTTGCTCATCCATGTGACATTAACTCTCCTGTTAATTGCATCTGCACTAATTAAGTTGCGGTGAGGCTCCTCTGTGAGGCATCTCAAGATGGAGACACCTCCTGCACCTCCAGGAAATTGGATTCCCCACCCTGACCACCCTTTGCTGATCCATGGACATTAACTCTGCTGTTAATTGCCCATCTCCACTAATTAACGTGGTGAGGCTCCTGTATGAGACAGAGAGCACCTGAAGCAGCTCTAACATGAAACCCTCTGCCCTAAACCCACATTTGACAAGGGATTTTTGCTTCCTTGTGCTGTTCCAGCCTTGTCCTTTCACTCTGGACATGTTGAAGTGAGTGCCACCTCCTGATAGTGACACCAACGTGTGTCCTGTGTGACAGCTCAGAGCCAGTTTTATTTCAGAGCTGCCTGACACCTGATCCCGTCCCCAGACATTTCAATTCCCTTTGCAGAGTTCCCTTTTCACCTGCAGCTCTTCCAAATTCCGCTTTGGGGTTCTGTGTGTTAAATGAATGGGGCTGATTGCTGATTCCCGTCCTGCCATGCCCAGGACATGGGGGAGTTGTTGGACACCGAGTCCCCTGGGAGATCTGCACACCCAGGGATGTGCTCAGCCCCTGGCACTCCGTGTTCCCTCTCCCAGGAGGCAGGGCCAGTCCTTGGCTGGGATTTCAGCCTCATTTATTGATGTAAAAAGATAAATCTCCGCCATTTGTGCGTTTTCTTAACCTTCAGCCTGTTTGCTCTTCGTGTGTTGGATATGAGGCCGTGTCTGAGCGTGTGGAAATTAAAAAGAAATGAAAGAAAACGGAAAAAAATGAAAATTACAGAATTTGAATGGATATGTTATGGAAATTACTCCAAATCCTCACATTCTTTGCAGTTCATTTACAGCGACATTTACAAGTTCTTTGGCTTCTTATCCTTCATTTTCTGATGAATCCAAGCAGAGGAGCAGAGCTCCTTCACCCCCACGTGTGGAGCAGGGAATCAGGATCCTGACAGGCTCTGCTTTTGCTCCCTGGAGATTCAGAAAGGTGCAGGGAAGCTTTGCCAGGTGTTCAGAAATTCAGAATAACTCTGATAACTCAGCTGAATTCAACAATTCCCTTCATCTTTGTAAGCTTTTAGAATCCCTGGAAAAAGCCAGGAATAATCTCTGTTGCAGGGTGAGCTTGTTGCCAAGCAAGAGCCACAGAAAGCCACAAATCTCCTCCCTAACCCCATAAATATTTTTGTTCCAGCTGAGTGTGGAGGGACAATCAGAGGAGAGACCTCGGGACGGATCCTTTCTCCAGGATACCCAACTCCCTACGACCACAACCTCAACTGCATCTGGACCATCGAGGCAGAGCCTGGGTGCACCATTGGGTGAGCTGGGCTCCTGTGGTTTGGCTTCTTTCCCACTTGGAGCTGGTTTTTTCAAAAAAATCCCCACGGATTTCTCGCAGAAACAAAGATCAAAAATTAAATAAAGCAAAGGAGGGAGAAGCTGAGGGACGAGCAGGGAGAAGTCACTGCGTTGGTTCCAGAATCAGGGAATGGTTTAGGATGGGATTGAGGATTTATGGGGTTTATTTCCCAGGTTGCTCAGAGCCCCCAGAGGCATCACTGCTCCTCTGTTTTCAGCCCTGGGTGGTGACACCAGACCATGTCCTGGTCCTGCCCATGGTGTTCCTGAGCTCAGACATCCCAGATGAGCTTTGGTGCCCATGGACAGCTTCCCACCCCTCTCCTTAATGGGATGCATCCAGAATCAAACCCTTTTTTCCACCAGATCAATGAGGAACATCCCAAAAGTGCTGAATGGCCACACAATCCTGGAATGGGGGTGTTGTAGGAAATCACAGGGAATGTCCCAGAATCCAGGGAATTCCTTCTCCCTGATCCTTCACTTCTGCCCCACCACCCCCTGAGTGATGTTTGCCAAACCCTTCAGGGCTGCCCTGGGTGTTCCCAGGGATTCCAGGCTGGCCAAAACCCACAAAAAAACTGGAATATTTGGGCAAGCCAAGCTTTGACTGAGTGGGATTTGAGGGGGAGAAATGCACCTTAAAAGTTCTGAATAACAACAACAATAATAATAATGATGATAATGATAAATAATAGTAGTAGTAGTAGTAGTAATAATAATAATAATAATAATAATAATAATAATAATAGTAGTAGTAATCCTCTCCCATCAGAGTTCCCAGTGCTTCTCAGCCATTCCTGGCTCACCCCAAGCCCATTGCTGTTCCATCCTGAATTCCTTCCCTCTCCATCCCATTTTCTCCTCCCTGCTGCCTCAGCACCCATCCCAGCACAGCCTGGCCCTCAGGGTGAGCTCTGTGCTGCTTTTAGCCCGTGGAGTTCTGCTGGAGGCAGGTTTGGCCTGGTGTTTTCACATTTTTATTTCATGCAGAAATTCCCTCCATTAGCGCTGCCCTTCAGAATGGCTCAATAATGGATGGGCTTGGGTGTGAGCAGAGGAGGAAAAGCACAGCAAAAACAGCTGAATCCCTGCACAGGCAGCTTCCACTCGAAATCTCCTCTATTTTTGTTCTCCTGGAAAAGGTTTTTATAGGACAGAGTAGAGAAGTCCCTTTTTCCCCCCTATCCAAAGGCTGCTTCAGCAACTTTGCTCTTGTAATCCCTAAAAGCATGAGCAGAGGTTTGGGATCAACCAAAGGCTTGGAAGAGGCCAGCAGTGAAAGGAGAAGGTTCTGGAAGGTGTCAGAGCCGCACACACCTGGTGACCCTGCCCTTCCCAGGGATCAGAGCTCCCTCTCCCTGCCCCTTTCATCTCCCAGCCCCAGCAGCAGCACAGCTGATCTCAGGGGAGTGGAGAGAGCACATTCCCAGCAACTTCATTTTTATGGTAATCCATTGGAAAAATAATCCTCTTCACGCATGATACAATTGCATAAAGCTCTCATTTATAACTTACATGAAAATTAATCACCAGAGCTTTTGGAATGAAGCTGTAGCTGCGCAGCACCAGGGGAAGGGCAGGGGGGGTGAGACAGCGAGAAAAATGAGTCTGCACCTCAGAGCCATGAAAGGGAAAGGGCTGCTCTTGCAGAGGGGGCTTGGAGTGCCTTGGTTGGGCTGGGGGTGAGGAGGAAGGTGGAGGAAAAGCAGGAGGTTGTGTGGAAAATGGATGGAAATTCCTTACCCAGCTGGGAGCAGAGGACACAGAGACATGGCAGAGTTGTGGTCAACCCCTGAGCCCAGTGTTGTGAAATTCCACTGATGTTGTTAATTCCCATTTTCATGGGTATTGACAGGTTCCACTTTGCAGAGTTTCATCTAAAAACAGCAGAGAAAATACCCAGAGCTGGAAGGGACCCACAGGGACCAAGGGTTGTTCACACTCAGGGTAGAGCTGGGCTCTCCTCTCTGCTCCTTGCTAAACTGGCAGAGCTTCCCCACTCTCACACTTATATTTACATAAATATAATCTCCCCAGTTTCTAATTTGGTTATTGGTTTTGTTTTGGGTTTGGTTTGGTTTGGGTGTTGATGTTTGGGGTTTTTTGTTTGGTTTCTTTTGTTTTGGTTTGTTGGTTTGGGTTTTTTTTGTTTGTTTTTTTGTTTGTTGGTTTGGGGTTTTTTGGGGTTTTTTGGGGGGTTTTTTTTTGGTGCTTGTTTGTTTGTTTGAGGTTCTTTTTGTTTGGTTTGGTTTGGTTTGGGTTTTTTTGTGGGATTTTTTGTTTGTTTTTTACTGCATTTCCATGCCTATAATTGAGAAATATTTGGGATTGTCAGAGTGCACGAATAAAATTCCTTTCCCCTCAGGAATAAAATTCCTTTCCCTCTGGAATAAAATTCCTTTCCCCTCAGGAATAGAATTCCTTTCCCCTCAGGAATAAAATTCCTTTCCCTCTGGAATAAAATTCCTTTCCCCTCAGGAATAGAATTCCTTTCCCCTCAGGAATAAAATTCCTTTCCCTCTGGAATAAAATTCCTTTCCCCTCAGGAATAGAATTCCTTTCCCCTCAGGAATGGAATTTCTTCTCCTTTCCCCTCATGAATCAAACTCCTTTCCCCTCAAGAATAAAATTCCTTTCCCTCAGGAATAGAATTCCTTTCCCCTCAGGAATACAATTTCTTTTCCCCTCAGGAATAAAACTCCTTTCCCCTCATGAATAAAACTCCTTTCCCCTCCATTGTCTGCTGCAGCAGGGGCTGTGCCTGGTCTCACACCTCAGGCTGAGGGAAAAGCTGAGATGTCAATGTGGAATAGCTGGATTTGCTCCAGAGAACTCCATATCTGATACCCCAGCAGATTCCAGCCTGATCACCTGGATCATCCAGGTGTTCTCCCCCTGAATTTGTTTTTTCTCAGATAAATGGGGTGGTTTAGGCAGCCCTGGAGCTGCTGGTGGCAGTTCCAGGGTGTCCCCCCAGCCCAGCTCAACCCCTGGCAGCCTCCCCCTGATCCCAAGGTCTCCAGGGATGAGTTTTTAGTTTTTCCCAGCAGTTCTGGCTCACTGGGCCCAGTTAAGGCTGGGAACAAACCTAATCACAGCAAGGCAGCCGTGGAGAACAGCTCTGCACCATCCATCCTGATTTTCCTCAGGCCTGGCTTTATTTCTCTTTGCTCAAGGTCTCTGCTTGGGAGATTTATGATTCAGCTCTTTTGGTTTCTCCCAGCTTCTCTGGGCATCATTTTGTTCCTGAGGATTTTGCAGTGGGGCTTTTTTCTTTTTTTTTTTTTTTTTCCTCCCCCTTTTTTTTATGTCTCTCCCCTGATTTATTTATGTTTGCCCCAGATAAATGGGAAAGCAGCCAAGTGAAAGCTTCCCTGTTTGCCTCTGTGGGCTGGCAGGGATTTCAGCACAGCACCTGATGGGTTTATTTTTTACAGAAGTTTTTTTTTCTGTTTCTAGGTTTCTGTCCCCGTTTCACACTGGGGTTGAGTTGCCCATGCTTGGCCTGATTTTGCTGTGCCAGAGGGAAAATGGGGCAGTGACAAACAGGGACAGGGAAATTCCTCCTGTCCAGGTGGGATTGGAGTGCAGGAGTGGATGGGATCAACTCCTGCTCCATCCCCAGGGAATGCTCACATTCCCAAGAGCTCCAGGAGGGTTTGGACAACACCCCCAAGGACAGGGTGGGATTTGGGGATGTCTGAAAAATCCCTTCACCAGGATTTCTTCTCCTGGGAAGCTGAGAAGCCTCAGAGAAAAATGAAAACAATAATTATCTGATTTGCTTCTCCTGTGTTTTGCTGCTTTGGAATGTAATTTAGAGATTGTTTATCCAACAGGTGATTGTTTCATTGGTTTTGTGTGAATTGTTTTAACTTAATAACCAATCACAGTCAGGCTGTGTCAGACTCTGGAAAGAGTCACGAGATTCATTTTTATCCTTTAGCCTTCTGTCTTTATCCTTTCTCTATTCTTTAGTGTAGTTTAGTATAATTTATATAATATATAGAACATAATATTTAGTAGTAATAATAATAATAATAATAATCTATAAGTAATATAATATAAATTATATTATATATCTATAATATCAACATATGTAAATATATATAAATAATATCATGTAAATATAATATAATATAATATAATATAATATAATATATAATGTAATATAATATAATATAATAATGATGTAACATAAAATTTAGTATAATTTGTATAATATAATAAAATAATCAATTAGCCTTCTAAAAACATGGAGTCAAATTCAAGACTCAAAAAATACCACAACAAACCTCACTCCAGGCCTGAATTCCAGATGAAACAACACATTCTGTGTGAGCCTGGCTGCCTGAATTTGGCACAAACCACACTCCAGGCCTGAATTTCGGGTGTTTTTTGCCCCTCAGGCTCCATTTCATGGTTTTCCACACCGAGGAGTTCCACGACGTGCTGCGGATCTGGGACGGGCCGGTGGAGAACGGGATCCTGCTGAAGGAGATGAGCGGCTCGGGGCTGCCTGGGGACATCCACAGCACCTTCAACTCCGTCATCCTGCAGTTCAACACCGACTTCTTCACCAGCAAGCAGGGCTTTGCCATCCAGTTCTCAGGTGGGATGGGCAGGGGTTCCTCAAAAACCTGACCAGACCCAGAGGGAAACCCCAACCAAACCCCAGCCCTGCAAACATATTAATTTCAATTATTTAGGGTGATATATTCCAATATTTATGGAATGTTCAGGTTTGTGCAGTTGTTTTGGAGTGATAAAAACAGGGAGTGGTTGGGTGAGTGATGATGTGACTTTGCCTGGACTGAGACACATTGAAACATCTTCCCAAGTTTGGGTTTTCTGTTTTTTCTTTCCATAACTTTCTGTCTAGGGTGTCTTGCTTGGCTGGGGGAACAAGGCAGCATTTTGGGGAGAATTTCTGCTGGGTTTCAGAGCTTTGGGATGACCCAGACAGAGGCAGAGCTTTGTGTTACGCAGCACAGCGGTGCCATCCTGGGGTTTTTTTGCCACATTTGTGTCTCATCCTGCCAGGAAGGACCAGCCTGGGCTGTTAACTTCCTTATCTCCAGCTGCACAGAAAGAGAGGGATTTCCTCTGGCTCTTTCAAGAGCAGCTTTCTCTAAACTGCCTGGCTGTAACAGACTCTCATCAACTTAGCAGGAAATAAGCTCCTGATCTGGAGCTGGGCTTTATTGACTGCTCCTGCTCAAAGCCTTTGTTCAGCAGGTGTGACTAAGCAGCCAGACCTGAGCTCAGACCTGTCCACTTTGGGATCTTGGGACCTTTAATGAGGTGGATAAGCTCACAAAACTCCTATTACTCCAGGATTTTCCCTGCTGGTAAATCCATGTGCTGTTGGCAGACCTTGAGCTCAGGCAGCAGCGAAGCTTTGCCTGTCCCCAGCTCAGGGGACATCTCAGACCTCAAAGAGAGGCAGCAACAAGTCTGGAAAGGAAACAAACACATTTCTGAAAGGTCAGGCTTGATGCTTCACAGATCTTGAGGCTAAATTTCTCTGGCACTCAGGGGAAAGCGTGAAGTGCTGGTGGCTGAGTTGATTTTGCAGCATGTGCCTTGGCACAGAACTCTCCAAAAGCACCGTGGAGGATCAGTGGGTGTCTGGCCTGATGGAGTAAACAGCCATGTGCACAATTCTACATCAAAGCTGCTCCCTGGGTGCTGCTCTTGAACTTGCTGGTCCCCAGAGCCTTTCCCAGCTGGAGTGGCAGATGCTCAGAGCAAAGGGAAAAGCACTTTTTGTGTGTCGGGGAACTTTGTGGGATGCTGAAGGAGGAGGGATGGGGAAACAAGGCATGGCCTGGATGTCTGGGTAAGGACAGAGCCTGAGGGCAGCCAGTGCTGCAGGCCTGGTGTTAAATAAACATTGATATTCAGGAGTGCTTTTAATTCCCTGCAGTGTCCACAGCCACATCCTGCAACGACCCAGGAATCCCCCAGAACGGGAGCCGGAGCGGGGACAGCCGGGAGGCCGGGGACTCCATCACCTTCCAGTGCAACCCCGGCTACAGCCTGCAAGGGGAGGCCCAGATCACCTGTGTGCAGATCCAGAACAGGTTCTTCTGGCAGCCTGACCCTCCCACCTGCACAGGTACACAAGGAAACAGACACAGATCTGTGACCTGAATCCATGGACACAAGGCCATGTCCTGGCACACGAACATAGATCCACGACCTGAATCCATGGACAGATCCATGTCCTGAATCCATGGACACAGGGCCATGTTCTGGGCCCAGGGACACAGATCCCTGTCCTGAATCCATGGACACAGATCCCTGTTCTGAGCCCATGGATGCAGATGCATGTTCTAAACCCATGGATGCAGATCTGTGACCTGGATCCATGGACACAGATCCATGATCTGAGCCCAGGGATGCAGATCCATTATCTGAGCACATGGACACAGATCTGTCATCTGAATCCATGGACACAGATCCATGATCTGTGCCCATGGATGCAGATCCATGTCCTGGGCACATGGACATAGATCCCTGTGCTTAATCTGTGGACACAGATGCTTGTTTTAACTCCGTGGACACAGATCCCTGTCTTGAGCCCATGGATACAGATCCATGTTTTAAACCCATGGACACAGATCCATGACCTGAATCCATGGACACAGATCCACGTCCTGAATTCATGGACACAAATCCATGTCCTGAACCCATATACACAGGTCCATGTTCTGAGCCCAGGGACACAGGTCCATGTTCTAAACCAATGGACACAGATCCACATCCTGAATTCATGGACACAGATCCATCCTGAACCCTGTTATAAAATTTCACTCCACACATCTTAAAAAATCAAGAAATATTTTTAAAAAAATATCCTTCAGGTCTCCACAGCTGTGATTAAAAATGCTGATTTTCTAATACTTCAAATTGTACTTCAAATTATACTTCAATTGTTTATAGTTTTTTTCCCAGCCAATTTTAATATGAAGTGACAAAGGATTTGGAGGAATAATCAGTGAAATATCAGTAACTGGGGGAGAGGCAGCCTAGTTGGAGCTAAACTGGGAAAACTCAGTGTTAAATTTAGGGCTGACTGGGGGTATTTAGCATTTCAGATGCGTTTTCCCCTCTTTGTGGCACCACTGTGAAACAATCCAGGCTGGGAGAGCCCCGGGAGGTTTGGGCCATTTGAAGTCTGCATCCCTCCCAGTCCCAGGCACCACTGGCTGGGTCCAGCTCCTGCTTCAAACCCTTTGGAGACTCTGGGTGGGATTTTCAAAGGAATCCGAGGGTGTTGAACACTTGTCTCCCTCAGGCTTTTCAAAAATGAGTCCTTAGATTTCAGTTTCTGCAGAGTTTTCCCCTGACGTTACAGTATGGGAGGGGAAGGCACCCTTGGGGTTAAAATTGGGATGAATGGGCACAGAAGAGATGCTGGTGTGTTCTTCCAAGGCATTTCTGGGGGGACTTTCAGCCAAATTTTCCATATCTGTACTGTGATTTCAGTAGAAGGATAACATTTCTCCATTTTTGGACTTGAAAAAGCTCTCTAACAGGTACTATGGCATTTCTAGACCAGCCCCACTGGGGTTTACCTGATATTTTTCCTGATATTTTTCTTTATCAAAGCTCACAGGACAATCCCACATGCTCACTCCTTCATGGAAAATGTTTCCAAGATTTATCCCATCATTTTTATCCCATCCCAGCTCATTTCCCACTCTGTAGCTGCTCTCAGACCTCCCCACAGGCTGTGCTCTCCCTGCTCTCATTCCATCCCAAATGTGGGAAGTTTGGTGGTTTCTCCAAGGTATTTTTGGGGGACTTTCAGCCAAATTTTCCATATCTGTGCTGTGGTTTCCTGGTGTGTCCCAGAAGGATGACATTTCTCCATTTTTGGACTTGAAAAAGCTCTCTAATCCCTACTATGGCATTTCTAGACAAGCCCCACTGGGTTTTACCTGATACTTTTCTTTATCAAATTCCACATGCTCATTCCTTCATGGAAAATGTTTCCAAGATTTATCCCATCATTTTTATCCCATCCCAGTTCATTTCCCACTCTTTATCTGCTCTCAGACCCCCTTCCTTTCACCCCAAATACGTGAGGGCCGATCTGGGAAACCTCCGAGCCCTCACAAAGAGCCTGCATAATAAAAAACTGACAGGAAAAATATCAGTCATGTTTTGCCACGGTGAGAAACACGAGCAGGCACTTTGAGCCTTAAAAAAGCAATAATTGATTTTTCAATCAGCTTGGCATTTAATGTGCTGGGAAGTGGAGTAAACACGACAGAGCCATTTAGGCCCAGACGTGTTTTCACCTCGTTACGGGCGAGCAGGCCTTGACAGGGACTTCCATAAATGCAGCAGGAAAGTGGAATTTCTCCCTCTCTCTCCCTCCTGGCTCTTCACTTATGGATTTTAGGAAGGTCCTGGTGGCATCCAGAGATCTCTTTGAGGTGTTTGACAGAGCCCTCACCTGGCAGAGCCACCACAACCTCATGTCCTACATGAGCCTCAGGGTCACTTCCCACTAAAATGCCCCACAAGGATTCTGTGCTGTCTCAATCCCCTCTGTCTATCACATCTCCTTTATTTTATTCCATTCCTGCTTCCCATTTGGTGCTTTGGAAGTCTGCGTGCTCTAAATTGTGAAAAACGCCAATCACTTGTTTTTGAAATTTTAAAAGTTTAATAGTAATAAAATGGTTATAAAAATAGTAATACAATTAGAATTAATTAACATTAATTCTATTCTATATAATAATTATTAATATTAATTAATAATAATTTGGACAAATTGAATTAGGAGAATATGAGACAATAAATACAAAGAGTTACAGACGGTCCGGGGACCTTTTCTGGGCAGCATGAGCCTGAAAAAGGACACAGTTAACAAACGATTAACCGTTAAAAAAAATAACCTGTTGCATATTCAAACACCTCATACATGATGCATAAATTCCATTCAAATACAGGATTCTGTCTGGGCAGTGTCAGCTTCTTCCTCTGAATCCTAACAGCACCTTTGAGGTGGGAAGAAGTTAGTTTCTTTTGATAAGAGGGCAATAAATTCTTTTTTTCTGAAAGATTTAGGTGTCCTGTGGCTGCTATCTCAATGCGAGTCCTTTCTTTAAAAAAGTATCCTACATAGCATAGTTTCTATTTTAACATTTTGTTATAACCTAAAACTATATTTAACACACTACTTAAGAGGATTAATCCAGCATTACTTCCTAACACAACACATATAACATTCATTTGAATATTTGCAAAAAGCCGATCATAAAATACGCATTTTTCACAAGAGGCTCACCCTTGGTGGTTTTCCTGCAGCTCCGTGTGGCGGGATCCTGACGGGCCCGGCTGGGGTGATCCTGTCCCCACAGTACCCAGAGCCATATCCCCCAGGGAAGGAGTGTGACTGGAAGCTGACAGTGTCCCCTGACTATGTCATTGCCCTGGTGTTCAGCGTGTGAGTACACAAGGGTTTGGTGCCATAGCCTTGGGGAGGGGACGCATGGTTTGGTGCCATGGCCACAGAGAGGGGAGGGAGGATCTGGGTGTGGATGTCTGAACTTTGGGAAGGAATCTGATGGAGCTGTCCCATGTCCCTGGATAATCTGTTCCCAGACATTTTTTGGGGAGGAGATCCTCTTATTCCAGCTGCAGTTCCTCTTTGATAGACAGAACATTGTCACATATTTTCTGGAAAAATCCAAAAATCCCTTTGGCCGGGATTCTTCTGAGAAGAATCAGAGAAAAAGGAAAACAATTCTTATCTGATTTGCTTCTCCTGTGTTTTGCTCACATGTGGAATGTGTTTGGAAATTGTTTACGCACAGGTGATTGTTTCATTGGATTCTGCTGTGAGTTGTTTTCACTCTTTGGCCAATTAGGGCCAAACTGTGTCAGGACTCTGGAGAGAGTCACGAGTTTTCATTATTATCTCTTTAACCTTCTATATTCTTTAGTGTAGTTTAGTTTGCATTCTTTAATATAATACAGTATCATAAAATAATAAATCAGCCTTCTGAGAACATGGAGTCAGATTCATCATTCCTTCCACCCCAGAAATAAATAGAACATGATGTGGCACAGCCCAGGAATCCCTGCAGCAGCTGCAGCTCTGAGACCAACCCCATCCCAACCCCTTGACTCCATCCCTACTCCTGGATCCCTCAGACATGGATAGAGGCAGGAATTTCCTCTGCCTGGCAGGATTTTGGAGCAGGAGCAGCCAGTCCCTGCCCCGGGTTTCCACATCCCAGAACATCAACGCGGAATTCTCCACTAATATGTCCTGACCCCAAGCTCTCCTCCTTTGCTTTTGCAGCTTCAGCCTGGAGCCTGGCTACGATTTCCTGCACATCTACGATGGGCCTGACTCCCTGAGCCCTCTGATTGGGAGTTTTTATGGCTCCCAGCTGCCAGAGAGGATCGAGAGCAGCAGCAACAGCCTTTTCCTGGCGTTCCGGAGCGACGCCTCCGTCAGCAACGCTGGCTTCGTCATCGAGTACACAGGTGAGGGCTGGGGGCTCAGCAGCTACCTGGGGCTTTCCCTCTGCTTATTCCCACATTATTCCACTTGTTGGAACAACTGGAGAGGCTCTAGGTGCTGTGGAAAACTCCTTCCAAGGGGAATTATTGTGTTTTGGCATCCCCAAAGCAGAGGGTGGAGAAAGGGAGGTGAAGAGGAGTGGAGTGAAACTGGAAAAGTGGTGCTCAAAAGTGTCCAAAATTTGTGCATCAAGACCCCACCAGCAGCTACCTGGGGCTTTCCCTCTACTTATTCCCAGATTATTCCACCTCTTTGGAACAAGGCTCTAGATGCTGTGGAAAGCTCCTTCCAGGGGGAATTCTGGTGTTTTGGCATCCCCAAAGCAGAGGGTGGAGAAAGGGAGGTGAAGAGGAAAGGAGTGAAACAGGAAAAGAGAAAAAGTGGTGCTCAAAGTGTCCCAAATTTGTACATCAAGACCCCACAGAGCCAGGAGAACCCAAGATTTCAGGATTTAAAGGTTGAGGATACAAATGTGTGATGAGCAGTGGGGGTTGACCAATCTGTGGCTTCCAAAACAGGGAATTGATGCTCTGAGGAAAAAGAAAATCCCATCTTTTTGTGCCCCATTCATTTGGATCTCCTGGTGCAGCTGCTGTGGACAGGAAACCATGGGATCACCTGATTTTTCATGCAGAGAAGCAAAAGCAAAACCTGTGGGCTTTACAGTTTCCTGTTTCTCCTTTCCACACCTTCCCCAAAATCTGAGAGCCCCTGATTTAATGCTTAAGCACACTTGAATTGTTCCCAGAGCCACTGCTCTCAGAAAAGCCCTTGTCTTTAATGAGCAATTTCCAAATGACAAAAGAGCAGGATTAATCAAAGCCTCTAATTATATTGCAGGCAGGGAAAAAAATTAAAGAAAAGAAAACCCCCCCAAAAAAAAGCTGTTAGAAGAAGGAAAAAAATATCTAAGTCCTGACAGCTCTGTAGTGTTCTCTGGAGTTTTTATGTGGAAATGGGATTTTAAACTCTGCAGGAAGAGAATTTTTCACTATCTACCTGCCAGGAGGGTGGAGCAAGGTGGGGTTTGGCCTCTGCACCCAGGGAACAGGGACAGGATGAGAGGGAGCAGCCTGAAGTTGTGCTATGGGAGGCTCAGGTTGGACATGAGCAGGAACTTCTGCATGGAAAAGGTGCCAGGCCTTGGAAAGGGTGGAATCCCCACCCCTGGAGGTGTCCAAGGAATAAATGAAAGAATCCCAGACTGGTTTGGGTTGGAAAGGACTTTAAAACCCATCCATGGGCAGGAACAATCCCACCATCCCAGATTGCTCCCAGTTCCATCCAGCCTGGCCTTGGACACTTCAGGGATGGGGAATCCAGGATTTCTCTGTGCCAGATGGAGATTCCTCCCCATCTCAAATATGATTTGTCCTTGTGGCTGGTGACAGGGTGGGGATGGGTCGCAGCTTGGACTCGATGGTCCTGAAGGGAATTTCCAGCCTCAGCGATCCTGGGGTTGTGTGAAATCAGAGTTTTGATTTGGCTTATGGTCCTTCAAGACCCCACTGAACCCAGGGGAACCCAGGATTTCAGGATTTAAAGGCTGAGGGTACAAATGTGTGATGGGCAGAGGGGGTTCCCCAGTCTGTGGTTCCCAAAACAGGGAGTTTGGATTTTGGGTGCCTGGGTGGGAACTGGAGCCTCCCTTCTCCCAGAATCCAAACCAAATCCCAAATCCACACCCTGCAAATGGTGCCAGTCCTTGTGAAAATCCCACACATTCTCAGGTGAAAAAAATCCTAAAAAAAATCCCATTGCACTTATCAAAGCAGCAGAGGAGCTGCGCCCGAGGAATAAAAATCCTAGGAAATTTGGTTTTTAACATTTTTTTAATATGTTTTTTAAAATTTTATCTCTTTCCCTGCAGAGAACCCCCGGGAGTCCTGCTTTGACCCAGGCTCCATCAAGAATGGCACCAGGGTGGGCACAGACCTGAAGCTGGGCTCCACCATCACCTTCTACTGTGATGGGGGCTACGACATCGAGGGGGGCCCCACCCTCACCTGTGTGATGGGAGGGGATGGGAAACCCACCTGGAACAAGCCACGCCCCACCTGTACAGGTAAATCCCACGGGAAGGGGCTGGGGGGAGGATCTGCCCAGAGCTGGACCCCTCAATGCATCCTCCATGGAAAAATGGGGGTTAATTCACAGGGGTTTTCTCAGTTTTTCTATAATTTTTTAGGGGTTTTACCAGGAATTAGATTTCATTGTTTTTCAGGGGTTTAACAGCTCTTTTTTTAAAGGAAGAGCTGATTTTGGGGAGTTTTCTTGAGGGTTTTCTTGGAGACAGACAGGAAACTGGACATGACTGATTCAGTGCCTGGCACAGGACAGGAGTCAGGAATCCTCTTAAACCTTGGCTAAACCTGATCCTTGCCAATCCAAACCCTCAGTCTTGGGTGTTGCTGAGCAGGGACAGAGCTCAGTGACAAAACAAGGGGTTTTTCCTTAGGGTTTATCTGTGGTTATTTTATTTTCTTTTCTGACTTCATGGTTTGCAGTCAGATTTGAGCTGAGAAGGGGATCAAGAGGCAGCTGGTGGGGGGAAGGAGTGAAATCCCTAATTTGGGAAGGCTGTGGCAGGAAAAACTGAGGAAAGGTGGCAAAAGGAGCTCATCCCCAGCTGTGAGTGGGGAACAGAGCAAATCCCACATTAGTTAGTGGTTTGATAATTCCAGCACAAACTCAGGGTGGGATAAACCTGATTTTTCCAATGAGAACTTTCAGGCAGCAGCACCTGGAGCAGGGGATGGTGGCTGGGGACATTTCCAGGCTCCAGGGATGCTCCATGATCCTTTTCCCTTGCAGCTCCCTGTGGCGGGCAGTACACAGGCTCAGATGGAGTCGTCCTGTCCCCAAATTATCCCCAAAACTACACCAGTGGCCATGTGTGCCTGTACTCCATCGTCGTGCCCAAGGACTATGGTACCATGCTTGGAATTTTTATGGGATTCTCTTCTTATTTGCTGGGTTTTTAATGATAATTTTTCTAAGTTCATCCAGAACTGGAGATAAGGAAGATGGGAGAGGAGGTAGCAGGAGAGGTAGCAGGAGGTGCTGTTGGGTGCTCTTTGTGCTGGAGTCAGAGAAAATTCTGGATTTGTCCAATTTTGTCCATTGCAGCTAATCAATAATTATAATTCCTCAGTGGAATTCTGCGCCTCGTGTTCCCTAGGCAGGGAAAGGGTAATGAGCCACAGGAAATTCCCAGTGGGCTGGGAATCAGTGGGAAAATGTTGAGTTAATGAAGCCAGGGGAGTCTGGTGCTGCCTCTGGAATTTGGGGATAAATAAAAGGCTCCCATTTTTCCAGGCTGTCACTCCCTGCCTGGAATAAAGGCAGCTGAAACGCAGGACAGAGGTTGTGCTGGGAAAAGAAATCCCAGTTTGGAATGTTGGGAATCCTGGGGGGTCAGGGCTTGGACTGGACGGTCCTTGGGGTCTGGTTCAGCTCAGGGGATTCTCTGAGTCCATGAAAATGCCTTGGCCCCAGAGGCTGGGTGTGGAGGGCGGTGTAGGGACAGCAATGGGGTGGCAATGGGATGACAGTGGGGACAGCACTGGGATTGAGTGAGGATGATGGTGTAATGACACTGGGGACAGAAGTGTGGTGGCACTAGGGACAACAGTGGGACAGTAGTATGGTGACATTGGGGACAGCAGCATGGTGATGCTGGGGACAGCAGTGGGATGGCAGTGTGGTGACATTGGGGACAGCAATATGGGGATGCCAGTGTGGCGGCACTGGGAACAGCAGTGTGGTGGCACTGGGGACAGCAGAGGGATGACACTGGGGACAGCAATATGGGGACGCCAGTGTGGTGGCACTGGGAACAGCAGTGTGGTGGCACTGGGGACAGCAGTGGGATGACACTGGGGACAGCAATATGGGGACGCCAGTGTGGTGGCACTGGAGACAGCAGCGTGGTGATGCTGGGGACAGCAGTGTGGTGACACTGGGGACAGCAGCGTGGTGATGCTGGGGACAGCAGTGTGGTGGCACTGAGGACAGCAGTGGGATGGCAGTGTGATGACACTGGGGACAGCAGCGTGGTGATGCTGGGGACAGCAGTGGGACAGCAGTGTGATGACATTGGGCACAGCAGTGTGATGGCCATGGGGACAGCAGCATGGTGGCACTGGGGACAGCAGTGGGATGGCAGTGTGGTGGCACTGGGGACAGCAGTGGCCGGTGCCAGCCCTGTCCCTGTCCCCACAGTGCTCTTCGGGCAGTTTGCCTTTTTCCAGACGGCGCTCAATGACGTGGTGGAGGTGCACGATGGCCCCACGGAGCACTCACGGCTGCTCAGCTCCCTCTCAGGCTCTCACTCAGGTAGGGAGCTGCTCCCTATCCCCTGTCCCTGTCCCTGCTGGAGACAGCAGCTTTGTCACAGCTGTCACCCAACACCCACTCTCTGTGGCTCATTCCTCCACCTCTGTGTCTCTCCTGTTTTCCCTCCTCCCCATCCAGGGGAATCTTTGCCATTGGCCACCACCAACCAGATCCTCATCAAATTCAGCTCCAAGGGTCAATCCACAGCCAAAGGCTTTCATTTCGTCTACCAAGGTGAGTTCAGGTGTGTTCTGGAAGTGTCCTCGGGTCGCTCCCAGGGGTGTCCTGAGTGTCCTGAGCTGCTTTTGGTGTCTGGGGGTTCTGAGCAGGGAATATCACAGGGAATTAGGATTCCTTTGGGAGCAGAGCTCTGGCAGGGCTGCTCTGGGTGCTTTGTATTCTGCCCTTTCATTCCCACTCAGCCTGAACCCTGCACATCCCAGGATTACCATCAGCCCCATCCCAGCGTCGTGCCCGGAGTCACACAGGGAATTTGGAGATTTATCTCCCAGCAATTCTCCCCAGTGGCATTTTTAGCACTTTCGCTGGGTGCAAGCAGCTGAAATCCCGTCTGGCAGCTCGGAAATCCTCCCTGTGTGCGTGTCACAGGCTCGGGGCTGTCACACTGCTGCCCCTTGATCCTTTCAGTAACAGCTTTGTGCTGCGCTGGGCGAGAACAACTCGGGGATTTTATGGGAGTAAATAGCAAATGATGCATGGAACAGTGGGAAAGCAGAAGGGATTTCTCACCCACGTGCTCCCTGGAGTTATCTGTGGGAACATCCAGGCTTGTGCTGCAAAGAGGGGACAGACACTGGCACGACCTGACCTGAGCCTTCTGCAGGGGTGAAGCAAAGCATGGTTTGGATTTTGGAGTAGTTGGAGATCTGTTCTCTTGAATTCCTGCCTAATGAGTGTGAAACAGCCGTGGTTGTGATTGTAATCTTCAAAGAGCTCAGCAGAACAAAGGTTTTGATGAAAGCAGGGAAGGTTTCCTCCTCCCTCCTGCAAGAGCTTGCACGGGAAGCAAGGGGAAAAGGGCGATCCTGATTTGGATCTGCCTGGCCAGACTCTAATTAGCTAAACACTCATAAATTTAAAGCAACTCAGAGGAAAATATTAATTGAATTCTTCCTTGGCAATAGACCTGGGTTTTTTTGATGGGTTTTTCTCCTCACTTACCTGCCAGACTCATTCCTGTCTTTGTAATTCCCAGTATTCAACAGGAAAATCAATAATTTTAGCACCATCACAACTTAAATCCCCCTTTTCTCTCTTTTCCAAAGGAGATTTTTTTCCCAATTACTGTTCCTTCATGACCATGAGGCCCAGGGAGCTGAGGAACCGAAAGGCTCCTGCATTGGGTGACAAAACAATGTTTTGGGAAGCCACTGCCAAATCCTTTGGTTCCCCTGGGTAAAAACAGCCTTTTGGTGTGGGGAAAGTTCTCTGGAAGGAGGCAGTGGGGGGATTCTGGATGTCCCAGCTGCTTTTATTTCAAGTATAGAATCATTAAATCATTAAAGTTAGAAAAAACCTCCAAGATCTTCAAGTCCAACCTTCATCCAGGTGCCCCCATGCCCACCCAGCTGTGTCACCAAGTGCCACCTCCACTCGGTCTGGCATGGAGCCACTTGAACTCAGATCACCTGAGCTGGCAGAACTGGGAGTGAAATGTTGTTTTTTTTCTCTTCTCAGTGGTCATGCTTGGATTCAGCTCACTTTTGGGGTTTAGGTGCTTTGGGATTTAGGAATGATCAGTCAATGGTCATGCTTGGATTAAGCCAATCTTTAGGATTTAGATGCTTAGGGGTTTAGGAGTAATCACTCAATGGTCATGCTTAGATTAAGCCAATCTTTAGGATTTAGGTATAATCAGTCAATGGTCATGCTTGGATTAAGCCAATCTTTGGGATTTAAATAAAATCAAGTTGTGGTTATGCTTGGATTCATCCTCTCTTTGTGATTTAGATACTTTGGGGTTTTGGATACAATCAGTCAGTGGCCAAGTTTGGATTTAGCCCCTCCTTGGGGTTTAGATACAATTGGTCAATGGTCATGTTTGGATTCAGCCCCTATACTTTAAGGTTTTAGATACAATCAGTCAATGGCCAAGTTTGGATTTAGCTCTTCCTTGGGATTTAGATACTTTGGGGTTTAAGTACAATCAGTCAATGGTCATGTTTGGATTCAACTCTGATACTTCAGGTTTTTAGATACAATCAGTCAATGGTCAAGTTTGCATTCAACCCCTCGTTGGGGTTTAGATACAGTCAATGGCCAAGTTTGAATTCAGCCCTTCCTTTGGGATTTAGATACTTTGGGGTTTAGGTACAATCAGTCAATGATCATGTTTGGATTCAGCCCCAATACTTTAGATTTTTAGGAACAGTCAATGGCCAAGTTTGGATTCAGCCCCTCCTTGGAGTTTAAATACTTTGAGATTTAGATACAATCAGTCAGTGGCCAAGTTTGAATTCAGCCCTTCCTTTGGATTTAGATACTTTGGGGTTTAGGTACAATCAGTCAATGGTCACGTTTGGATTCAGCCCCTCCTTGGGGTTTAGGTACAATCAGTCAATGGTTGTGTTTGGATTCAGCCCCTCTTTGGGGTTTAGATAAATCAGCCAATGGCCAAGTTTGGATTCAGCCACCCTTTGGGATTTAAACACTTTGGGGTTTAGGTACAATCATTCAATAATCATGTTTGGATTCCCCCCCTGACACTTCAGGCTTTGGGTACAATCACTCAACAGTCAAGTCTGCACCCAGCACCTCTCCGCATTCAGACGCTCAGTAATTCCAGTGTAAAACAGACAAATCTTCTCTCCACCATCTCCCTGCCAGCACTAACTCTGTTTTGCCTGTGTCCTCCCTGTGTGCCAGCCGTGCCCCGCACCAGCGCCACGCAGTGCAGCTCGGTGCCGGAGCCGCGGCACGGCCGGCGCCTGGGCAGCGACTTCGCCGTGGGCGCGCTGGTGCGCTTCGAGTGCAGCCCCGGCTACAGCCTCAGGGGCTCCCCTGCCATCCAGTGCCTGGCCATGCCCGGGGCCCTGGCCCAGTGGAACTCCTCCGTCCCCACCTGCATGGGTAGGTGCCACCTTGGTTTTTTTAAAGTTTTTCTGAGTTTTCTGGTGTTTGCGTTCTTGTCGCGCGCTTTATGTAAATAATTATTGTTCTGCGTTCTTTTATGGAGGAGGAGAAATTTTATGGGCTGTTGGTTTGTCCAGTGTCATTGGACAAGTGGCATTGTCACCCTCCAATCCACTGTCACTTTTGGAAATCTATAACTGTTAGAAATTAAAAGCTCTCTTTTTACCTTGAAAAGAGCAGCGTGTCCACGGAGTTTTATTTTAAGAGGAGAAATTTGATGGGCTGTTGGTGTGTCCAGTGTCATTGGAGAGGTGGCTCTTCCACCCTCCAGTACACTGCCACTTTTGGAAATCTATAAATGTTAGAATCAGAAATGAAAAGCTCTCTTTTTACCTTCACATCATTTTATTTCCTATAGCAACAGGTAGGTGGCACTGGGAGAGGTGGGAGCAGGGTGGGTGGCACTGGGAATGTTGTTGGGAGCTGTGCTGCTCTCTGGGTTGTCCTGAAAGGGGACAGGGGTTGGATGTTGGTGGTGTTTGTGGGTCTCTTCCAGCTTGAAGAAAAATCAACAGCAAAACAAAGCACTAATGAATTGAAATGTAAATGAATGAAATGTTCAAGACTTCTTTAGAACCTCTTGTGGTTCTGTCCAGAGAGGTTGTGGCTGTCCCATCCGTGGAAGTGTGCAAGGCCAGGTTGGACAGGGATTGGAACAATCTGGGATAGTGAAGGTGTCTGGGAGAAGGGATTTGGGGATCTTTAAGGTCCCTTCCCACCCAAACTGTTCCATGGTTGTCTGATAAAAAACAAAGCCCAGCCTGGCTCTGAATAAGAACAGTTTAACCCCAAATTCCAGGGAATTGACATTTTTGATCCAGTACTCTTGTGAGATCTGGGACAGCATCTCAAATAAATCAGATCTGGCTGAAAGCTGCTTTCACATCCTCTGAAGGAGAGGATGAAGATCATCCTCGTGTGCTCCCCACACCCAAGGAATGTGCCAAAAGTTGCACGAAAAAGTTACTGGAAAGAGGATTATTCCTAAAATCTCATCCTTAAATCACAACCAGCTCTCGATTTCTTGTAATTTTAACAATGTTTTTTTTTAGCAAAACCAATTCCTTGTGCTTTCCTCCCGGCAGTGCCCTGCGGGGGGAACCTGACGGAGAGGAAAGGAACCATCCTGTCCCCAGGCTTCCCTGAGCCCTACCTGAACAGCCTCAACTGCGTGTGGAAGATCACAGTGCCCGAGGGAGCAGGGATCCAGGTACAGCCAGGACAGACAGCAGGACACTCGGGGTGTGCTGCTCTCACATGATGGGAAATTGCTGTTCCTCGTAGGACAGGGATGGGTTGATGTGGAATTCTCTGGAATCAGGGATTTATTTATTTATAGCCAGGATTAGGCAGGGACTCATTGGTGACGTTTATTGTGACGGTGTTCACAGGGGTCTTAGGATGAGGGAAGAGATGAGGATCTGACTCCATGTTTCAGAAGGCTTGATTTATTATTTTATGATATATATTCTATTCTATTCTATTCTATTCTATTCTATTCTATTCTATTAACTATACTAAAAGAACAGAAGAAAGGATTTCATCAGAAGGCTAGCTAAGAATAGAAAAAGAAGGAATGATGACAAAAGCTTCTGTCTTGGACAGACAGTCTGAGCCAGCTGACTGTGATTGGCCATTAATTAGAGACAATTAACATGAGACCAATCACAGATGCACCTGTTGCATTCCACAGCAGCAGATAATCATTGTTTACATTTTGTTCCTGAGGCTTCTCAGCTTCTCAGGAGGAAAAATCCTAAGGAAAGGATTTTTCAGAAAATACCACGGCTGCAGCTTGTGACCAGGCAAGGAGCTGTGCCAGGGGAGGGGCAGGTTGGATTTAGGGAAAGGTTCTCCTTCCCCCAGAGGGTATTTGGGCACTGCCAGGGTCCCCAGGGCATGGGCACAGCCCCAGGGATGCCAGAGCTCCAGGAGCATTGCCAGGGAGGCACAGGGTGGGATTTAGGAAGAGCAGGCCCGTGGTCCCTCAGTGTGACCCTTACTCTGGCACAAAAGAGGGGGAATTTGAGTTAAATTTTAGTTTTTTATTGTGATTGTCCAGGGAGGCTGTGGATCCTCCAGCCCTGGAAGTGCCCAAGGCCAGGTTGAGTAGGCCTTCCAAGCTGTTCCACTCTTGGATAGTGGGAGATGTTCCTGCCCACAGCAGAGATTTTGGAACGAGATGAGTTTTAAAATCCGTCCCAAACACTTAAAATTCTTTGGGTCCCCCACCAGTGCTGAGGTCTGCACTTCCACATGTCACCAGGATCTGCTGTCACCCATCAGCTTCTCTGGGACTTCCAGGAGGGCAGAAAGCCCTTGGAGAAAGATTTTGGCTTTTCAGGACCTGAAACAGCTTCAGGGAGGGGTCTCAGTGCAGCCCCCAGGGAGGGAATGACCACGGAGCTGGAGCTGGATCCATCCTGGCTCCACTTCCCTCAGTGTGACCCCTACTCTGGCACAAAAGAGGGGGAATCTGGGTTAAATTGTAGTTTTTTATTATGATTGTCCAATGAGACTGTGGATGCTCCAGCCCTGGAAGTGCCCAAGGCCTGGTTGAGCAGGGCTTCCAACCTGTTCCACTCTTGGATAGTGGGAGATGTCCCTGGCCACAGCAGAGATTTTGGAACAACATGAGCTTTAAAATCCATCCCAAACTTAAAATTCTTTGATCCCACATTTTTGGGTCCCCCACCAGTGCTAAGGCCTGCACTTCCACATGTCACCAGGATCTGCTGTCACCTGGTCACGACCCATCAGCTTCCCTGGGTCTTCCAGGAAGGCAAAAAAAGCCCTTGGAGAAAGATTTTGGCTTTTCAGGACCTGAAACAGCTGCAGGGAGGGGTCTCAGTGCAGCCCCCAGGGAGGGAATGACCACGGAGCTGGAGCTGGATCCATCCTGGCTCCACTTCCTTTGCGTTCTCCATTATTAGATCTTAATTCCAGCATCGCTTTACCCCCTTTTTTGCGCAACAATTAAAGGTTAAACAACTGTAAATCAGGGAAGGAGGTGAAATTGAAGCTTTCTTGGTAACAGCACTCAGGAGCAGGATTTTTATGTAATCAGGGTAGAAGCTGGCACTTCTGCCATGAATTATTCATTCCCGGAGCAAACCTTCCTGAGTGAATTAATTTATACACGTGGCAGTAAATAGATGCAGATCCCTTGTGAATCCACATGTCAGACTAGAATTAGGACCTTAAAAATGTTTATTCCGTTAAGCTGGAGGAGGGGGGGAGAGAGGAGAATAAATAATTTAGGCGGTGTAAGAGCAAACAAAACGCTCATTCTCACTCAGCTTCCAATAATGTAAATCACGAGAGGGGTGTAATGAGGCAGGAAAAAAGGGAAAAAAGGGTCAGTGATGGCTCCGTGGGGGTCACTGAGATTCCTGCTGGGTGAACTCCGCTCACTTTCTGCTAAAAAAAATATTTGGGAGGAACTTTACAGCCGGTTTTATTACCCGGAGTAAATCAAGGAGGAAATGGCTTCAATGGCTGAAGTGGGGGCATTGATTTTGGTTTTATTATTTATTATTTTATTTGATTTTGGTTTTATTATTTATTTTCAAACGGGGGGTTTTGATTTGTTGTGCAGCAAGGCAGGGGTAAGTGGGGAATTGGGGTGGATGAGGAAATCAGGGAAGAAGATATGGAGAGAAAGGGAGAAGGTTCACACGTGTGTAGTCAAAGTTTGAGGGCAGTGAAATCTCCTCACTGCTCATTTTTCCCAATTTTCCAGCACTCTCCTTGTTTGGAGCCAAGCTGTACAACTCATTTATGCTCCTGATTTATCTTTGAGATTCCTTTTGGATTTGTTGGGGTTTTTTGCCTGCCAATTCAATTTGAGATACCCAATGTTGGAAAATTTCATCCAGACCTTTCAGCTTAAATCTGAATTTTCCCCAAAACAGGTGGTTTTTACCCAGGTTTTCTGCCTCACTCTCACCCCATTCACCAAACTCGGGTTTTTAATGGGACACTGAAAGCTTTGAACCATCAGCATTTAGGATTTAGGCAAAATCCTTGTTAATGGTAAACAAAGCTGAGCAATTCCTTGGAGATCCTCACTCAAGCACGAGCTGCTTTTCGGTATAAATGCAGATTTCCCAGCTCTGCTTTTCAGTATAAATGCAGATTTTTCAGCTCTGTTTTTCTGTATAAATGCAGATTTCTCAGCTCTCCTGATGTTTCTCATCCAAGGATTTGTGTTGTTGTTCCAACTAATGGAGCCAAGTGACTTCCTAAGGCCTCCAAACCTTGTGGGGCATGGCAGGGAAAGGTGAAATCTGAAAATGCACTCGAGTGATCCCTCTAAAAGCTGAGGAACAAGGCTGGAACTTGATTGGATTTTTAAAATCCTGTTGTTTAATGTGAGGTGGTTTTTGGGTTTATTTTATCTCCGGGGTGCTGCTGGTTGCTCTCATTTGAAAGGGCTCAAAGTCTTCAAGGATTTCTCCAAATGGGGGAAAAAAGCTGGGATTTTCAGCAGCTGTAAATGAGCTGGGCAGTTCCAGGAGCTCTGGAGCAGCAGCAGAAAATAACATTTCTATTTGGAAGTTTTGGGGGAAAAATAGCTGGAAAATCCCAGTGGGAACAGTCAAAGGCAGAATTCTCCAAATTTTGCCAGTGTTGAACCCTCGGAGTGTGTAAACTCAATTAGTGACCCTTTAATTGCTGTTAATTTGATTTATTCCTATTATTTCAATTTTTTTTTCCTTTGTTTTGTTTCTCTCTGCAGATCCAGGTGATCAGTTTTGTCACAGAGCAGAACTGGGATTCCCTGGAAGTGTTTGATGGAGGAGACAACACAGCCACCATGCTGGGGAGCTTCTCTGGTACGTGGCCCTCGAGCCCATCAGTTCCTGCCTCATTTCATTCACCTCACAAAATTAAACTTTAAAAAAGCATCAAAAGCCAGGAATGGATTTCAAGGGAATCATGTGCTCTGTTGGGTTGGGAATTACAATTCCAATTTCTACCTGTGGGAAGGGTTGAGAGGGAGCCTTAAACACAAAACCAGTGGAGTTTTATTCCTGGAAATGGGAATTCCCTCAGCTCTGCTGGGATGTGAGGCCACCACACCTGGCAAGGTGACCTGACCTTGATGTCCCCCAGAAAGGGTGAAAGGCTACAAAACAAACTCTTATTTTTCCTTGGAATTTTTGTATTTCCTTTGGAATCCTTGTGTTTTTCTTTGAATTGTGGCTTTTAGCAGAGCAGGCTCCAGGAGCTTTGAGAGCCTTTCAAATTCAGCACCACTGGCAGAACAATGGCCCAAAACCTCATTTATTTAACAAATGTGCCCAAAATGCCCTGAGCTAGGCAGGAGAAGGGTCTGGGATGGAGCTGCCTTGTCCTGCTGCTGCAGCAGCTTCCAGGGGATGAAGGAATCCCGAATTTTCCCAAATTTTCCCGAATTTTCCCAGACCTGCGCTCCACCCATGCTGTTTCCCATCCCTTGGTGCTTTTTGTCTGTCGGTGGCCAAGCTCCAGGGGCTGAAATCCAGGAAAGGATTTCAGGAAAGGCCCTGGGTATTTCTCAATTGGCCTCGTTAGAAAGAACCTGATCAAAACCAAGAGGAGCTCATTAAGTTGGAAGGACTTTGTGTTGTCAGGAAATCTCTGAGGAGGGGGAGAGAGATCCTCTCTGTGAAAAATGCCCATCAGTTGTTTTTAACATTTTAAAAGTTTAATAGTAAATGTATCATTAAATATTAAAATAATATTTTATATAATTATTTTTCTAATATATTTTATCTATTATAATAAAATATATTGTCTATAATATATAGTATATAATATATGATATATAATATATGATATATAATGTATAATATATTAATATAAAATAGTAATATATTATTATATAATACATATGTTATATATTATACATAATATTATATTATATATTAATAATGTGTATTAATATATAATATTATTATTTAAAGTTTTATTTTACAGATAATAAAAATAGTAACGAAATGGTTATAAAAATAGTAATATAATTAGAGTAATAAAAGTGTTGGACAATTTGGATTAGGACAATATGAGACAATAAAAACAAAGAGTTATGAACAGTCTGGGTATCTTTTCTGGGCAAAATAAGCCCGAAAAAAGGACCCACATTAACAGAGGATTAACCCTTAAAAACAATAACCTGTTGCATATTCATACATCTCATCCATGATGCATAAATTCCGTTCAAACACAGGATTCTGTGTGGTCAGTGCCAACTTCTTCCTCTGAATCCTGACGGCACCTTCATGGCTGAGCAGTCAGGAAGAATTTGATTTCTTCTGATAATGGACCAATAAATTATTTTTCTCTGAAATATTGAGGTGTCCTGTGGCTGCTATCTCATTGCAAGTCCTTTCTTTAAAAAAATATCTTACATAGCTTAGTTTCTATTTTAACATTTTGTTATAACCTAAAACTATATTTAGCACACTACTGAAGAGAATTAATCCAGCATCACTTTCCAACACAACCCATATACCATCCATTTGAATATTTGCCAAAAGCCAGTCATCAAACAGGCATTTCTCACACTCTCCCCTGCCTTTGTGCTCCCCTTGTTTTGCCAGGAACCACGGTGCCTGCTCTGCTCAACAGCACTTCAAACCAGCTCTATCTGCATTTCTATTCCGACATCAGCGTCTCTGCCGCCGGCTTTCACCTGGAATACAAAAGTAAGAGCAGCTCCAGCCTTGATCCCGCAGCTCCTGCGCGATGGGGAGGTGCCTGCAGGGCTGGGGAAATGGGGGAAGGAGCTGCTGTGGCTCCCTGCTCTCAAGGAGGGAGTGATAAATAGAGGAAAGATGGAGCAGAGGGGTGGGATGAGCCTGGTGGCAGTTTTTTGTGGCACAAAGGGTTAAAAAATCCGTGGGTGCAAGGCTGGGATCTGGGTTTGGGAAGTGCTGCTTGCCAGGGACTTCCAGCTCTTGGCATTCCCTGCTGGAACCAGCAGGTCTGGATATGTCCTCATCCCAAAAATCCTGGCTGGAAGAGTCCTCAGAGGTCATCCCCTGAGGAAAGCAGGGTCAGAATGGAGATAAAACTGAATTTGAGCATTTTGATGGAGCTTGAGCTTGGAAAAACTGCAGGATTTGCACAAAGAGCCTGGGCAGGCTCTGCTCACAGCTGAGAGCTGAACCCCATGTTATCACTGTTATCAGTGTTATCAGGGGGGGTTTCTGCAGTGTTTTAGTGGGTGCTGGGGATGTTCCCCTCCCTCCCCTGCTGGATGTGCTCCTGTTCCCACAGCCCAGCACCCTGAGCTGCCCTGGGCACATTGCTGGATCCAGGAATTCCTGTGCTGTGTGCTCAGAGCCCCGCACAGGAGCATTCCCAAGGTGGTTGATCCATCCTCCTTGTCCAAGGGCACCTCTGGAAGCTCTGAGGTGGTGTGGGCACCCCTCCTTTTCAAAAACACCTTAAAAACATCTTTAATGTCCCCTCCAACCCAAATTCTGTGGTGGTGTGGAGCACTTGAGTGGGTTCCTGGTTAGGGATGATCCCAACTCTTCCTGGAATGGCAGCACTTTGCTCCCAGCAAGGCTCATGCCAGGTTTTTTTTGGGAATACAGACCCCAGCACGTGGCTAAATGTGTGATCCTAGCCAGGATCCTTTCGAAAAGAAATCCCCAGTGGTGAGAGAACAAACCTGAGTGAGGCAGGGAAGAGAATCCTTTGGGAAATGGCTGTCAGGTTTGGATGGGGATGACAAAAACTCATTTTCCCCTGGGTCTGTGTTTGATTCCTGATGTCTGATCAGGAGAGGTGGAGGTGCCTGTTATTTTGGATAATACTGGCAGAGAATCCTGGAATATCCTGAGCTGGAAGGATCCACCAGCATCATCCAGTCCAACCCTGGCCCTGCACAGGCATCCCAGCAATCCCACCCTGTCCAAACACTCCTGGAGCTCTTGGGATTGTTCCCATTCCCTGGGGAGCCTGGGGGGAAGAACCTTTCCCTAAATCCAGCCTAAACATTTTGGGGTTATCCTGCAGAGCCAGGAATGGGATGGATGATCTGTGAAGTCCAAAACTTCCTGGAGCTTTTGGGAATGTTCCCATTCCCTGGGGAGCCTGGGGAGAAGAACATTTCCCTACATCCATCCTAAACATTTTGGGGCTGGTTATCCTGCAGAGCCAGGTGTGGGGTGGACGATCCTTGCAGGTCCCAGCTCAGGATATTCCATGATTTTTCCCAGCTCTGCTGCTGGTGAGGGTGAGCCTGGGCTTGTTTGGAGGGAGTTGGGTGATTTAGGACCCTTCCCACCCAAACCAGTGTGAGATTCCCTGCAATGGCACAGCTGGAGCTGCTTTAAAGCCAAGCAGCACTAAAACCTTCCAGGATTTGCTGCCTTTACTCACTGAAACCCTGTCCATTATTGGATCCAGCAGGATTACAGCCACCACAGGATTGGGAGAGGAAAAAATGTGCTCAGCCTGTGCTCTGGGAGCTGCAGGAATCCTCTGGCTGTGACTCTGTTTCTTCTCCAGCTCTATTCCAATCGATAAATCCTTTGAGCACCCTCCTGCAAAAATCACGGCCAGGTTTTTCATGAGCCTGGGGATTATCAGCCCTGTCTGTTTCCTTGGCTGAGGAAATTAATAGGTGTTGATTTTCAGGGCAGCTGGAAATAATGTGATTTCTGCTCTGTTTGTACAATTGGAATCTCCCAGCCCTGAGCCCTGGGTTTGGTTTTTTTTTTTTTCTGTGTTTTTTTCTGGGAGGAAGTTGGGAGAGATGAGCTCAAACAGGGGAGGAAAACTCAGGTTTCTCCCTCACTGTGGCGCTCAGGCTGAGCTCTTACCTCTGCATGCTCCAAAGCCAGGAACAATTTGGGACTGAGTGAAAGGCACTGATGTGAAGGAGAAGTTATTTAAAGCCATTTTCCCTGCTGCCTCTCTGAAGGTCAAGCAGCACATCCAGGAGCAGGGAGGGAAGCGTGACTGGGCTTTGGGAGGAGACTCAGCCTCTCCTTGCTCCTTTTCTCTTTTATTTTCCCCCTGCCTGGGGCTCTGTGGGGAGCAGGAGCCCTTGCAGGGATGCAGGAGGTTATGATGGAGAGGAGCTGCAGGATTCATTTTATATCCCTGGGATGTGCAGAGGGGAGATGGGGGAAGGAGAGGGGAGATGGATGGAGAGGAGAAAATGTGGGAAATGGAGAGAAAAAAATGTGGGAAAAGGAGAGAGATGTGGGTTATAGAAAGAAAAGAAGGAAAGGAAAGGAAAGGAAAGGAAAGGAAAGGAAAGGAAAGGAAAGGAAAGGAAAGGAAAGGAAAGGAAAGGAAAGGAAAGGAAAGGAAAGGAAAGGAAAGGAAAGGAAAGGAAAGGAAAGGAAAGGAAAGGAAAGGAAAATGAGAGGGAAAGAGAAGGAATAGGAAAGGAGAAACAAAAGGAAAGGGGGAAAGGAAGGGAAGGGAAGGGAAGGGAAGGGAAGGGAAGGGAAGGGAAGGGAAGGGAAGGGAAGGGAAGGGAAGGGAAGGGAAGGGAAGGGGAGCCCATTACTCCTCACGAGGTGTCACAGGTTGTTAGTTGGGTTTGCAGCAGGACATTCCCAGCTGGAAATGTGGAGATGGAAATGGGCTGTCCCTGGAGAATCCATAATAAACAGAATTTCCCCACCCAGAGTCTGTGGTGGTGGATGGCAAACAGGAGCGGGATAGAACACAAAGCGTGTTCCCATCCCTGCAGGCCCCAGCCCAGCCCCAGCCCCACTCCCTGAGCTCCCACCTCCCTTCTCCCCACAGCCGTGGGTCTCTCCAGCTGCCCGGAGCCCGCGGTTCCCGGCAATGGGCTGAAGATCGGCGAGCGCTACCTGGTGAACGACGTGGTGTCCTTCCAGTGCGAGCCGGGCTACGCCCTGCAGGTACAGCCCCAGCCCCAGCTCCCTGCTTCTCCAGACCTGCACTGCCTCAGGGCGGGACTCTGAACTCCTTATAAAGTGTTTTAGCAAGGTCTCCTCACAGCTCAGTCCCACAAACAATCCTTTTCCTCTCCTCAAGCACACAGAACAATCCTTTTCCTCTCCTCAGTCCCAGAGAACGATCAATTTCCAGCCCCAGAACCAAGGACACCTCTGCAGCTTCAGCCCCAAAAAGTGCAAACAGCAGGGAATGGAGGGGAGCAAACTGGGAGGGTGGGACTGCATCACCTGCAGCTGGAATTGGACAGTTAACCCCATATGGAAGTGGACCAAAATTTATAAAAGTGTGAAATTTTGTGACTCAGGGTCCACCTTGGATCCAACCTGGGTCCATCTCCAGCCTTGTGCTGCCCAAGGTGTCTCCTGTAAAAACCTTCTAATAAATCCCTCCTTTATTCCTGTAACTCTGTTCCAGGTCCTTGAGCATCACCAGAAGGATTCCTGCTTTTCTGGGTTCCCTATATTCTTTACACATCTATTTCTACCTCTGTTGTTATATTTGTGGTCAGTCCCAGTATTTTTCCCTGCCTTTTCCCAAGGCAGAAAGACAAAACACATTCCAGAGCTCCAAGCTGGGGGTCCCAGGTTCCTGTTCTTCCTTGGCTCTTCCAAGATTGAAACCAGCTCTTGGAGACACAAAGTTTAGTCCCTGTCTGTGGGAGAGGATTCAGAGGTGGTTGAATTACCTCACTATTTATGATTATTTTTGTCAATTATGCTAATTTGCTAAATTTGTACAACTGTATTCACTCCCCCCTTAGAGGAATGGGCATTTTATGGACATTTTTCCATATCTTCCTCCAATAAAGACCAGCCTTTAGATGACCTCCTACACTATTATTATCTCCAAAGATAATCCCCAAGTGTGAAAGATAATCTCCAAATCCAGTTGTTTAATTCCTACATTCTTTAAGGCATCACTTTTCTGGTACCCCAGATGCAACAGGCATCTCCCTCTGGATCAGATCCATCTTGCAGGGAATTTTTTCCTTCCAGGACACGGAGGGGCTCTCCCCTTTGTTTTCCATCCACCTCCCAAACCCCTGTTTTGTTTTCCATCCCTGCAGGGCCACTCTCACATCTCCTGCATGCCGGGCACGGTGCGCCGCTGGAATTACCCTCCACCCCTCTGCATTGGTAAGGAATCAACTTCTTTCTACCTGGCTGATATTTATAACACTTCCCTAAAATAAAACAAGGCTAAAGAGCTGATTTAGAGAAATTTCAGGTTGGTTTTGCAAGTGTGAGGAAACATTGGGTTGCCAGGGAAATTGTGCCTGAGAAGTCCCCGTGGGCTGCCTGGAGTGCTTTGTTTTGGATGTTACAGATGTGGCTCTAGCACAAAATGTGAAACACAGAATTATCCCCCATTCAGAAGGGAAACCCTCCAATTTCCTCATGCTGGAAGCAGGTTGGTTTTATGGCTGGAGGATTTTTTTCCATCTGAAGCGTGGTTTATTTCTGTGGGATGTGTCTGATACCACCAAAGCTGCTCCTTTCACCGGGGTCTGGTCTCTCCCAGGATCCCAACTTGCTATGGCCACTCTGCTGTCCACAGGTCACTTGTCCAGGTCACTGTTTACCCTCAGATCTGTTCAGATGTTCAGGCCTGGACATTCCATTTTCCCTGTGGAAGAGGCCTGGAGGTGAATGGAACTTGCAGGAGGTTTTTAAAAATTATTTTCAGTCATTTGCTTTTAGCAAATGTAGATGTTTAATATTCATATTGCACATTTTGCAGCTCTGAGAGAGACATTTATGCATTTAATAGCTTTAGTTAACAGTTATTTTGGGCTCCTGCTGTTCCAGCTTACATCATTTGGCTTTAAAGTAATTATAAGAGCCAACAGTTCTTTTATCTGATGATCTGCAGGCCAGGAATAAATGGAGAGATATTTCCAGGAGAATGACTGAGCTAAAGGGCCCGTTCCCCTGGAGCTGCTCTGAATGGAAGCAGAAGTCCTTGGGCTCAGCTGGGAGATCCCAGCATGGAGGAGGATCCCAAAAGCTGCCAAACCACAAGTTTTGTTCTTTGAATCAGCACCAGCCTCCCAACCCAGCAGAATTTTGGCTATGCCTGTATTTTCCCCTCCTTGGGAAAGGCCAGGCTGCTGCAGAGAGGCAGAAAAACATCTGGAGCCACTCCTGGAGGAGTGAATGTCACCTTTGTGGGTGTGACAGTGCTGGGGCTCTGCCCTGTGCCCACCAGAGCCCCTGCTCCAAGCACAGTTTGATTTTCTGCTGGCCTGCTTCCTCCAGCTGCTGGGCACCTAAATAATTCAGCAGCAGTTCTATTAAAGAGCCATTAGGAGGGAAAAGAAAGAGAAATCTTCTGGGAGAAACCTTGTTAGGAGCAGGTCTGGGCTAATGAGATATTGGACAAAGAGCCTGTGCCTGGCTGTCACAGCGAGTTAGAGAACACCTGGCTGGATTCAGCTGGGTGCTGCTGCTGGGACCACGTGGAGGTCATCCAGATAAGTGTGAGGAGGTGCTGTCAGTGCTTCAATTTCATGTGGTGCCTTTTGTAAACATATTTTTGTGCTGCCGTGGCTGGCAGTGGGCTGCAGGCAGCGAGCAAACACTCCGTGCTGGGTTTATCAGTGACAGACTGCCCAGAGATTGGCAGGGGAATGGAGAGGCTGTAACTGGGGTCAGAATAGCATCACTCAGCTTCTTCACAGTCATTCTTTGAGCTGGTGAAGGTGTCAAGAAGTGCTGGTGCCTGGTTTGGTGCAATGTCTGTGGGCAGAGCAGGTGTCCATCCCCTCTGTCACTGCTCACATCTGGCTTTCCATTTCTGGTGGCCCAAACTGGATCCCTGGGCTCAGTCTTCATCTCCTAAGGGCAGGAGAAAGGCACATCCATTCCTGATGTGGCCCTGGAAACTTGGTGCTGGTTCCTTTTTCTCAGCTGAGTCTTTAATTCCTTCATTTCCCATGGCCCTCACCCAGACAAGCCCCTCAGGGATCCTGTGACTGGATCCTGACCATGAACCCTGTTGTTCTTCCAGCCCAGTGTGGAGGAACAGCAGAAGAGATGGAAGGAGTGCTCCTGAGCCCAGGATTCCCGGGAAATTACCCCAGCAACCTGGACTGCACGTGGAGGATCCTGCTGCCTGTGGGGTTTGGTGAGAGAGATGGGTTTGGGTCGGTGCCATCGCAGAAGAGGGGGTGAAAAATCAGAGAATCCCTGACTGGTTTGGGTTGGGAAGAACCTCAAGATCATCTCATTCCACTCCCTGCCAGGGAAATTATCCCAAAGTGCTCCAAGCCCCAGCCTGGGGCACTGCCAGGGATCCAGGGGCAGCCACAGCTGCTGTGGGCACCCTAAACCAGGACTTCCCCACCTTCCCAGGGAGGAATTCCTTCCTAAGCTCCACTCCAAAGCTCCTCTGTGTCAGTTTGAGGGTTTGCCCTGTGTCCCCAGGGCAGTTAAAGTCCTGCTGAGTGCCCAGGGTGTCCTGGGCTGTGCAGGTGGGCAGTGATGGGGTTGGAGCTGGGATTGGTATTGGGATTAAAACAAGGGTTAGAGCTGGGGTTGGAGCTGATGTTGCGGTTGGGGTTGGAGCTGGGATTGGAACTGGGAATGGTGTTGGGATTGAAACCAGGGTTAGAGCTGGGGTTGGTGCTGATGTTGGGGTTGGAACTGAGTTTAAAGCTGGGGTTGGGACCAGGGTTGGTACTGCTGTTGGAGCTGGGGTTAGTAATGATGTTGATGCTGGTGTTGGAGCTGGGTTTGGTATTGGGATTGGAGCTGGGGTTGGTGCTGACTTTTGGGTTGAGATTGGAACTGGGTTTGGTATTGGGATTGGAGCCATGGTTGGTGCTGATCTTGCATTTGGTGCTGCTGTTAGAGCTGAGGTTAGTGCTGGGGTTGGTGCTGGGGTTGGAGCTGGGGTTGGTATTGAGATTGAAGCTGGGGTTGATGCTGATGTTTTGGTTGGTGCTGCTGTTGGAGCTGGCTTAAAGCTGGGGTTGGAGCTGGGTTTGGTATTGGGATTGGAGCTGGGGTTGATGCTGGTGTTGGGGTTGGTTCTGCTATTGGAGCTGGGGTTGGTGCTGATATTGGGGTTGGTGCTGGTCTTGGAGTTGGAGTTAGTCTGATGTTGGAGCTGGGTTTGGTATTGGGATTGGAGCTGGGATTAGTGCTGCTGTTGGAGCTGGTGCCGGTGCAAAACCTCAGCTGCAATTTTAGAGCCCAACTCCTCCTTCCCCCTCTGCAGGTGCCCACATCCAGTTCCTGAACTTCTCCACGGAGCCCAACCACGACTTTGTGGAGATCCGGAACGGGCCCTACGACACCAGCAGCGTCATCGGGCGCTTCAGCGGCGCCGAGCTGCCCGGCTCGCTGCTCTCCACCTCCCACGAGACCACCGTGTACTTCCACAGCGACCACTCCCAGAACAAACCCGGCTTCAAGCTGGAGTACCAGGGTGAGCAGGGACAGCCCTGCCCCGGGGGTGGCGGTTCTTGAGTTAACTCTGTGGTGGTTGAGTTAATTCTGTGGTTGTTGAGTTGACTCCATGGTTGTTGAGTTAGCTTCATGGTTGTTGAGTTAGCTCCATGGTTGTTGAGTTAATTCCATTAATTCTGTGGTTATTGAGCCCATTCCATGGTTGTTGAGTTAACTCTGTGGTTGTTGAGTTGAATTAATTTCGTGGCTGTTGAGTTGAGTTAATTCTGTGATTGTTGAGTTAACTCCGTGTTTGTTAACTCCGTGGTTGTTGATTTAATTCAGTGGTTGTTGAGTTAATTCAGTGGTTATTGAGTTAACTCCATGGTTGTTGAGTTAACTCCATGGTTGTTGAGGTAATTCCATGATTGTTGAGTTAATTCCGTTAATTCCATGGTTGTTGAATTAATTCCATGGTTGTTGAGTTAACTCCTTGGTTGCTGAGTTAACTCCGTGGTTGTTGAGTTAATTCTGTGGTTGTTGAGTTAACTCCATGCTTGTTGAGTTAACTGCATGGTTGCTGAGTTAATTCTGTGGTTATTGAGTTTATTCAGTGGCTGTTGAGTTAACTCCATGGTTGCTGAGTTAACTCTGTGGTTGCTGAGTCAACTCCATGGTTGTTGACTCCAAACCTCCCTGGGCACCCCCTTCCAACCCTTTCCATGGAGAAATTCCTCCTGAACTCCATCCTGCCCCTCCCCTGGCACAGCTTGAGACCATTTCTCCTTGCCCTGTCCCTTTTTCCCTGAGAAATAAAACACAAACACAAATTCCCATTGTGTTTCCCCAGCCTACGAGCTGCAGGAATGCCCCGACCCGGAGCCCTTTGCCAACGGCGTGGTGAGAGGAGCTGGCTACAACGTCGGCCAGTCCATCTCCTTCGAGTGCCTGCCTGGCTACCAGCTCATCGGGCACCCCGTGCTCACCTGCCAGCACGGCACCAACAGGAACTGGGACCACCCCCTGCCCAGGTGTGAAGGTACGGCCTGGGCTCACCTGGGCACCTTGGGATGCTCTGGGAGCAAAGGTGTGGCTGGGAATGAGCTCTTGGAGGGATCCACGAGGTGTTTTGGTGAACATTTGGGGTGTTTTGGCAGCTTCTGAGGGAGGTTTGAGTCTTGGGGAGTCTTGAGCACCAACAGGAACTGGGATCACTCCCTGCCCAGGTGTAAAGGTACGGCCTGGGCTCACCTGGGCACAGCACTTCAGCTCCTTGGGATGGGCTGGGATTGCTCTGGGAGCAAAGGTGTGGCTGGGAATGAGCTCTTGGAGGGATCTATGAGGTGTTCTGGTGAATATTTGGGGTGTTTTGGCAGCTTCTGAGGGAGGTTTGAGTCTTGGGGAGTCTTGAGCACCAGCAGGAACTGGGATCACTCCCTGCCCAGGTGTGAAGGTACGGCCTGGGCTCACCTGGGCACGGCGCTTCAGCTCCTTGGGATGCTCTGGGAGCAAAGACATGGCTGGGAATGGGCTCTTGGAGGGATCCATGAGGTATTTTGGTGAATATTTGGGGTGTTTTGGCAGCTTCTGATGGGGGTCTTGGGGAGTCTTGAGCACCAACAGGAACTGGGATCACCCCCTGCCCAGGTGTGAAGGTACGGCCTGGGCTCACCTGGGCATGGCACTTCAGCTCCTTGGGATGGGCTGGGATTGCTCTGGGAGCAAAGGTGTGGATGGGAATGAGCTCTTGGAAGGAAATGTGGTCTCCATGAGGTGTTTTGGTGAATATTTGGGGTGTTTCAAGGGGTTTGAGTCTTGGGGTGCGGTTGAGGAGAATCTGTGTCTCACCTTCCTGCTGGAGCTGTTATTTCTGTATGGCACAGTCCAGGGGCCTTGGAGTGATAATTCCTTGCTGCTTTATTCCCTCAACAACACCCAGCTTCCATTGATCTAGCTCTGATAAATAAAAATAATCACTGATAAAAGAGTATTGCAGCTCTGAGGACTCTGGGTGTGTCCCTGTCTGCCTCCTTCATGGGTATCTCCTGAATGATCCAGGTGGGAGATCCTCAGGAATCTTCCAAGGTGGTTTTTCTTCTGAAAGCTGTGCTCAGAGGACTCTGCAGGCTGAAGATTCACAATCCAGGCATCCAAACTCATCCAAATTCTCTTTCCCCCCCCCCCCTCATGGCTGTTTCAGCCTTTCACCCCTCGGGCTGCTGGCCGGAATTCTGTGGGATTTGCTTCCAGAAGGGTTTCAGGTGAACCTTTGAGAAGTTCAGAGCTGCTTATTGAAGATTTCCCAGCCCATTTCCCAGGAGCACTGACCTTTATGCCAGCACTGGCTCTGCAGGAGCTGTGCAAGGAGGGAGAGAGGTGATATTTGCCCTCTTGTAAGTCCTTGAACCCCAGAGAACACAAAGAGCTGAATCCTCAGCTGCTCTTTCAGTGCTTGCAGCAGAGAGGAATTATTTCAGGCAAGTTAGGACAAAATCTGGATTTTTCTGTATGCAGAATTGTTACTTTTGTACAAAAAAAAAAAAAAAAAGGAATAAAAATGGGATATAAGGATGTTTTAAGGGGATATTTCCTCACTGGGTTTGTGTTTCTCTCTGCTTCCCTGCAGTGCCTTGTGGGGGCAATGTCACAGCCCAGAATGGGACGGTTTACTCTCCTGGCTTCCCCAACCAGTACCCAAATTCCCAGGATTGCACCTGGCTGCTGACAGTGCCCGTGGGATATGGGATCCACCTGAACTTCACCCTGCTGCAGACAGAGCCCTACAACGACTTCATCACTGTCTGGTGGGTGCAGGGGGTCACTCCAAGGACTCATTTTGGGAAATAATCCTGGCTTTGAAGCAGCAGCAACTGAGAATGGGACCCCTGGGATCCCCTTTGCAAGCTGGGAGCTTCTGGTGTTTTGGAGAAGAGAAGAGAAATTAAAAATTTTTTGAGCTTTCTTTCAATATGAATAAATAAAAATATTATTTATAATGATAATCTCCATTATTTATTAAGAATGGAGATTATCAGCTTCAGGTAGCCACTCTGATTAAAGGGTTTGTGACCAAAGTTTGAGCTTTTGGCACTCAAAGTCTGACCTTCAGAATATCCCCTGGTATTCTGGAGGGGATATTCAGAATCCATTATTTGCTGGGCAAACAGGGAGTGAAATTCCTTTGGGAAACAGGTCCTAATTCCTCAGTTTTTGAGGTTAAAAGTGAAATTTGTGTTTCTGATTGTCCAGCTGGGAGCCAGGAGAAGTTGTAGGGGTTTAACTGGAGCAGGGGTTGTGAAATGTGGATGCGGGAAAAGGGAAGGAAAGCCTAGGTTGGGTTCCTAGGCTTAAATCCTTGGAAAAATCAATTTTTCCTTGTGTTCCTGCCATCAGGGACGGGCCCCAGCAAACAGCCCCACAGCTGGGGGTGTTCACAGGCAACTCAGCCAAGAAATCTGCCCAGAGCTCCTCCAACCAGGTCCTGCTGAAATTCCACAGCGACGGCGCCAACGGGGGCATCTTCGCCATCTACTTCTATGGTCTGAGCTGCTGCTTCCCTTGGGGGGGGGAAATGTTGGGAATATTGGGAATAGATCTGGGAATATGCAAAAAAAATACTCTTTTATCCCGAGTTTTCCACAGTTTTTCAGCCCAGTTTTTTTTTTTAATGAGGTTTTTCAGGCTGGGTTTCCCAAGGAAGTTTTTCAGACGAGTTTTTCTCCACAAGGTTTATCAAACCAAGTTTTTTTCCAGGAAGTTTTTCAGCCCAGTTTCTTTTTCCATGAAATTTTTCAAACCAGTTTTGTTCCAGGAAGTTTTTCAGCCCACATTTTTCCCCCAAACTTTATCAAACCAAGTTTTTTCCAGGAAGTTTTTCAGTCCATTTTTTTTCCCACAAAATCTTTCCAACCAGTTTTTTCTAGGAAGTTTTTCAGCCCAGTTTTTTCCAGAAAGATTTTCAGCCCATTTATATTTTTTCCCCCACAAAATTTTTCAAACCAATTTTTTTCCAGGAAGTTTTTCAGCTCAATTTTTTTTTTTCCACTAAGTCTTTCAAACCAGTTTTTTTCTAGGAAGTTTTTAGTCCTGGAATCTCCTTGTGGAAAAGGAGGAATTTTCTGGTGGAAAGGGAGGGATTTTCTGGTGGAAAAGAAGGGTTTTCCTTGTGGGGAAAGAGCAATTTCTTTGTGGAAAGGGAGGATTTTCCTTATAGAAAAGGAGGAATTTCCTGGTGGAGAGGGAGGAATATCCTAATGGAGAGAGAGGAATTTCCTGATGGAAAGGGAGGAATTTCATTGTGGAAGGGGAGGAATTTCCTTATGGAGAGGGAGGAATTTCATTGTGGAAAGGGAGGAATTTCCTAATGGAGAGGGAGGATTTTCCTGGTGGAAAGGGAGGAATTTCCTTATAAAAAAAGGAGAATTTCCTGGTGGAAAGGGAGGAATTTCCCTGCTTCCATCAGGGCTGTGTTCATGATGTTCTGCTCCTCCCTTGCTTTCCAGCTTTCCAGCTTTTCCGCTGCCAGCCTCCCACCATGGTTCCCAATGCCGAGATCATCACAGAGAACGAGGAGTTCAACATTGGTAAAGCCTTCCCTCATCCTCCTCATCCTCATTCCAGTTTTTTAATTGCATTTCCCCCTCCCATCCCTGTTTTCCATCCCTTCCCAGGTGACATTGTCAGGTACCGCTGCCTCCCTGGCTTCACCCTCATTGGGAACGAAATCCTCACCTGCAAACTGGGCACCCACCTGCAGTTTGAGGGACCCCCACCCACCTGTGAAGGTAAAAAATCCATAAATCCCACATTTCCCTGCTCAGGGAAGGAGCTGGGGGAGGTTTGTTGGCACATTTTTCATCCTTGGGATTCATTTTCCCGTTTTTAGGAGTGTGGGATTTTTGGGAGGAGGGAGTGAGACCCTCCCTGAGCAGGAATTGGAGTTCTCATGTCCAGTTTGGGATCCCATTTTGGGATTCTTTGAGCCCCAGGGATCAAGGCAGTGGGAATGGTTTGTTGGCTTTGCTGCTTCTTGTTCCTGTGAGAAAATTGTTGGGATTTGTGGGATTTTGGGATTCTTTGAGCCCCAGGGATCAAGGCATTGGGAATGGTTTGTTGGCTGCTTTTTGCTCCTTTCTTTGAGTGTGACAGTTTTTGGGATTTGTGGGATATGGGGATTCTTTGAGCCCCAGGGATCAAAGCAGTGGGAATGGTTAGTTGGCTTTGCTGCTTTTTGCTCCTTTCCTTAAGTGTGACGATTTTTGGGATTTGGGGATTCTTTGAGCCCCAGGGATCAAGGAGTGCAGGGGTCGTGCTCTGCCTTGAGCTGGCTCATCAGGACAGACCCCTTGTGCTTCCATCCTTCCTCTGAAAAATGTTCATTCCCACTGAATGTCCATCTCCATCCCCAGTGCACTGCCCCATGAACCAGCTGATGACGGATTCCACCGGGGTGATCCTGAGCCAGAGCTTCCTGGGGAGCTACCCCCACTTCCAGACCTGCTCCTGGGTGGTGAAGGTGGAGCCAGGCTACAACATCTCCCTCACCATCGAGTACTTCCTCAGCGAGAAGCAGTTCGATGAGTTTGAAATCTTTGATGGTGAGAGATTCCCTCCCCTTTCCATCCCAAATCCTCCTGGGGTTCCATGATCCCAACCAGTCAAGGGGGAAGGAGCATTCCAGGGCCAGCTTCCCACCTGGAAACTCCTGCTTGCCTTCCAGAAAGTTCCTCACTGATTCCTGGCATAAGGAAACAGCTGCAATTTGATTTTTTGGGATGGATCTGAAGGATTTTTCCAAGGGGGAGGAGTTGGGTGTGACGGTGTTCACAGGGGTCCCAGGATGAGGGAAGAGATGAGGATCTGACTCCATGTTTCAGAAGGCTTGATTTATTATTTTATTATATATATATTATATTAAAGAATACTATACTAAGCTATACTAAAGAATACAGAAAGGATACTTACAAGCTAAAAAGATAATAATGAAAACTCGTGACTCTTTCCAGAGTCCTGACACAGCTTGGCTCTGATTGGCCAAAAAGTGAAAACAACTCACAGCAGATATCAATGAAACAATCACCTGTGGGTAAACAATCTCCAAACACATTCCAGATGAGCAAAACACAGGAGAAGCAAATAAGAAAAGAATTGTTTTCCTTTTTAAACACATTCCAATGGAGCAAAACACAGGCGAAGCAAATCAGAGAATTATTATTTTCCTTTTTCTCTGAGGCTTCTCAGCTTCCCAGGAGAAAAATCCTGGGATTTTTCAAAAAAATGTGAATGCCACACTGTGACTTGTCCCTTTTCCCTGTCCCCTGTTCCTGGCAGGTCCCTCAGGGCAGAGCCCCCTGCTGCTGTCCCTCAGTGGGAATTACTCAGCCCCTCTGACCGTCACCAGCAGCGGGAACAGCGTTTTCCTGCGCTGGTCCTCCGACCATGCCTACAACAGGAAAGGCTTCAAAATCCGCTACTCTGGTGAGTCCCAGCTGCCTCTGCCAGCAGCAGGAGCAGCTCCAGAGCCGGGAGGATCCGTGGGATTCCTGCAGAGATCCAGCTGGCAGGGCAGGAGCTGCCAAGGCAGGGAAGGGACAAAGCCGGGCACGTTCCAAGTTGGGAGGTTGGGAAAGGCAGGGTCTGTCCAGGAGAAACCTTGGAGCTTTGGCTCAGTCTCAACCAATCTGTAACAATCAGGATTGTGGGATCACAGTCAGGAGAAATTCCAGGGAGAAACCTTGGAGCTTTGGCTCATTTCCCAACCACTCCTCAGAACCAGAAGCCTGATGTGGAGAGTCATTGATGCCAGGGAATGGATATTGGGAAAGGTTTCTGGATGAGGAGGTGGCCAGGCACTGGAAAAGTCTGTCCAGGCTTTTCTCAGCAAATGAATTAAGGAATATTCAATTACCAGGAATGACTCCTTATTCCTGGAGCTGGCTGAGGCTCAGATCAGAGCCCCGTGCTCCATCCCTGCTTCGACTCCGCGTTTATCCATCGCCGATTTTTGTTTTGGGGATTTTGGGGAAGCTCGGTGTAATTCCTGGGAGTGGGAAGGGAATGACCCTGCTGCTGACTGGTTTTCTTTTCCCTGCCCTCCTTGCCAGCTCCCTACTGCAGCCTCCCCCAGCCCCCAGCCCACGGGATGATCCTGAGCCACTCCGGGCTGCGCCCCGGCAGCTCCGTGCGCTTCGGCTGCGACGCCGGCTACCGCCTGGTGGGACACAGCACCTCCACCTGCAGCCAGCACCCCCAGGGCCACTTCCACTGGAGGGAAGCCATCCCCCTGTGCCAAGGTGAGAGCAGGGACACGCTGGGATCGAGTTCTGAGAGTCCCTGGAAAAGCAGGGGGAAAAAAAATAAATATTGGAATTGGGTAATGTTGGGAGCAGGCTCGGAGCGCTGAGGGTGATCCTCGTCTGCAGGGGTTTGGGAATAGATGGCAAAGAGGGAAAGGAATGACTGGGAGCTGGAAAAGGTTGGATTTTCCAGGTGCTTTCTGTTCCCTGGGAGAGCCATTGTATTCAGCCTGGCACCCAGCACCCCCAGGGCCACTTCCACTGGAGGGAAGCCATCCCCCTGTGCCAAAGTGAGAGCAGGGATGGGTTGGGATCAAGTTCTGAGAGTCCCTGGAAAAGCAGTGAAAAAGAATCAACATTGGAATTGGGTAATTGGGTGTTGAGAACCAGCTCGGAGCGCTGAGGGTTATCCTCGTCTGCAAGACTTTGGGAATAGATGGCAAAGAGGGAAGGGAATGACTGGGAGCTGGAAAAGAGCAGCAGGGAAAAAGTTGGATTTTCCAGGTGCTTTCTGTTCCCTGGGAGAGCCATTGGTATTCAGCCTGGCAGCCTGTCTAGACATCAGGCCTTGGAGAGGGATTGACCAGCCCTGAGCTCGCTGCAGTGACACTCCTGTCACCATCAGTGCCAACAGGGATGGAGCTGCTGACACCTCTCAGAATTCACCTGCCAGCTGCTCTGGGATCCTGCTCCATGCTGGGGCAGGAATGGGACAAAACCTGAGCCTTGCATGGCAAATGCAAATTAAGTAGAACGATAGAGAGTTTATCACGGGGTGAAAAAGTAGATTTTGGGGTTTTTAGAATGGGGGTTCAGGGGGCAAGATGGAGGAATCTGGGTGTGTCCAGCCTTTCTCCTTCTTCTTCTTGGCCTCCATCTTCTGCTGTGATGGTGGCACTTTTAGATTGGTTTAGAGTAGAAGCTCGCTGTCTAACATAGGTGATAGGCATTGGAAAGTTATTGTAAATAATGTACACATAGGTTTTAGTATAAAAAGATAACAACACTGCCCTGGGGGTGGCCAGAGTGTCTTGGACTGTCTTGCTGAGCAAACCTCGGCTGGAAAGGAGAAAGAATTTTATAGATAAGATACAATAAACAACCTTGAGAATGAGAACTGAAGAGCCCTGACTCCTTCTTCAAGCGCCAGACTGGGAAAAGAGACTTTCTAACACATCTTGGGGTCACTCTGAGCAGCTAGAGGCCCCGACAATCCTTTATGAAGGGTGGGCACTCCCAGTAGGAAAGTTCGGGATCCAGGATTGCAATTTGGGATAAAACCACCAGCTCCCTGATTTTTATTTTTTGTTTAAGATGTGTTTTCTCTTCCCAGCTCTCTCCTGTGGCATTCCCAGAGCCCCAAGGAACGGGGTTGTCTTTGGGAAGGAGTACACGGTGGGCACCAAGGCCGTGTACCAGTGCAATGAGGGATTCCAGCTGCAGCCGGGCGCCGAGCCCAGCACCGAGTGCCTGCAGGATGGAGTGTGGAGCAACGGGAACCAGCCCCCTCTGTGCCTGGGTGAGTGGGGACTGGGGCTGCCCAGACAGCAGGGAGGCCTTTGGGGCTGCCTAAGACACAGGCCAAACAAAAGTTAAAAGTATAAAGCAGTTCTATTTATTGAAGGGTTTTCAGGTACATTTAGGGCTGATGAAGCTCCCCAGGGGCTGCACCCAAAATGGACAATGGGTCATAGTTTTTCACACTTTTATAAGTTTAACCCCCAACATGCCAATGGATCAATCTCCCAATTAACTTCAGTTAACAAAGTCATTTTCACAGAAAGAGTGGTCAAATACTGGAATCATCTAGCCAGGGAGGTGGTGGAGTCACCATCCCTCAATGTGTTTAAAAAAAGACTGGATGTGGCACTTGGTGCCATGATCTAGTTGAGGTGTTAGAACATGGGTTGGACTCGATGATCTTAAAGGTCTCTTCCAACCTAGAAATTCTGTGATTCCGTGATTTACCCCAAGTTTGCTCCCCCAAACCCACTTGTGTTTCCATTTCTCAAGGCCTGAGACAATGAGGTGTCCTTGATTCCCATTTTATGATTTTAACCCCATTGCAAGGCATTTTTCTCTTTGGGTTTCAGGCAACATCACCACTTACAACATTATCCACAAAATTTTCCTTTTAATTCTCAACAACAGCCTCACCAGGGGATACATCCCTTGTGGTGGTGTTCACAGGGGTCCCAGGACGAAGGAAGAGATGAGAATCTTGACTCCAGGTTTCAGAAGGCTGATTTATTATTTTATGATATATATTATATTAAAAGAAAATAATATACTAAAAGAATAGAAGAAAGGATTTCATCAGAAGGCTGGAAAAGGAAGGGAGAGGAATGATAATAAAATCTTGTGACTGGCCAGAGAGTCCAAGACAGCTGGGCTGTGATTGGCCATTAATTAAAAACAACCACATGAGACCAATCACCAATCACCTGTTGCATTCCACAGCAGCAGATAACCATTGTTTACATTTCATTTCTGAGACCTCTCAGCTTCTCAGGAGAAAAAATCCTGGCAAAAAGATTTTTCATAAACCATGCCCATGACACACCCCTCATTAAAAACCCACCACACTGGGACTTTTTTGGCGGGGTTAAAACCTCACTGAACCATCTCTGTGTGCCACTTTCCCTGTGCCATTTCCCGCGTGCCATTTCCCCTGTGCCATTTCCTGTGTGCCATTTTCCCTGTGCCATTTTCCCTGTGCCATTTCCCTTGTGCCATTTCCTTTGTGCCATTTCCCGCGTGCCATTTTCCACGTGCCATTTTCCCTGTGCCATTTTCCCTGTGCCATTTCCCTTGTGCCATTTCCCATGTGCCATTTACCGCGTGCCATTTCCCATGCACCATTTCCCCTGTGCCACTTCTGTGTGCCATTTCCCACGTGCCATTTCCTGTGTTCCATTTCCCGTGTGCCATTTCCTTTGTGCCATTTCCCGCGTGCCATTTTCCACGTGCCATTTTCCCTGTGCCATTTCCTGTATGCCATTTCCCTTGTGCCATTTCCTTTGTGCCATTTCCTTTGTGCCATTTTCCCTGCACCATTTCCCGCGTGCCCTTTTCCCTGTGCCATTTCCCTTGTGCCATTTCCCATGTGCCATTTACCGCGTGCCATTTCCCACGTGCCATTTCCTGTGTTCCATTTCCCGTGTGCCATTTCCCACGTGCCATTTCCCGCGTTCCATTTCCCATGTCCCATTTCCCTTGTGCCATTTCCCATGGCCCATTTCCCACGTGCCATTTCCCATGTCCCATTTCCCCTGTTCCATTCCCCCCTCAGCTGTGACGTGCCCCGACGTGGGCAGCATCGCGGTGGAGCACGGCCGCTGGCGCCTCACCTACGAGGTGCAGTACCACTACAACGCCCAGCTGATGCTCATCTGCGACCCTGGCTACTACTACACGGGCCAGAGGGTCATCCGCTGCCAGGCCAACGGCACCTGGAGCATCGGGCAGCCCGTGCCCACCTGCAAAAGTAAGGGCAGGGGCGCCCCAGGGTGGCACCGGGGGCTGGGGTTGGGTTTGGGGTCAGTAAATGCCAAGCTGGGGGGATTCAGGGTGGTGCTGGTGGGTGATCGTACTTTGGGTACAGGATGGGATGGTTTGGTGCAGATTGGGGAGGAAATTGGTGCAGATTTTGGGAGGAAGTCACCAGGGACTGGTTTTGTGATTGGGCTCAATAAATGCCAGCCTTGGGGGTTTCAGGGTGTTGCTGATGGGTGACCATGGATAATCAAGGAGATGGTGTCCTTTGGGTACAGGATGGAATGGTTTGGTGCAGATTTTGGGAGGAAATCCATTCCTGGAAGGGCAGGGAGTGGCTGGGATGGATTTCACAGAGCAGCATCGCCAGGAGCTGGTTTTGTGTTTGGGGTCAGCAAATCCCAGCCCTGAGGGTTTCAGGATGATGCTGGTGGGTAATCATGGCTAACCAAGGAGATGGTGCCCTTTGGGTACAGGATGGGATGGTTTGGTGCAGATTTTGGGAGCAAATCTATCCCTGTGAGGGCAGGTTGGTGCTGGGATGGATTTCCCAGAGGAGCTGTGGCTGCCCCATCCCTTCCAACCTACCCTATCCCTGTTGGAGCAAACTGGGATCATGGAAGGTGTCGTCTCTGCTGTGGGGTAGAACTCAATTACTCTCGTCAGCAGCTGAGGCAGAGACAGCAGAGCTGCTGGAAGGGATTGGGATGCAGGGAGATGCCTGGAAGTGAATCCTGGTTTAATCCCAGCACTTCCCTGGGATCTGAAGCCCTTCAGCTCAGCTGTTGCTGTGGGGTCCCAGCAGCTTCTCTGCCACAGCTGCTCTGAAGTCAGGGCTTTTAAGGAGGGAAAATAAAGAATTCTGCTGTCAAGCCTCAGCTCTCACACAAACACCAGGTTTACAAGGGTAACAGTGTCACCTGCAAATCAAACCCAACGGGGCACGCCAGCAGCTCTCAGTTGTTCTGACACCACTGCTGTGCTTTGCATCTCTCCCTTTGTCAGAGGTGCAGGGTTTTTCTCTCCAAGTGCAGACAGAGGCAGCAAAGCCTCTCCTTCCCTGCTGCCTGCCTTTGTTTGTGGAGCTGTGACTGCTGGTGTGGGTGACAGATGTGCTTCTCCCCCTGCCAGCTCTTCCTCTGGATCCGGGAGCAGGAGCCTGACCTCCTTTTGTTCCCTCAGCCTTATTGCCACCTAAATCCAAGTGACAGCATCTTGGCAGCGCCCCGAGGTCAGCAGCACCCAGCGGGAGCTCTGCAGGCTTGGCAGAGCTTGAAGGCAGAGAAAATGAAGATAAAACCAAGAGTTCTGAGGGGGAGGTTGGGTTTGCAGAGGCTCCTGCATCCCACAAACCCAGCTGGGATCTGCAGATCTTGGGATTTTGGATTGTGGGGGAAAGCTGGGTGTCACTTTTAATTATGAACTTTGTGCCATTCCAAGGTCAGGGCTTGGAGCAGCCTGGCCTAGTGGGAGATGTCCCCACTCATGGCCTTTAAGGTCCCTTCCATGATTCTGTGGGGCTTCTGGGAATCAGGCTTAATGACAGAAAAATATTCCTCTGTGAGGAAGCTCTGGTGTGAAAAACTCCTTTGGTTCTTTCCCAGCCTGTCTTTAGTGTTCCCCTGTATCCTGAAGCATAAATATGAACAGCTCTTATTTTTGTCACCTCATCTTACATGGCTCTGGAATGATCACAATTCCTGGAATTATTTAATGAACTTTCCCACTCCAGCAGCAACTCCTGGTGCTGTGCCTGGATGCATTCCTTCAAAACCCAGCCTGTTCTCTCACTTATCCTTTGGGATCTGTCCTAGTTATCTCCTGTGGGGACCTGCCCACGCCTCCCAACGGGAACAAGATCGGGACCCTCACCAGCTACGGGGCCACTGCCATCTTCTCCTGCAACACTGGCTACACCCTGGTGGGCTCCCGGGTCAGGGAGTGCATGGCCAACGGGCTCTGGAGCGGGGCTGAGGTCAGGTGTCTGGGTAGGTACCTTTGGGATGCTCCTGCGGCATCCACGGGTGTGGGAAAGGCTCCTTGGGAGGGAACAGGGGGTTTAGGGACTGACATCCACCCTGCGGGGTTTGAAGGGGGTGTAAAAGGGAGGCAGAGTTGGATTCCTGCGTCCTCCAGAGGTGTGAGGTGCTGGGAGAGTTTTGGGGTGAGGATAGTTGGTTGGGACTGCAGAGTGTTGAGGTGACAGCCTGGAGGTGAAAGAGGATGGGTGTGGATGGATATTGGGGTGGATTCTTCCCTATAAACAGCATGATGTGGATTGGCCAGAGAAGCTGGGGCTGCCCCATCCCTGAAAGTGTCCAAGGAGAGGTTGGAGAGGATGGCCAGGGATGGTGGAAGGTGTCCCTGTGGACAACCCTTATGTTCCCTTCCAACCCAAACCAATCTGGGCATCATGAACCCCATCCATGCCCAGAGAAGCTGTGGCTGCCCCATCCACAGCTGGAAGTGTCCAAGGAGAGCTTGGACAGGGCTTGGAGTAACCAGGGATGGTGGAAAGTGTCCCTGTGGACAACCCTTATGTTCCCTTCCAACCTAAACCAGTCAGGGCATTGTGAACCCCCATCCCTGCCCAGAGAAGCTGTGGCTGCCCCATCCCTGGAAGAGTCCAAGGAGAGGTTGGACAGGCTGACTTGGCATGGTGGAAGGTGTCCCTGTGGACAACCCTTATGTTCCCTTCCAACCCAAACCAATCTGGGCATCTCCAAACCTCATCCATGCCCAGAAAAGCTGTGGCTGCCCCATCCACAGCTGGAAGTGTCCAAGGAGAGGTTGGATTTGACATGGTAGAGGTGTCCCTATGGACAACCCTTGCATTCCCTTGCAACCCATCCCGGTCTGGGCTTCTCCTCACCCCAAACCCGCAGAGATCCCCCGATGCCCTTTGGGGACACCTTTGCTGGGCTCTCCAGCTGATTGCTGCCGTTCTGTCCCCTCCAGCCGGGCACTGTGGCGTGCCCAGCCCCATTGTGAACGGGCAGATCAACGGGGAGAACTACAACTACCGTGGCAGCGTGGTGTACCAGTGCCAGCCCGGCTTCCGCCTCATCGGCATGTCCGTGCGCATCTGCCAGCAGGACCACCGCTGGTCCGGGAAAACGCCTGTCTGTGTGCGTAAGTATTGTCATTGCTTCACCCTGGGGGGACATCCCGGCCTGGAAGGGGCTGGGGAAGGGGTTGGGGAAGGGGCTGGGCAGAGCTCACACCCCCAAAGTGTGGGGTGGTTGAGGTATGAGGTGGTTGTGCTGCGCGCGCGTTCGGGGTGTTTTGCTATCAAGACTCCATTTTGTTCATGCAGGAAAAAACCTATTCTTTATTCACACAACTCATTTTTATGCAGTTTTACAGACCTCATGTGTCTTTCCAATTGGTTAGTAGCTTTCTGGCTAATTACTTTATTGGTCTGTGTCCATCAAATCTTTCTGTTCTTAAATTCTTGTGTGCGTCAGTACTTGTCATTCCTTCAGCCCTGAGGGGACATCCCAGCCTGGAGGGCCTGGAAGGGGCTGGGCAGAGCTCACACCCTCGAGGTGTGGGGTGGCCATGCACACACCTTTGGGGTGTTTTTTTATCAAGACTCCATTTTCTTCATGCAGGAAAAAACCCATTCTTTATTCACATAACTCATTTTTATGTAGTTTTAGTCACACACCTCACGTGTGACTCCAATTGGTTGGTAGGTTTCTTGCCAGTTATTCTGTTGGTGAGTAAAAGGTATTTTACTTGTCCATCAAATCTTTCTGTTCTTAAATTCTTGTGTTCATCAGTACTTGTCATTCCTTCAGCCCAGGGGGGACAGGGAGAGAGGGAGGGAACAACAGAGTTTGGATGCGTGGGGTGGTGTGGGGTTAAGAGCAGGAGCTGGGATTTTTGGAGAGGGATGTGTGGTGTAAATCAGTGGGATCCTGGCACTCGGCTGCCTGGAGAGGGATGCAGGGAATTCCTGGAGCAAATAAAACCTAAAAAAATCCCTTTTTTTCAATGTCATCCTGTATCTCAACAGAGAAGCCCCAAATCTTTGGGGTTTGGGATTGATGTGGCGGTTTTTATGCTCTCCTACCTTCACATCTTTTTCCAATGAATAATCCACTTTTCTCCAGGAATAAATCCAGTGACATTTCCATTTTGTCCTTGCAGCCATCACCTGTGGCCACCCTGGCAACCCCCCCAACGGCCTCACCCAGGGCTCCCAGTTCAACCTCAACGACGTGGCCAAATTCCAGTGCAACCCCGGATTCCGCCTGGAGGGAGCTTCCCAATCCCAGTGCCTGGCCAACGGCCAGTGGAGCAGCACCCTGCCCTCCTGCCGAGGTCAGTCTGGCCTTCCCTGGGGATTCTCCATGATCCCAAGCCAGAAATCCCTGGAAACCACCCAGGGGATGTGGTTGGAGATGCCAGGGATGCTGTAAATCCCACGGGATTTCCTCACCTCAATGCGTTCTCCAAGGAGTTGGAGCGTGTTGGAAATTTGGGATCAGACCCAAATTTGGGCTCAGAGGGTGTTAAAGGCAGGCACAGATCAGATCAGATTTGGGATCAGACCCAAATTTGGGGTCAGAGGGTGTTAAAGGCAGGCACAGCCTATAAACACGCCCTGGTGGTCACAATCCATGTCCATGGAAAATCAGGATCTCTCCTCTGCTCCCCCCCAAATCACCTTGTCCAACCTCCTCGTTTATCTTCCCAGGAAATATCTTCCCACAGCTTTGTGCAGAGCCCTTTTCCCTCTTTTCCCATGGGATCAGCACTCAGATTCACTTCCCAAATCCCCTCCCCTCCCTGCACTCCCTCCCTCTGCATCCCCCTAATCCAGGATCTCTGGCCATGCTGGATTATCAATTATTCCCAAAAAAATCCCGGTTTGGGATCAGTTATTCCCAGCTGGATAATCTCAATCCCAATTTGGAGATCCAGCCTCTGCTGCTGGGTGACAACCTGCAGGATTGCCTGGACTCCCTTTTTCACAAGAAATTTTTCCACTCCCACCCTCAAAAATCTCGGAGAAAAAAAAATCTCAGAGAAAAAATCTCGGGAAAAAAAATCTTAAATCAGCATAAAATCTTCAACTTCCCACCAATTTTTTTTTTTTTTTTAAACTTCACATTTTCTGCCTCACTTTTCGCTTCCCATTATTTTCTGGGTGTTGTTCTGTTGTCTGTTTGCAGTTGTGAACTGTTCTGACCCCGGGCATCTGGAAAACAGCGTGCGGCAAGTGCAGCCGAGCGGCCCGCACAGGTTCAGCTTCGGCACCACCGTGTCCTATCAGTGCAGCCACGGATTTTATCTGTTGGGGACGCACGTCCTGACGTGCCAGGGCGATGGCACGTGGGACAGAGCCCTCCCCCAGTGCCTTTGTAAGTGGCCCCAACCCCTCTCCCTGTCCAGCGCATCTCGTGGGGGTCAGCAGGATTCGTGAGGGAAAATCCATCCCAAAAAAAATCCCCACAAAAAAATCCATGTGGGAATGGTCCCAGTGGTTTCAGGAGTTTCCTAGGGAGGGGGTTTTGGGGTTGAGGAGAGGATCCTCCTGGAGGCATTCTCTGTGTAGGGAAAGGCAGATCCCAATGGGTTTGGGGGTTCCAGGTGGAATCCTGATGGGTTTTGGGGTTGAGGAGAGGATCCTCCTGGAGGGCATTCTCAGGAAACGGTGGATCCTGATGGATTTTAGGGTTTGAAGAGAGGATTCTACTGGAGGGGTTTCTCTGTGTAGGGACAGGTGGATCCCAGTGGATTTGGGGGCGTTCCAGGTGGAATCCCAATGAATTTTGGGGTTTGAAGAAAGAATTCTGGTGGAGGAGGTCCTCTGTCTCGGGACAGGCAGATCCTGATGCATTTTGGGGGTTTCAGGTGGAATCCTGATGTGTTTTAGGGTTTGAGGAGAGGATACTGGTGGAGGGGGTTCTCTTTGTGAGGACACATGAATCCCAGTGGATTTTAGGGGTTCCAGGTGGAATCCCAATGAATTTTGGGGTTTGAGGGGAGGATACTGCTGGAGAGGGTTCTCTATGTAGGGACAGGTGGATTCCATTGGATTTTAGCGGTTCCAGGTGGAATCCTCACGAATTTTGGGGTTTGAGGAAAAGAGACATTCTCTATGTAGCAACAGGTAGATCCTGACGGATTTTGGAGATTCCAAGTGGAATCCCGATGGATTTTGGGGTTGAGGAGAGGATCCTGCTGGAGGGTGTTCTCTCTGTAGGGACAGGCGGATCCTGATGGATTTGGGTGTTCCAGGTGGAATCCTGATGGGTTGTGGGGTTTGAGGAGAGGATTCAGCTGGGATAGTGCAGGTGGAGGGCAGGAGCAGCTCTGGAGCACAGGGAGAGCTCACCTGAGTGGCTGAGGGTACACCTGGATGAGTGAGGGCTTACCTGAGTGAGGACTCACCTGAGTGAGTGAGTCTCAATCTTACACTGGGAATTTGGGATCCAGAGTGGATTTTAGCTGCCTTAGGGAGGTGCAGGCAGGAGCAGCCCCACCCCAGCATGACCATTTTGTCCCTTTGGGCACCAAACCAGCTGCAATCCCATTCCCTGCCCAACTCCAGAAATTCCAATTGGCTTGAGCTGTTCCAAAGCTGGGATTGTTCCTTTTGTTTTTTCCCACGTTTCTCCCTCCACACCAAATCCTACCGAGCAGTTTTGGACACGTTTTCCTTTCCTTTTGTCCTCTCTTCACCCCTTGCATGGATCCTGGGGAGCTGGTGAGTGATGATCCATGTTCCCACAGCCGGGAGGGAATTCCTGTTAAAACCCCAATCCCAGGTTCCCTCAGCCTCCTTGAGTACAAGGAATCTCCTTCCTCCATTTTATCTCGCATAAAATGTTGGGATTTGGAGGATTTGTTGACATTTGGAAACCCAGGTCAATTTTACCACTGATTCCTTGGATTCCTGGGTTTCAAAGTTTAAAAAAAAAGGAGATTTTCTTATGTTTTGTTTCCTGTGTGTTGAACTTCCCTGTGAGGATGGGGAGGCTTTGGCACATGTGCCAAGAGCAGCTGGGACTGTCCTCATCCCTGGAAGTGTCCAAGGCCAGGCTGGACAGGGCTTGGAGCAACCAGGGATAGGGAAAAGCATCCCTGCCCATGGAAAGGAGTGGCACTAACTGACATTTAAGGTCCCCCCAAGCCAGAATTCTGGATCCCCGGGTGCTGAAGCCGTGTCTCTGTTGCAGTGGTGTCCTGTGGCCACCCCGGGTCCCCTCCCCACGCGCAGATCTCGGGGGACAAGCACACGGTGGGCTCCGTGGTCAGGTACAGCTGCCTGGGCCGGCGCACGCTGGTGGGCAATGCCACGAGGATGTGCCAGCTGGACGGGCGCTGGAGCGGCTCCCTGCCACACTGCTCGGGTGAGGGGGCTTGGGAAGGGCCCTGGGGGGCACACAGACATGGTCACCTGTTCATGGTCACCTGTTCATGGTCATCTGTTCTTGGTCAGCTGTTCTTCGTCACCTGTTCATGGTCACCTAGCCATGGTCATCCATTTATGGTCACCCAGCCACAGTCAGCTGGCCATGGTCACCTGTTTGTGGTCACCCATTCATGGTCATCCCTTCTTGGTCACCTGTTCATGATCACTGCCATTCATGGTCACCCAGCCACAGTCAGCTGGCCATGGTCACCTGTTTGTGGTCACCCATTCATGGTCATCCCTTCTTGGTCACCTGTTCATGATCACTGCCATTCATGGTCACCCAGCCACAGTCAGCTGGCCATGGTCACCTGTTTGTGGTCACCCATTCATGGTCATCCCTTCTTGGTCACCTGTTCATGATCACTGCCATTCATGGTCACCCAGCCACAGTCAGCTGGCCATGGTCACCTGTTTGTGGTCACCCAGATACCATCACCTGTTCATGGTCACCTGTTCTTGGTCACCTGTTCGTGGTCACCCAGATACCATCAGCTGGCCATGGTCACTCGTTCATGGTCACCCATCCATTGTCATCACCTCCCACCCATCATCACCTACTCTTGCGCCTTGAGGAGGAGGCACCTCCCTCCCCTTCCCTTACCTGAACTTCCCTTCCCTGGACACCCCCAACCCTTCCCTTTTCCACTTTTCCCCTTTTCCCCTTTTCCCCTTTTCCCCTTTTCCCTTCCCTTCCTCCCATGCCCCAACCCTCCTTGTTCCCTCACTCCCAGCTGCTCAGGGCTGGCTTGGAGCACGTGGGAATTCCTTCACGGAGGAGAAACATCCCTGGGGCTGATGCTGGAGCCTCCACCTTGGGATTCAGGAATTGTGGCCATGTTTGCATCCAGCTCAAAACCAGGGGGGCTCACGGAATCAGGGAATGTTTAATTTGGAGTTCCACTGCTCTGCTGGGGGTGGAATTCCCGATGAGGGTGACAAGGGACAGGAGCCTCCATCCCTGGTGGCTGTGGTGACTCTGTGCTCTCCTGGCAGGGGGCAGCCAGGGCGTGTGTGGCGACCCCGGGATCCCTTCGCACGGGATCGGGCTGGGGGACGCCTTCGACGTGGGCAGCGTGGTGCGGTTCAGCTGCGAGCCCGGCTACTCCCTGCGCGGCTCCTCCGAGAGGGTCTGCCACGCCAACGGCTCCTGGAGCGGCACGCAGCCCGAGTGCGAAGGTACTGCTGCGACACGGGGCTCTTCTGTGTCCCCAGAATCACTCTGATGTCTCCAGGGCTGTTCTGGTGTCCCTAGGACTGCCCCGGTGTCCCCAGAGGTATTCTGGTGTCCCCAGAGCTGCCCTGGTGTCTCCAGAACACCTCCAGTGTCCCCAGAGCTGCCCTGGGGTCCCCAGGACTGCCCAGGTGTCCCCAGAATTACTCTGATGTCCCCCGAGCTGCCCCAGTGTCCCCAGTACTGTTCTGGTGTCCCCAGAGCTGCCCCAGTGTCCCCAGAGCTGTTCTGGTGTCCCCAGAGCTGCCCCACTATCCCCAGAGCTCTTCTGGTGTCCCCAGAACTGCCCTGGTGTCCCCAGAGTTGTTCTGCTGTCCCCAGGACTATCCCGGTATTCCCAGAATTGCTCTGATGTCCCCAGAACTGCCCCAGTGTCCCCAGAATTGCTCTGATGTCCCCGAGCTGCCCCAATGTCCCCAGGACTGTTCTATTGTCCCCAGAGCTGTCCTGGTGTCCCCAGAACTGCTCTAGTGTCCCCAGAATGGCTCTGGTGTCCCCAGAACTGTTCTCATGTCCCCAGAAGTGTTCTCATGTCCTCAGAACTTGCCTTTCCTGAGCACAGGCAATGCAGGAGGAACCCCTCGGAGCCCTGGGGGTCGGTTTGTGGTTTCTGGGTGATTTTAATTGAATTTCCCCGTTTCCCCTGGCACTGATTTCCTGCGGGAACCCCGGGACTCCCAGCAACGCCAGGGTGATCTTCAACGACGGCCTGGTGTTCTCCAGCTCCATCATCTACCAGTGCAGGGAGGGTTATTACTCCACTGGGGTGCTGAGCAGGCACTGCACCGTCAATGGCACCTGGACTGGGACCAGCCCCGAGTGCACTGGTGAGCACTGGTGGCGCCTCTGGTTTTAACTTTTATATTTCTCAGGTTCTGTGCTGCTTTGGTGTGTGGGTCTGGGCTTCATATCAGGGATGGTGAGCTCTGTGCACAGAGCAGGGAGACAAAACAATTCCTGCTCCAGCTGGGCACCAAGGACAAATGAACCAAATCGCAGGCTGCAAACCTGCTCCACATTTAACTGGTTAAACCCCACCTGGAAAAAAACATTCAGGACCATCCCAGGCGTGGTTCCAGCTGCCAGAAATTCTCCTTTTTCCCTTCCTTGGCAGTGATCAACTGTGGAGACCCCGGCGTGCCGGCCAACGGGCTGAGGCTGGGCAGTGACTTCACCTACAACAAATCCGTGGTGTTCCAGTGCACTCCTGGCTTCATGATGGAGTCAGACAGAGCTGCTGCCCTCACCTGCACCAAAGACCGCACCTGGAACGGCACCAAACCCGTCTGCAAGGGTAAGGAACCCTGCAGGACACAAGTTTTGGAGGCCACCAGAGTTTCCATGAAAGCCTGGCTGGGCGTTCCTCATCTCCCTCATTCCACACACAAAGTTTGGCATTTGTCAGGGAAGCAGCAACGCCTTGCTGTGCTCAGGGCTATCAATCTGTGCCTGGCAGGGAGGGAAGGAGTTGCTGCTCTCCTTCAAAGCCCAGGGAGTAAAGTGATTTTGCACAAAAAACTCGGATCAAGCTCAGATGAAATATTGTGTTTTTCCAGCAGACGCTGTGCTGGCATCACCCAGAAACATCTGAAAAATGTTCCCTGCGAGTCTTTTCATTATTCTGAGATGGCTCCTGTGGTTCAGAGATAGAAAAGGGAAATAGGAAAGCAGTGGCTGGGCAGGCTGGATCTGTTTTCCTGACCCCCCAGCACAGATAAAATGTGTGGCAGCATCGCTGCATTCCTTTAAAAATCTGGAAAATTCACCTGTCACGGAACTGATATAAAAACAGGCCACATAAAAACCCTCAAATGCGCTCCAGCTCCTTCAGAGGCTGTAAAGAGCAATTCTTCCTCTCCTTTTTCATCCTCTGCACTGAGCAAATGCTGCAGAAATGATCCAGAATGTGGCCAAGAGTCTCATTTGGAGGCACAGGTTTGGCTGCTCTGAGCTGAAGAGCAGAGTGCTGCAAAAATGTCATCTCCAAACACCCCAGAGTGGGTGAAAACCCGACAGGTTGTGGCTTCAACTGCTCGTCTGAGCCTCAGCCAGGTTGTCCAAAATGTGTGAATCTTCGGGGAAATCGGGGATGAGCTTTCACACCATGTCAGGGCAGATTTTTACCTTCAGCTGGGAACGAGCGTTGACTTCAAAATCGGATTTGTGGAGATGCTGAGGGAAAAGTTCTTCCCCCAGAGGGTGGTGGGGCACTGAGCAGAGCCCCAGGATCTCAAGGAATGTTTGGACAACGCTCTCAGGGATGCACAGGGGGGGATTTTGGGGTGTCTGTGCAGGGCCAGGGCTTGGATGATCCTCATGGATCCCTTCCCATGGGATATTTCATTATTTGGGATTGAACTGCAAACTTTGAAGGGTTTGACCCCACTTTGTGCCAATCCTGGGAGATGCTCTTGGAGAGCAGGAGGTGACTTTGCACCTAGGTGGAATTTGCTTGTTAATGGAAATAATTAAGAAGTGGAGAGACCTGACTCTTCCTTTTCCTTTTCCTTTTCCTTTTCCTTTTCCTTTTCCTTTTCCTTTTCCTTTTCCTTTTCCTTTTCCTTTTCCTTTTCCTTTTTTCCTTGTCCTATTCCTTCTCCTCCTTTTCTTGTCCTCCTTTTCCTCCTTCTTCTCCTTCTTCTCCTCCTCCTTCTTTTCCTCCTTCTTCTTCTCCTTCTCCTCCTTCTTTTCCTCCTTTTCCTCCTTTTCCTCCTTTTCCTCCGTTTCCTCATTTTCTTCCTTTTCTCCCTTTTCTCCATTTTCTCCCTTTTCTCCCTTTTCCTTCTTCTCCTTCTCCTCCTTCTCCTTCTTTTCCATTTCCTTCTTTTCCTCCTCTTCTTCCTTCTTCTCCTTCTTCTTCTTCTCCTTCTTCTTCTTCTTCTCCTTTTCCTCCTTCTTCTCCTCCTCCTTCTTCTCTTTGTCATCCTCCTTTTCCATTTCCTCCTTTTCCTCCTTCTCCTTCTTTTTCCTCCTCCCCCAGCCATCACCTGCAGAGCTCCCCAGGCCATTCCCAACGGGAAGGTGGTGGGGTCAGATTTCAGCTGGGGTTCCAGCATCAGCTACGCCTGCCTGGAGGGTTACCAGCTGTCCCTGCCCGCCGTGCTCACCTGCGAGGGCAACGGCTCCTGGAGCGGGGAGATCCCCCAGTGCTTCCGTGAGTAGCCACCTGCCCTCTCCTCCACCAGGATTCTGCTTCAAATCCAGCTTTTTAGGGCTTTTTCCAAGTTTTTTCCCCAAGCTCTGTGTCACTGAGCAGCTCAGGGTTTAGAGGGATCTTGCTGTGCTTCGTGCCCCGTTCATAAATGGAGTTTTCCAGCAGCTGGAGTGGGAATTTTTGGTGCTATGGGGATGGTTCAAGAGTTTGGAGCCAAAGTCTGGCTGCTCTCCCACCTCCTTCATGGCTTGGTTTTTTGGGAGCCTTGCTTTGGCATCTGTGAAGTGCAGGCGGGGACACAGGTGGTCACTCTACCCCTTGTGACAGAAGGGTGATGCCACATTTGGGATGAATCCAGGCATTTTCCATGTTCCTGCCTACAAAACATCCTCAAAACTGGGTGTTTGACCTCAGTGACTCAGTCTTCTGCAATCAGCACTCCTGGAACTGCCAAAAAAATCTTTTAGCAAAAGGCACCGTGTTGCAGCAGAAGTTGGGAATGTTTTGTGAAGGCTGGGTGGGTTTGATGCAACAGCAAACACCAAAAAAAAAAGAGAATTAAAAAAAAGGAATTAGCATCTCCTGGTGCTAAAGGCAGCTCTGAGTCCCTTTTCCAGCTGCACAATATCCATTTTCATATTAAATCCCACAAAACCCCTCACTGTTCCTCACACCTTTCCCAGGATCCGGGATAATTAGTGGGCTTTCCGTGTGATACAGAGCCAAGGAACAAAGTGACACCGTGCAATTAGGGGAGAGAAAAAAGAGGGGGGAAAAAAAGGCAAATCCGGGGGAGAAGGTGGAAGTTAATTAACAACCATGGACAAAAGGAGATAATTACAAGGAATGCAGCCAGCAGCACCTTCAGCCACCCCTGATTCCCGAGCTGATCATGGAGTTGGATGGGCTGTGATGGGATGTGGCATTCCTGGGGGCTCTGTGGCCACCTCCCTGTCCCTTTGCTGTTGCAGCCGTGTTCTGTGGGGACCCGGGCACCCCAGCCCAGGGCAGGAGGGAGGACAGAGGCTTCACCTACCGCTCGTCCGTGTCCTTCTCCTGCCTGGCCCCGCTGGTGCTCGTGGGGTCGGCGCGCAGGTTCTGCCAGTCCGACGGCACCTGGAGCGGGACCCAGCCCAGCTGCATCGGTAAGGGGGGCTCAGTGAAGGCTTTGGGGGCTCAGTGAAGGGTTTGGGGGCTCCCTTCACCTCCAGTCCCAACCCCTTGGGGGTCCTTGGAGGTCAGGATGGGAGCAGAGGGCAGAGAGGAGAGCGGGGTGACCGTGGTGCTTTGTTGTGGTGTTGTGAGGGTCCCCAGGATGGGGTGAGAGATGGGAATTGACTCCCAAGTTCTCAGAAAGCTGATTTATTATATTATGAAATTATATTAAATATATATTATATTAAATATATTAAATATATATTATATTATATTATATTATATTATATTATATTATATTACATTATTAACTGATACTATATTATGAACTTATAATATATTTTATATATATTATATTAAACATTATTTATTATGTATATATTAATATAATTATAATTGTATTTATATATATAATTATAATAATAAATTTATTATAAATATTATATAAATATATATTTTATATATATACTTAAATATGTATTATATATAAATATACTAATTAAATATAATATGTAATATATAATATATATAATATATGATATATTAATATGTTATATATTATATTATAGTATTGATATAATATCAATCTATTAAACATATTTATAAATATATTATTATAGTTATAAATATAAATATAATTGTATAATAAGTATAAATTATATATATTTATATATTAAATAAAATTACATCATATCATATTATAAGAAAATGCTATACTAAAACCATCCTAAAGAAAGAGAAAGGTGACATCAGAAAACCAGAAAAGAATGAATAATAAAAACCCGTGACAGACTCAGAGAGTCCAACACAACTGGCTGTGATTGGTCATTAATTAAAAACTTGGTTGCTTCTTTCTGCAGCAGGCAGGGATTTAAGGAACAGGAAGATCCATGTGTTCTCCTTGTTGCTGTGTGTTCCTTCAGAGCCAAATCCCATTTGTGTTCCAGAGGTACAGCAGGACCCGTGTGCCTGGAGGGCTCTGAGCTCTCCCATAAATCCCTTCCCTGTTTTTAACAGATCCCAGCCTCACGACGTGTGCAGATCCTGGAGTGCCTCTTTTTGGGATGCAGAACAATTCCCAGGGATACCAGGTATGGCCGTGGACGATGGGTGTGCCACAAAGCCAGCCCTGCTCGGTCCTTGGCCTGGATTCACGTGTCCTCCCATGGACTCCTGTGTTATCCTATGGATTCATGTGTTCTCCCATGGATTCCTGTGTTATCCCATGGATTTTTGTGTTCTCCCATGGATTCAAGTTTCCTCTCATGGATTATTCTGTTCTCCCATGGATTCATGTGTCCTTCCATAAATTAATGCCTCCCATCATGGATTCACATGTTACCCCATGGATTATCCTGTGGATTCATGTGTCCTTCCATGGATTCTTGTGTCTTCCCATGGATTAGTGTCTCTTCCCATGAATTCACATGTTATCTCATGAATTCACATGTTATCCCATGAATTTCTGTGTTGTCCCATGGATTCACGTGTTCTCCCATGGATTCATGTCTCCCCTGATGCATTAATGTCTCCTCCCATGGATTCATGTCCTTCTTCCATGGATTCTTGCATCTTTCCATGGATTATTGTCTCCTTCCATGAGTTCACGTCCCCTCTCATGGATTCTTGTGTTATCCCATGGATTCTTGTGTCCTTCCATGGATTAATGTCTCATCCCATAGATTAATGTGTCCTTCCATGGATTAATGTCTCATCCCATGGATTCATGTGTCCTTCCATGGATTCCTGTCTCCTCCTGGGAGCAGGACACCCCAACGTGCTCCTTTAGCCCTCTGAGTGGGTTTGCACAGCATTAATTAGGCAGTGCATTGTATCTGAAATTAATTACAGTGCTAATTAATAGTTGCTGCTATTCACATTAATTCCCATTAATTTTCAGGCCAAATCCTGCAGGTGCTTTTGCTAATCCCATCTCTCATCCAGCAGGAAATCGTTGGAATGGGGACAAAAATCCCACAGCGGCTCCCTTGGGGGGCTCCATTCCCACCCATTCCCTGCTGGGATAGTGGATGGCAGAGTGGATCCTTCCATTTTCCTGCTAATTAGTCACCTTAATCTTGAAGTTTAATTAATTTATTTTATGTTTAATTAATTTGGAGACACCATAAATGGGATTTTTGCTCAGCTGGGAGTGGAGCTGCTCCTGTGAGGGATGAGGTGGTGACAAGGGGATGGAATGAAAGTCTGGGAATCCCTGGGAAGCTGAGTGATTGTCTCCTGTTGGGACAGGTGGGAAGCATCCTGTTCTTCAGGTGCCAGAAGGGATATCTCCTGCAGGGCTCCACCACCAGGACCTGCCTGCCCAACCTGACGTGGAGCGGCGTCCAGCCCGACTGCGTCCGTGAGTCCTGGGAATGCCAACAGGGAGCTGGGGCCCTCAGCCAGGCTCTGCAAAAGGAATCCTTGCAGAAAATGTGTGGCATTTTAGGGAGAATTGGGGATTGCAAAGGCAGTTTTTAGTCTGGCACTCAGTTCTGGGCTCAGAGGTGTTTCAGCACCTTTTGGTTTTGTCTTTTTCCCTTAAAAATGGGGGTGGCCAATCCTGATTTTCAGCTCATCAGCTGGAGCCAGGTTCAGCTTTAGCCAGGAAGAGAAACCCAGCATGGGAAGCTCTTCCAGCTGGGAAAAATCCCTGTGAGCTGTGGTGTAGAACCTCTTCCAGGAGGGTTCCCCTGTTGCTGTCACCGTGTCACTTCTCACCCTCCCCGTGCCCACCTGGGTGGTTTCTCTCACCTGTTCTCCCTGTCCCCTCCAGCCCACCACTGCAAGCAGCCCGAGACCCCATCCCATGCCAACGTGGGTGCCCTGGACCTGCCCTCCCTGGGCTACACCTTGATCTACTCCTGCCAGAGCGGCTTCTACCTCACCGGGGGCTCCGAGCACCGCACCTGCAAAGCCGACGGCAGCTGGACAGGGAAGCCCCCCATCTGCCTGGGTGAGGGGCTGGCAGCACCAGCTGGGCTCTGAGACCCTCCCCAGGCTCTCAGCTTGTGGAGATCCTGGGCCTTGAGGTCCTTCAAAGGTGGTTTTCAACCTGCAGATAAACTCAAGATTCAGTTTTGGTGTCAGAACTCCAAGGAAGGAGAGGGGAGGTGTTTTCAGCCTTGATTTTGTTCCCTTAAAAGTTGTGGGATGGCCCAGCCTGATTTTCGCTTGGTGGGAGGGTCTCCATCACTGGTCTCCATTGCAGAATCCCAGAACATGGTTGGAAAAGGCCTTTGAGGTCATCAAGTCCAACCTGTGACCCAACACTCAGGTGCCACCTGCAAAGAGTCACCTGAGGATCTTCTGGGGAGTTTTTGGGTCTAGAAGAACCTGTACAGGACAAAAATTGTTTATCTCCCCCACATTTTACCTGCCACAGAGTCTTGGATGAAGAACTTGTTCTGATCCATGGAAATGGAGCCCTGTGGCTCTCCTGGAGTGGGGTCACTCTGGACACTTGGGGTTGGAGCAGAGGGAAAGGCAGGACAGGCTGGGGACAGTGGCTGAAAGGTAGAGAGGGACCTGAGGGTGCTGAGGGACAGGAGCTGGCCATGAGCCAGGTGTGCCCATGGTGGATCAGGGATGGACCAGCAGGAGCAGAAGAAGGATTGTCCCCTGTCTTGGGCACTGGTGAGGGACACCCTGAGTGCTGTGTCCAGCTTTGGGCTCGTCCATCTGGGACATGGAGGGAATGGAGAGTGTCCAGGGAAAGGAACAGAGCTGGAAAAGTCCTGATGGAGCTGAGGGGGCTCAGCCTGGAGAAAAGGAGGCTCAGGGGGGACCTTGTGGCTCTGCACAACTCCTGACAGGAGGGGACAGCCCCAAATTGGGCTCTGCTCCCAGGGAACAGGGACAGGAGCAGAGGGAACGGCCTCAGGCTGGGCCAGGGCAGTTTGGGGTCGGATTTTAGTGAAAATTTCTGCACAGAAAGGGTGGTCAGGCCTTGGCAGGGGCTGCACAGAGAGGTTTGGAGCATCCAAGGAAAGCCTGGACGTGGCACTCAGAGCTCTGGGCTGGGTGACAAGCTGGGCATTGGGCACAGCCTGGGCTCTGTGACTTTGGGGGGCTTTTCCAGTCTCAGGAATTCTGGGTGGGCAGTGCCAGACCCCAGAACAGCATAGCATAGCATAGAATAGAATACAGTACAGTACAATGCAATGCTATGCAATACAATACAATACAATGCAATGCGATACAATGCAATAATGACCAGCTGTGCTTTGTCCCCTGGGCGTGGCACTCAGAGCTCTGGGCTGGGTGACAAGCTGAGCATGAGGCACAACTTGGGCTCTGTGACCTTGGAGAGCTTTTCCAGCCTCAGGAATTCTGCGGGGGCAGTGCCAGACCCCACAATACAATACAAAGCAATGCAGTGCAATGCAGTGCAATGCAATGCAAAGCAATGCAATTCAATGCAATGCAATGCAATACAATACAATACAATGCAATGCAATGCAATGCAATGCAATACAATGCAATACAATACAATACAATACAATGCAATAGTGACCAGCTGTGCTTTGTCCCCTGTCCCAGCCGATGTCCGGCCCAGTGGGAGACCCGTGGGCACCGCGCGGGAGCCGCCGCTCGCCAAGGCCTCAGGTGAGGCTCAGGGGGCTCCTCCCCGTGGGCACAGCCCTAAAACCCCCTCAAATCCACCCTCCTGAATCCCCTCCTCTGTGTGAAAAATGCCAATCGCTTGTTTTTAACATTTTAAAAGTTTAATGGTAATAAAAGGGTTATAAAAATAGTAATATAATTTGAGTAATAATGATTTGGACAATTTGGATTAGGACAATATGAGACAATAGAGACAAAGAGTTATGTACAGTCTGGGTATCCAAAAAAGGACACCTGTTAACAAAGGATTAACCATTAAAAGCAACAGCCTGTTGCATATTCATACACCTCATACACGATGCATAAATTCCATTCAAACACAGGATTCTGTCTGGTCGGTCCCTACTTCTTCCTCTGAATCCTAACAGCACCTTAGAGGTGGGAAGAAGTTCGTTTCTTCTGATAAGAAGAATAAATTCTGTTTCTCTGAAAGATTTAGGTGTCCTGTGGCTGCTATCTCAGTGCAAGTCTTTTCTTTAAAAAAAAGTATCCTACATAGCATAGTTTCTATTTTAACGTTTTTTATATCCTAAAACTATATTTACCCACTACTTAAGAGAATTAATACAGCATCACTTTCTAACACAACACATATAATATTAATGTTAATATTTGAGAAAAGCCAATCATAAAATACATGCATTTTTCACACTCTGGAAACTGCCACATGCCCCATCCTATTCCATGGACAACAAACAGGATCCTTACAGGAGCTGAACATCAAGATCCATATTCCTCCCCACAGCATTCCAGCCCTTCCTGTACATTTATCCTTTTTTATTTTAAGTTTTCCTAATAAGTTTATTTGAGCTTTTCCTAATAAATTATTTTGGGGCTGGTTTGTTTTTTAAACTATCCTTGTGTTTTTGGTCACAACAGCCAAATTAAAGTTACTGGTTTTGTCTTTGTCCCTCATGGTGATGGCTCAGAGCAGGTGTGATTGAAGATACTTAAAATACAAAATATTTTTGAAATATTAAATATTTAAAACAATCTAATTATTATCAGTGAATTCAAAGAAAGACAGAAATCCTGCTCTGTTTTTTTTTTTTCCTGAAAAAATGGAAATGCTGCTGGGTTTTTTTTTCACATCTCTCACTGCTGTAATTCCAGTGCCTGCAGATGTGTTTGCAAGGAATTCCCTGTGGAAAGGCTCCTACGAGTACATGGGGAAGAAGCAGCCAGCCATGCTCTCTGTCACCAGCTTTGACCCTGCCACCAGCAAGGTCAACGCCACCTTGATCGACCACAGCGGGGTGGAGCTCCAGGTGTCAGGTGAGGGACAGACAATGTGACCTTTGGGAGGGGGTGGCATTGGCACTGCCAGGGCCGTTCCCTGTGTGGGAACTCAGCACATCCCTTTGGATGTCCAGAGTTGCCGAGGACCCCATTGCGGGGCTCAGAGACCCTGGCACACAGCCCACAACACCTGGGGATTTGATTGTGACCCCTGGAGCAAGTTACCAGCATTATATGAGGACCTGAAAGTCACACAGGTTTGAATGGTGTAATAACAAAATGATCACAGGGTGAAAATAAAGATTTTAGGATTTTTGGTATGGGGGTTATGGGGACAAGATGGAGGAACTTGGACGTTTCCAGCCTTTCTCCTTCTCCTTCTTGTTCTCCATTTTCTGCAGCGATGTTGGCACTTTGGGATTGGTTTAGAGTAGAAGTGCACTGTGTAACACAGGTGATGGGTATTGGGAATTAAGTGTAAATATGTTATAGGTAGTTTGTAGTATAAAAGGACAACACAGAGTGCCTGTGGCTGCCCTGCTGAGCAGATCTTGGCTGGGCAGAAAGAAAATTTTATAGATAAGAATTAATAAACAACCTCAAGACCAAAAAGTGAAGAGTCCAGACTCATTCTTCAGTTGCACGGGCCGAAACAGAGACACCCTGCACATCTTAGGGCAGAGAATATCAACAGCAACACGAGAGCACTGCTGGGATGTTGTGATAAAAGCCAATTCTGGATTGGATAGGTCATATTTTATGGGATTATCAGAGGTTATATTATATATAACACTATAAAATATAACCTATATCTATAATAGGTTCTATTTTATAGTGTTATCAGTACTGTGTCAAATCTTACTGGTGGACAATACATTCATGCTTAATTTATGGGTCAGTACAAGGTATTTTGCTTGTTTGTCAAACTTCTGTATTTTTAGTTAGTTTACATATTTTTTCTACTGATTCTCATGAGACAGCTCTTATTGTTTATACTGGTGCAATTATTTTTCACTCTAGGAATAGATCTTTATGTTAATGAATCTTTCATACCAAGATTGTTTTCTCATGGGAACTTGCAGCCATTAATTTAGGCCTGATTTTATGAGGCCTTTCTTTTATAATTTCTCTTCCTGTCTGCATCACTGGGACACCTCTAGGGCTGTGTCCAGTTCTGGTCACTCATGGCCAGAGAGACATTGAGGGGCTGGAGTGTGTCCAGAGAAGGGAATGGAGCTGGAAAAGGGTTTGGAGAACTCCTGATGGGGCTCAAGGGGCTCCCCACAACTCCCTGACAGGAGAGGGGTCAGGCTCTGCTCCCAGGATGAAACAGCCTCAATCTGTGCCAGGTTGGATTTTAGGGAATATTTCTCCATGGAAACACCTTGAAGCTGCCCAGGGATGTTTGGAGTGCCCATCCCTGGAGGTGCCCAAGGTAGGACTTGGAGCTTTTGGGTAAAAACCATGAAATTATGTGAGCTGGACTTTGATGATCCCTGGGGGTCCCTTCCAGCTCATGATTCCATCAGTGCTCCATGTCCCTGCCCTCCTGAATATTAATTAAATATTGAGTTGAGTCCTTTCCCATGTGGAAAATACCTTCAGTATCCTGGGCTGTGTTTCCCACCACCAACTCAAATCCTGACGTAGTTTCTCTGCTCTCCCACTCAATTATTTCAAACCAGAGCTGACAAAATCCCATTTTTTTTCCAGGGATTTACAAGAAGGAAGACGTGCACCTGCTGCTCCAGGTGTACCAGATCATGGGGCCACTGGAGATATTTGCCAACAAGTTCAGGAATGACAAATGGGCCCTGGATGGACACGTGAGTGAACAAAACCCACCCTCCCATGGCTGTCCCAGCCTGGATTTCCCTTCCCTGGAGCTGAGGGATGATTCCCAGAGCTGGGAGGGGACATGTGGCACTTTTCCAGCAGGTGACAGCTCCTCCTGCAACAGGGGGTTGGTTTTATTGCCCTGGGGTTTGGAATCCATCATCTCCCAGATAATGCTGGAGGAGAAACCAACGGGATTTGTTCCCTGTGGATGTTTTACATCTGCTCAACATCTTGCTGGAAAAGCTTATTTTCCCTACTCCTCACCCTTTACCTGTGTCTGGGAGTTTCCCAAGCCCTTTAGGGATCCAAAGGAGCTTGGAAAAAATGTGGATCCAAGTGACCCATGGCCACTTTTTCCCCTCTCCCTCTGGAATCACCAATGTCCTCTCCAGTTTATCACAAACAAGATTTTTTTAGCTTCCCTTCCTTTGAGAATGGAGAATTTTCAGCTGTAGGGCAGTGAAACTCCTTAAAAAATGCCAGAATTTTCTGGGGAATTGCATCAAATTAATGCACTTGGAAGGGGCTGGGGTGAGCTGGGTATTAAATTCAAGGAAAAGTTGGATAAAACCATTGATTTCCACTCTCCACAGGTCTCGTCAGAGTCCTCGAGTGGCACCTTCGTGTACCAGGGCTTTGTGCGTGGCAAAGGCTTTGGGCAGTTTGGCCTCCAGAGACTTGGTAAAATTCTTTGGATTTGCACTTTTCCCCTCAATTCCAGAAGCTCCATTTTGGCCTGGTTGGGGGTTTCCAGACAGGGAATTTTTCTCCAATCCCTCGCTTGAATTTTCGGCGCTTTCCGAGTTCTGCTGAGCTTGGTGTGAGGTTTGTGGGAGACAAGCAGCACAAAACAAACAGCAAAGGATAAAATTTGTAATTTGGGAGCAAAATGAGGGATAACCAGGCTGCTGTCCAAAGGCAGGGAGAGTTTGGAAGCACAAACAACACCTGGATATATTTATTTCCATATTCCCAGATCCCTGCCAAGCCCAAATCCCATTCCCACCACAGCAAGTGTCTCCATCAGAAATCACAGAGGCTCTTGGGAGCTTAAACCCCCCAAAGTTTGAGCTCCTAAATACCACTTAAAGCATGGTTTGAGCTCTTTAATCCCTCAAGATTGCTGGAATCTCGTCACCTTTATGGATGCTCGTTATTGCAGCATTTCAGAGTCTCCTTAAAGCCCAACTTCATGCATCCAAGTTGGACATTTTTGGCAAAATAAATCAATTTATATATCTCTTTAATTGCAGATGTAAATAAATGATGAGCCCTAATAGGCTGGATTTCCATCCTTGCACATCCCTTTTTAAATTCCATTTTCCAACACCACTTCGCTCATTTTGCTGCTGGTGCCACCTGTACTTTGAGCCAAGGCCTTTTCCCCCAGCAAGGGTTTGGAAATGTGGGAAATGTGAAAGGAAAATGAAGGAAATGTGTTCATTTCTGCTGTGTTGCAGACATCAGCATGATGGAAAATGATCCTGAATCCATAGGCCACCACTTTGCATCCAACAGCAGCTCCGTGGCAGCCGCCATCCTTGTGCCTTTCATCGCCCTGATTATTGCAGGGTTTGTGCTTTATCTCTACAAACACAGGTGGGTTTGGGACAAGAATCCCAAAAGCTGAAAGAAATTCAGGGATTTCAGAGGAATTATCAGTGAGCTGGGCTTAAAATCATCCCCTTTAGGGCTGGTTTAATTCAGGAGGTGGGACAAAAACAGAAGGTTTGGAAGGTTATTGCAGGGTTTGTGCTTTATCTCTGCAAACATGGTTTTGGGGCAAGAATTCCAAAAGGTGAAAGAAATTTAGGAATTTGAGAGATATATCCGTGAGCTGGGCTTAAAATTCCCACCTTTAGAAATGGTTTAATTCAGGAGATGGGGCAGCAACAAAGAGGGTTTGGGAGATTGGGAGAGTAATTCCAAAAGGTGAAATAAATTCAGGGATTTGAGAGGAGTATCAGTGAGCTGGGCTTCGAATCCCCCTTTTAGGGCTGGTTTAATTCAGGAGGTGGGAAAAATAAAGCATTTCTTTGGATTTGGGATTTGGGAGAGGAGAGCAATGGTTTTTCTGGCCATTAATGGGATTTGTGGCCACATTTGGGAGGATAAAAAGCAAATTCCCCCCCTCCCTGTGGCTTTGAATGTGGTGTAAATTCAGTTTTGTCCTGATCAATGCTGCAAACCCCCAGATGGATTTTCCTGCCCCATCCCCACAGGTTTCCCCTGTCACTGCCCCCCCTCAGGGCTGTCATCTTGATTTCTTAAGATTTTCTAAGCATTCTGAGTTTACATTCATGTAACAAACTTTCTCACACACTTTCTGTAAATAACTCATTGTTTTGCATTCTTTTATGGAGGAGGAGAAATTTGCTGGACTGTTGGTTTGTCCAGCGTCATTGGAGAGGTGGCACTGTCACCCTCCAACCCATTGTCACTTTTGGAAACCTATAAATTTTAGAATCAGAAGATAAATTTTCAATTTTTTTATCTTGAAAGCAGCGCTGTGTGTGCATTGTGTGTTCCGTGTTGTGTAGTGACATCACCTGTGTGGGTTTTGTCCCCGATGCCACAGGAGGAGACCCAAAGTCCCGTTCAACGGCTACGCCGGCCACGAGAACACCAACGTGAGGGGCACCTTTGAGAACCCCATGTACGACAGGAACCTGCAGCCCTCAGACATCATGGCAGGCGAGGCCGAGTTCACAGTGAGCACGGTGTGCACGGCGTATAGCGCCGTCCCCGCGCGGTGAGTGGGACACGGCCACCCCACGGTCACCAGTGGGCCCTGGGGGCTGTGGGGTCCTGGGATGAGGGGAGGTGGAAGGGGTTGGGAGCATGGAGTGAGTGGGGAGGTGGAATGGGTTGGGGTTGTGGAGTGTGTGGGGAGTTGGAAGGGTTTGGGGTCATGGAGTGTGTGGAGTTGGAAGGGTTCTCTTCGGATCATGGAATGTGTGGGGATCATGGAGTGCGGGGAGTTGGAAGGGTTTTGGATCATGGAATATGTAGGGTGTTGGAAGGGTTCTCATGGGATCATGAAGTGCAGGGAGTTGGAAGGTTCTCATGGGATCATGGAATGTGTGGGGAGTTGGAAGGGTTTGGGGTCATGGAGTGAGTGGAACTGGAAGGGTTTTCATGGGATCATGGAATGCAGGGAGTTGGAAAGGTTTGGGATCATGGAGTGCGGGGAGTTGGAAGGGTTCTCTTGGGATCGTGGAATGTGTGGGGAGCTGGAAGGGTTTGGGATCACGGAACGCATGGAGTTGGAAGGGTTCTCTTAGGATCGTGGATTGTGTGGAACTGGAAGGGTTTGGGATCATGGAGTGCAGGGAGTTGGAAGGGTTCTCTTGGTATCATGGAACATGGGGAGTTGGAAGGGTTCTCGTGGGAATCTTCATGGGATCATGGAATGCATGGAGTTGGAAGGGTTCTCTTGGGATTGTGGATTATGTGGAGCTGGAAGGGTTTGGGGTCATGGAATCTGTGGGGAGTTGGAAGGGTTTGGGGTCATGGAGTGTGGGGATTTGGAAGGGTTCTCATGGGATCATGAAGTGTGGGGAGTTGGATCATGGAGTACAGGGAGTTGGAAGAGTTTGGGATCATGGAGCGTGTGGGGAGTTGGAAGGGTTCTCATCGGATCATGGAATGTGTGGAGTTGGAAGGGTTTCCATGGGATTGTGGAGTGAGTGGTGTTGGAAGGGTTCTCATGGGATTGTGGAATGTGGAGAGGTGGAAGGGTTCTCTTGGGATCATGGAGTGTGTGGGGAGTTGTAAGGGTTTGGGATCATGGAGTGTGTGGTGTTGGAAGGGTTCTCATGGGATCGTAGAACGTGGTGAGTTGGTTTGGAATTATGGAATGTGTGGAGTTCCATGGGATCATGGAGTGTGTGGGGAGTTGGAAGGGTTTGGGATCATGGAATGTGGAGTTGGAAGGGTTTGGGATCATGGAATGCATGGAGTTGGAAGGGTTTTCATGGGATTGTGGAGTACAGGGAATTGGAAGGGTTCTCTTGGGATCATGGAGTGTGTGGGGAGGTGGAAGGGTTTGGGATCATGGAATACATGGAATTGGAAGGGTTTCAGATCATGGAGTGTGTGGAGAGTTGGAAGGGTTCTCATGGGATCGTGGCATGTGGGAAGTTGGAAGGGTTTGGGATCATGGAACATGGGGAGTTGGAAGGGTTTTCATGGGATCATGGAGTGTGTGAGGAGCTGGAAGGGTTTGAGATCATGGAGTGTGTGGAACTGGAAGGGTTCTTATGGGATCATGGAATGTGTGGGGAGCTGGAAGGGTTTGGGATCATGGAGTGTGTGGGGAGTTGAAAGGTTCTCTTGGGATCATGGAATATGGGGAGTTGGAAGGGTTTGGGATCATGGAATGTGTGGGGTTGGAAGGGTTCTCATGGGATCATGGAATGCAGGGAATATTCCATCTGGAATGCTCCAATTTTAGGACACCAAAGCCCCTTCCCCAGAATTCCCATGTGCCATGACCAACCCCCTTGCTCCCCCAGATTCCCGTGGCCGGTGTCCAGTGTGGATGACGTTCCCACCTCACCATCCATTCATCACCTCCCTGCTCCCGCCCCGCCGAGGCCGCGGGGAAGCTGCTGCACCTCCCCGGAATTCCCGAGGGGCTGCTGGATCCACCTCCAACCTCCATCCTGCTGGATCTCCAAGCCAAAGGTTCTGCTCCGGCCCCGCTCCCAGACCTCGGGAAGGCCTGCTGGTCGGAAGGCTTTCCCCAGCTTCCCAAACTTTGGGAAGAGCTTGGGCCACAAAGAGGTTGTGCACAAGGTGCTGGATTCTGTGGAAAACACCTGGATGGGACAGGATGAGGATTTGTGTGTCTGGGTTATTTTTTTGGTTGGATTTTCTACCCCAGGGCTTGAGCAGAGGAAAGGTTTTCAAAGGGGAGCTTTCCAAACCTTGGGAAGCTTTTCCCCTCTTCCCTGTGTTTGGTTTTCCTTTGGGCATTCCTGGATTTACAGAAAACACCTGGACGGGACAAGATGAGGATTTGGGGTTTCTGGGTCATTTCTTGGTTGGAATTTTTACCCCAGGGCTGGAGCAGAGGAAGGGTTTTCAAATGCAAAACTTGGGAAGCTTTTCCCCTCTTCCCTGTGTTTGATTTTCCTTTGGGCATTCCTGGTTGGATTTATGGATAACACCTGGATGGGACAGGATGAGGATTTAGGGTTTCTGCATTTGGGTCTCTGGGTTATTTCTTTATTGGATTTTCTACCCCAGGAAGAGTTTTCCAAATGGGACCTTCCCAAAAGCTTTTCCCCTCTTCCCTGTGTTTGATTTTCCTTTGGGCATTCCCAGCTGGGTTTTTCCTGCCCCATGTTCCCCCTGATCTGAGCTGGGCCCAAATCCCTGATCAGGAATTCACTGCCAGGCGATTCCTGAAGGGACAGGAATATCCAAAGGGACAAAAATCCTCTCTGAAAAGAACTCCACACTAATTCCCCCAAAAGCTGCACAAATCCTTTGCCCTTTCCAGACTGATCCTCCAAAGGGCAATGCCAGAGGAGTTTTAATTCCCATCCTGAGCTGCTCCCTTTATTTCCCTGGGGCACTGAGGTTTCTCGGGATTTTGTGGGAGCAAAAACTCCAAAGGATCTTTGTGATCCAAAGTTTGCTTGGAGTCACTTTCTTTAGGATCAGGGGAGGCAGAAGTGCCATTCCCAGGTCACTGAGTCCAGGAGGCTCTGAGGAAAATCAGGATGAGCCCTTTGGAATGGGGGTTTCCATCCATGCTCCAGTTCCAGCATGGATCTTCTCCTCCCTGAAGCTCTTCCTGGGATAATCTGGGATATTTTTTTGTTATCCTTGATTTTCTGGGTGTAAATACATCAGTATTTTATTTTTGTTACTCCTGGCTCTCCCACAGGGAGCAGAATTCCCAGACTGCCAAAAAATGCCGCCTGTCCTCCCAAAAATGTCACTTCTCCTAAAAATCCCACCAAGGTGCTCTGATTTCTCCCTGGGAAGTGGGAGTTGGAGCCTGAGCCCTGATCCAGCATGGGCAGGGGTCAGGGAAATGTTCCCACATGGATTTGGGGAGGATCCCAGGATGAAATTTCATGGATTGGGATGGTGTCAATCCCATTGGGGCTCCAAAGGAATATTCCTTTCTTCCCTTGTCCCCCTTCCATCCTCCCAGGGCTGGAACCAGGCTGGGATAATCCCTTGGAATCCTTGGATCCCACCCTGCCTCCACTGGGCTCTCCTGGCCCATCCCTGATCTTTTCCAAGCTCAATTATCCCTAAAAACCCCAGAGCCCAACCCAAACCCCTGCCCTGCCACGTCCCAATCCCAATTCCAGGCCCCAAAATTCCAACAATCCCTGGAAGCAGAGCTTGGATCCATCCAGGTTCTTGTCCAAATCCCAGGGAATCCTCCCACACCTGGCTCCCACTCATTCCATGGAAAATCCAGGAGAAATTCATATCAGGAGTGCAAAATAAATCCAAAATATTTAAAACCACCCAGGCAGGGAGAAGGGGGAGCTCGACTTTAATGGAATTTGCTGCTTTGGATCCATGAATTCCCTTTTCCTGCTCTTGCCCAGGGAGCCAAGGAAGTGGGAAAAGGGGTTTATCCCATTTTTTTGCAAGCTGGCTGAGATCTGCTCCATGCCATTCTCCATCCTTGTGCCCAGAGGACTTGCATATGGTAAAAAAAAAATATGGGAAAAAGGGAAAAAAAACTAAAATAAAAGGGAAAAAATGAAGAAAAAAGGAAAAAAAAATGAAGAAAAAAAAGGGAAAAAATGAGAAAAATGATAAAAAACTACAAAAAAAGCTCAAATCCCTCTTTTGTACAGAGATATATTTTTATTAATTAAAAGTTTGTACAGCTAAAAAATAAATTAAAAAAACAAAATGTAATTTTTTTTTCATTATCGTAGGGAAAAAAGAACAAAAAAAGTAGTGAGAAAAAAATCAGCTTTTTTTTTGTAAATGTAATAAAGTGTATAAATGGTTTCCATAAAAGTGTACATATGGAATCTCTCCATGCCCCTGGCTTGTCTGCAGAATTCCCAGTTAATTTATCTGTCTCTGTATATGAGGCTTTTCCGTGTGTTCCCAGCGTTCCCTGCGGAATTTCAAAGCTATTTTCGATTTTGGACTTCCAAATAATAAAAAATCTCGATTTTTGCATTGCTTTTTCTTACAGCCCCCTGGTGCTTTTTTTTCCTTTTCTTTCTTTTGGGGTTTTTTGTTTTGTTTTTTTGGGTGGTTTTTCTTTTTTGTGTGTGTGTGGGTTTTTTGGTTTGGTTTGGTTTTTTGTTTTTTGGGTTTTTTTGTTTTGTTTGGTTTGGTTTGGTTTTTTGTGGGGTTTTTTGGGGTGTTTTTTTTGGGTTTTGGTGGGGTTTTTGTGGAGTTTTTTTTTTTGAGCGTTTTTTTGGGATTTTGGTTGGGTTTTTTTGAGGTATGTGTGAATTCCAAAAGTTTTATCCCGGGATTTTCAGGATGTGCACACACCATTCATGCAAGGATGGAGTTTCCCGACTTTTCCAGCACATCACGATTTCAGGAAAGGGGAAAATCCGAGCAGATTGGGTGAATTTGGATGAATGGATTTGGCTTTTCCAGCGGGATTTTATCAGCGATATCCCAGGGGAAAGGAGAACGGGACCCTTCCCCCTTCCCAACCCCCGCATTCCTTTTCAAGGAGCCCCAATTTGCCTTAATGAGGTTTTAATTAACGCCTCCTCTCTCTCCGTGCCCGGTGATTGGCAGGAATTAAGTCGGGATCGAGGAAATTTGGGATGAAAAAGGCCCTGGAGGATCTTTGATGTCCCGCGGCTGCTCCCGTGTGGATTTGATGCTCCCTTGCTTTTTATTTGGCTTTTCAGACGCTTCATCCTTGGATTTATCCTTGGATTTGTCCCCTCCTTGGCTCGGTTTATCCAAAACAAGGGTCAAGGAGGGAGCTGAGCTTTTTTGGGATGGGGTTCCTTGGGATTTTGGGGCAGCAGAAAGGATCCTGCTGGATTTCCATGGATTCACGGGAAGGGAAGGGGATCCAAATGCTTTTGGAGCTTCCCAGAGGAGCTGGGGCTGCCCCATTCCGGGAGTGTTCAAGCTTGGAGCAGCCTGGGATGCTGGGAGCTGTCCATGGCCATGGAATTTTGGTGGAATTGGATCATCCTTAAGGTTCCTTCCAACCCAAACCATTCCAGGATTATTCTTCCTTCCAATTCCCAAAATTTCCCTCTGTATTTGGGGTATTCTTCCTTCTTCCAATTCCCAAAGCTTCCCTCAGTGTTTGGGGTTTAATCCCCAACCCAGGCTCAGCTTTTTTGGGGGCGTTCTTCAGGAGAAAATTCCTCATTTCCCAAGCTTTTCTTTTGCCACCAAGTTCCAGCCCTGGAATCTCCTCCAAAACTGGGATTTGGTGATTTCCAAAGCTTTCCCAACCCCTCTGGAAGGAAAGATCCCAAAAATCTCCCGGATCTTCCAGTGGCTGCTGATTGAGGGAGAGACCAGCAGGGAAAATGGGAGACCTGGAGCTGCCACTGGGAATCTTTTGGGGGAAAAAACAGGGAGAGACCAGCAGAGAAACTGGAAGGAGCTGGAGCTGCCACTTGGGAATATTTTGGGGAGAAAAACCAGGGAAAGACCAGCAAAACCTCCACCAGGAAAAAAAATTCCATGGAGAAAGCAGCAGGACAGGAGCTGGAGCATCCCCTGGGCATTTTTTGGGGGGAATAAAAGTGGGAGAGCTGGAAGGAGCTGGAGCATCCACTGGGAATCTTCTGGGGGGAAAAAACACGAAAGGAACATCAGGGAAATTGAGGATTTCTTCAGGAATATCCCATGGGATTCCTCAGCAGGATCCTTGCCCTGATGGCAGGAGTTGTCTCATTAAAAAAAAAAAAAAATCCAGGAGATATTTTTAATTAGGATTTTCTTCTTTGAAAATGAATCCCAATTCCTTCCATCTGCCAGCCTGGAATATTCCAAGCTCCAGTAAAAACAAGTGGGAAACTCCCCATGAGGAGAGTGGAAGTGCAGGAGGGATGGAAAAGATGAAATCATTGCCTTCTCCCACGTGGGATTTATAAAATAAACTATAAATTATATATCTCTTTAATTAAATGTCACTTGAAAGATCACTTTAACTCAGCCTGAGGATGGAGGGATAAAGGGGTGTTAGGGATAATAATAATAATTCTAAATCCAGGAATTATTGCTCCATTTGCCCTTTCCAGCGGCAATTCCAGCTGATTGTGGAACAAATCCTTGGGAAGCCTTGGGAATTCTTGGCCTCTCTCCCATTAAAGGGTGATTAAATTCAGATAAAATCCCCTTCCAAACTGGAAGGGCGTGGTTGGATCTTCCCAAGGGAATTCAGGACACAAGAGGTTAAAAGGGAGATGGCACAGAGGGGAGTTCTGTGCTCCTTTTCCCTTTATTCCCCTTTTTTTACCCCTTTTTTTCCTCTTTTTCCCCCCTTTTTTTTCTCCTTTTTTTCCCTTACCCCCTCCCCTTTTCCCCCTTTTTTTTCCTCCTTTTTCTCCCTTTTTTTCCCCAATTTTTTCCCTTTTCCTTCGCAATTCCCCGGTTTTTCAGCAGGGAGAACACGGCTCATCAGCAGAACCGAGCCACTGGGATTGTAACTATTGATTTTCCCTGTTTTCACCACTTCTCAGTGCCTGGAAAACATCATTGGAGCCAGCACTGGGCACTTTGGGACAGCTTTGGGATTGCAGGCGCTGTCCTGGAGCGTTCCTTTGGAAATCTGCCAGGAAATCTGGCAAAAAATGGGAAAAATTGTTTAAAATCTGTGTTTAGGCACAAAAAAAGAGCTCAGGGTGAGGCTGATGGAGCTGCTTGAACCTGGAGTAGCTTTGCCCTGGATGTGGGATCAGATGGGAGGAGCTGCCACAATCAGCAAAATTCCCAATTCTTTTTGGGAATTCACACTCTGGAAGGCCAAACCGCTTGGAATTGGACACAAATCCATGGATGAACTGCACCACTCCCACCTGCCAGGAGCTGGAGCACCTGGATGCGGCCCCTTGATCCCAGCTCTGAACTTCCCGGCATCCATGGCAGGATGGTCCTTACGGTCCCTTCCATCCCAAACCCCAATTCTTCTTGGGAATTCACACCCTGGGCAGCCAAACCGCTTGGAATTGGACACAAATCCATGGATTAACTGCACCATTCCCACCTGTCAGGAGCTGGAGCACCTGGATGCAGCCCCTTGATCCCAGCTCTGAATTTCCCAATCTTGCTGGAAGCAGCTCCTGCTGCTGGCACTGCCACGCCAGAAGGTTCTGGCTCCAAAAATCCATTCCCTGCTGGATTTGGGATTTTTTTTCCCTCCATTTTCTCGTTGGTGCTGCCATTCCTTCTGCTGGGAATGGAGAGATTTCAAGCAGGAGCAGCTTCATCCCAAACCAGCAGCTCATTCCTCACAGGAATGTCATGATCCCGTGATGGATGAAGGATTCCCAAGCACAACTTGGGAAGTGTCCAAGGCCAGGATGGAAAAACCATGGCAGGATGGTCCTTAAGGTCCCTTCCATCCCAAACCCCTCTGGAATTCTCTGCTGCTCTCAAGGAATGGTTTTAGGGCAGGACGATGCTGCCAAGCTGGGCTGGGCTGGGCTGAGCTCCTTTGGAAAAACCCTTGGAAAACAGATGGGAACAAAATGGTGTTGGCAGCAGAGAGAGGTTTAAGGATATCACATCCCAAATTTTGGCAGCCCGGGGAGGTGACCGGAGCAGGGACAGCTGCCAGGATTTGAGGGCAAGGCAGGGAAAATCACAACAGGAATCTTGGGAATTGGGATTTTGGGAATTGGGGTTTTGGGAATTCTTCAGAAGTGCTGGGGCAGAACCCCAACCCCCATCCTCTGCCAAGGCCTGGGGGTTAATTAATGCCACAACAAACCCTCATTAAGAGGCTTAATTAATATTATTTCATTTTCAGAGAGGAGGCAGCTGTTCCCTGCTTCCCATAGAGGGAGGGTTGTGCAGGAATTGTCCTGCAGGGATACCTGGGATGGGATCTGGGGTCAGGTTTGGGTGCAGAGGGAGGGGATCCAACATTCCAGCCACGTCCCCAAGGATTTTCCAAGCCCTCATCCCATCAGCAGCATCCCTGTCAGTGGGCTCCATGGAAGGATGGATGTGGGAAGGTTGGATTTGATGATTCTGGAGATCTTTTCCTACCATCGCAATTCCATGGTGCTTTCCATCCCTGCTTTCTGCCTGGGTGCCACCCCTGTGTGTGACACCTCTGTCCCCTCCTGTCACTGCCGGGCCAATCCTGCTCTTCCCCACCTTTAATTTGGGCTCTCAGGATTTTCCAGCCTCATTCCCGCAGCCAATTCCATGGAAATGGATGGAAGTGAATTCCCTGTGACTCCTCGTTCCCTCCTCTCACCCTGCACGAATCTTGGAGCTATTTTGGGCAGAGCATCCAAAATTTGCCCTTTTTTCTTGGAGAAGCTTCCTGAACTTTGGGCATCCTCCTTGTGGACCTGGGAGCACCTTCCTGGTGTTTTGATGGAGTTTGGGATTAATTTATCCCAGATCCTACAACATTCCAGCAGAACAAAACACTTTAAAAACAAAACCCTTTCTTTAGGAGGCAAAAAAATTAAACCCATCAAACAATAATCTAAGAATAAAAATCAGGAATTTTATGGCACCCTCAATAACGAACTCTGTCCTCAGAAGCTCATTTACGTATTTAAGCCCTTGTTTAATATTCTAATTAGCAGTTAATCAGCTATCGAGAGAGAACAAACGGTGATTAGCTCATCTTCACCTCCTCCAGGTGATTTGGGCTCATCAGCTTCGCGAAACTTTCCTGATATTCCTGAATTATTCATGGCCACGGGAATGTCCCGGGGTGGGATTTCAGGTGCATAACCGAGGGGGACATGGTGCCTTTTGGGGAAAAGGATGCTTTGGATGGGATTTGGGGGAAAAATTCCTCGCTGGGAGGGTGGGAAGGGGCTGGGATGGATATTTCAGGGGAGCTGTGGTTGCCACATTCCTGGAAGTGTCCAAGGCCAGGTTGGAACAACTTGGGATAGTGGGAGGTGTCCCTGCCCATTTAATTTAATTATTCCAGGCTATCATTTATCCCAATTCTTCCTCTTTTCCCATAGCTTTCCAAGGAGCTGGGAAACAAAAGAAAGCTCCTGCTGGAGGTCTGGAGGAGGAACTGGTGCAATCCCAAATGATCCTCAATTCCCTTTCCCTTCTTCTCTTTTTCCTTTCCCATCCCACCAAAGACGGGCAGGACGCTGCTCTCCTCCTCCTCTATTCCCAGGGAGCAGATTCTCAAAACTCTTGGAATTAATTTGGAAAGATTCCACCTGGTTTTGCCTGGAAAAGAAGCCCTGCCTGGCCAGGCTTTGGATCTTGAGGTTTGGCTGTCTGGGAGCAGGGATCAGCTGAGGTGACAAGGACTGGGCTGGCTCCCAGGAGAATCCATGAGGCACGAGCAGGTGGGAGAGAGAGAGGCAGGAGCTCCAGACAGCTGCTTCCCGGAATTTTAATTAATTCCCGAGCTTTTTAGCCTTCCCAGACGCCGGCTTTGCCAGGCTCCGGATTCCTGCCGCCTGCCAGGATGGATCAGGAAGGTCAGAGCTGCTCCTTGCCAAGCAGAGCTCCCTCACTGCTGCCCTCAGCGATTTCGGGGAAGCTCTGCTGCCTCTGGAAGGTGCAGGATCAGCTGGAGCAGCGTCCCTGGATGTGCTGGAGCTCACCCATCCCATCCCAGGCTGTGCTGTGTGGGACTGAGGAGCTCCCAAGGATTCCTGGAAACTCCTGGATGCCCAGGATGCTCCACAGGCACAGCAGAGCTTTTCCTGCTCTGTCCTGGGAAGTGGCTTTTCCCTGCTCAGCCCTGATCCCACCTGGAAGTCGCTTTTTCCTGCTCCAGGACCAAAACCCAGCCCCTGATCCTACCTGGAAGTGGCTTTTCCCTGTTCCAGGACCAAAACTCAGCCCTGTTCCCACCTGGAAGTGTCTTTTCCCTGCTCAGGCCCTGATCCCTCCTGAAGTGGTTTTTTCCCTGCTCCGGGACCAAAACCCAGCCCGAATCCCACCTGGAAGTGGCTTTTCCCTGTTCCAAGACAAAAATTCAGCCCGTGATCCTTCCTGGAAGTGACTTTTCCCAGTCCCAGGACCAAAACTTGGCCCTGATCCCTCCTTAAGTGGCTTTTTCCTGCTCCAGGAACCGAATTCAGCCCTGATCCCACTGGAAGTTGCTCTTCCCTGCTCCAGGACCCAAATTCAGCCCCTGATCCCACCTGGAAGTGACTTTTCCCTGCTCCAGGACCAAAACCCAGCCCCTGATCCTTCCTGGAAGTGGCTTTTTCCTGCTCCAGAACATAAACTCAGCCCTGATCCCACCTGGAAGTGGTTTTCCCTGCTCCAGGACCAAAATCCAGCTCCCAGCCCCTTCCATCCCTTCCATGTCCGTCCCAAAAGCGGGAAGGGGTCAAAGGAAGGGAATTCCCCCTTTTCCCCCCTCAGCCCGGTGCCGGGGGATGCTCCAGCCCCTTCCTGAAGGAAATCCGCGTTTTTCGGGAATATCCCAGGCTGGAAGAGCCAATTCCACGGGTTGGCAGCTCCCTCTCGTGGGGAGAAAAGGCAGGAAGAGCTGGGATGTGGCCCAGATGTGTGGCACAGCTGGAGCGGGATTTCTCAGAGGGGTCGGAAAATGGGAATTTTTTTCCAATGGGAATAAAGACACTTTATAGAACTTTTGAGACTTTAAACTTAGGGCTGTCTAATTAGACAGAGACTAAAAAGCCTAACCTAAATAATTCACTAGATAAAGAAGAGAACAAAGAAAAAAATTGCTTTTATGGAGTGTTTTAGTAAGACTAAAAACCTCTTACCCCAACTCAGTTTTTCTCTGAAAAAGCTTTGTTATTTTACCTTTTATTTAAACTTTTCTGTTTCCAATACTACCTCAGAAGCCATCCTGTTATTTTATGTCAACTTCTACCCTCAAAATTTTGCACCGCACCACGGCCTTGCTTAAATCCAAAGAAATCCACAAATCATTCCACTTATTAAGAATCCAGCTCGGTTTTATTGTCCATTTTTCCAAAAGTTAGTGTTATCCTCATCACAATTATAAAATATCCCTATTTTACAAAGATTTACAGCTCTGGGAGTGACCAAGTTGGAGCTGGGAATTCTCTTAAATAATCAAACCATGATTTTGGTTTTGGGGGTGGGGCTTGAAAAATTCCAATTTAAAAAAGAAAAGGGAAGGCTAAAAAGGGAATTTTTATCAGCTCCTTCAAACATCACAGGGAATTATAAAATTTATTCCTTTTTTTTTTTTGGCGGTGGGGGGAAAGGCTGCAGGGAGCAGATTTGAAACCCCATGGATGGAAACAGGATTAGAGGCCCTGATTCTGGTTCACATAAAGATCTCTTTACAGATTCTGGCAGCACAGAGGAACCCTAAAGTATATTTAAGTAAAATGTATGCTGCCAAAACTCTGTAAAAAAAAAAAAAAAAAAACAGGTCCCAAAATTAACATTTTAGGGCCGTGTTTTCCCTGCGTCCACCCTCACCACAGGAACCAGGAAAGCGCGGCCGCTTCTCCTGGGAAAGCGCGGAAGCTTCTCTCCATGAACTAAAATTTATGCCCACTCTAAGATTTTTTTTATGCTGCCAGACCTCTGTAAAAGAAAATTAGGTCCCAAATTTGGGGTTATTCCCAAAATTAACATTTTAGGGCTGTGTTTTCCCTCTGTCCACCCTCACGCCAGAACCGGGAATGCGAGGCCACTTCTCGCAGTGTTCTGGTCACTTTTGGAAGGGATTTTCATGAGGGAATTACTCAGAATGAGGGGCAGCACAGAGGAACCCTAAAGTATAGTTAAATAGAATTTATGCTGCCAGAACTGAGTAAAACAAATCAAGTCCCAAAATTAACAGTTTAAGACTGTGTTTTCTCTGCTGTCCACCCTCATACCAGAACCGGGAAAGTGCGGCAGCTTCTCCTTGTGGGATTGCAGTGTTGTGGTCACTTTGGGAAGGGATTTTCCTTAGGAAATTGCTCAGAACGGAGCAACCCTAAAGCGTATTTAAATAAAATTTATACCCACTCTAAGATTTTTTTATGCTGCCAGAACTGTGTAAAAGAAAATCAGGTCCCAAAATTAACAATTTAAGGCTGCGTTTTCCCCCGCCTCCACCCTCACACCAGAAGCGGGAAAGCGCGGAAACTTCTCCCTGTGGGAGTGCAGTGTTGTGGTCACTTTGGGAAGGGATTTTCACGGGGAATCGCTCAGAACGAGGGGCCCTTGACGCTGCCCGGCTCCGGGAGGCGGGCGGCCGCGTAGGCCGAGGCTGCCAGGCAGGCGGCGGGCTCGCAGAAGCCGGGCAGGCCCGCGGGCCCCGGCAGCCCCGGCCGGCCCGCCTCGCCCGGGGAGCCCGGCAGGCCCCGCTCGCCCGCCTTGCCGTCCACAGCGTGGCCGGGGATGCCCGGGAGACCTGGAAAGGCAACGGGGTGGGATGGGTGGGGTGCTGAGAATCAAGCTGAGAGATGGGTTTTATCTGAGAAATAGGGGTTTTCCCCTCAGAAATAGGAGTTTTTCCCTCAGAAATAATAGGGATTTTCCTCTGAGAAATAATAGGGATTTTTTTTCCCTCAGAATCATGGATTTCCCCTCAGAAATAATAGGGATTTTTTTTTTTTCCTGAGAAATAATAGGGATTTTTCCCTCAGAAATAGGGTTTTTCCCTCAGATATAGGGATTTTCCCCTGGAAAATAGAGATTTTTCTCCTCAGAAATAATAGGGATTTTTCTCAGAAATAGGGATGAATTGAGGTTTTGTGGGATGAGCTTGTGCAGGTTTTATGGGATGAACTTGGGCCCATTTTGTGGGAGGATCCCAGGCAGGTTTTATGGAATAAACTTGAGCAGATTTACAGGATGAGCCTAGGCAGTTTTTGTGGGATGAACCTGTGTAAATTTTGTGGGATAAACCTGAGAAGGTTTTGCGGGATGAACCTGGGCAATTTTTGTGGAATAAACCTGAGCGGATTTACAGGATGAGCCTGGGCTGGTTTTGTGGGATGAACCTGTGCAGGTTTTGTGGGATGGATCAGAAGGTCCCCGGCCACCGCTGGGCTCATCACCCCAAGGTGACAAAGGCCACCTGGGGACACCTGGTCTCACCTGGGATCCCTGGAGGACCTGGCATTCCCGGGTGGCCACGGCCAACCTCTCCCCGCTCGCCCTTCTCTCCTCTCTTCCCTGTGGGTACAAAAAGGAGGGAAGGACTCCATGGCAACCCTGGATGGGTGATCAGGGATGGGGACAAACATGGCAGTGCCACCCCAGGAGGGTTTGCACCTGGCACCATGTCACCACCACCCACCTTTGGGTCCGACATTGCCGATCTGCCCGGCAGCTCCCAGGATTCCGGGGACACCTCGGGGTCCCATGGGGCCGTGGGGTCCCTGATCACCGGGTGGCCCTGGGGGGCCGGGGGGACCGAGAGGTCCCATGGCCCCGACCCCACCCAGGGCAGCTCTCTTGGCGCTCACGGCCACCTCTGCCAGCTGCTCTGTGGGGCAGAGAGGGGCCGGGATGGGATCCACGGGGTGGGATCCATGGGGTGGGAACCATGAGATCCACAGGATGGGATCCATGGGAAGGGATCCATGGGGTGGGATCCATGGGGTGGGAACCATGGGATTCATGGGGTGGGATTCATGGAATCCATGGGATGGGATTCATGGGATGGGATCCACAGGATGGGAACCATGGGGTAGGATCCACAGGATCCATGGGATGGGATCCACTGGGTGGGATCCATGGAGTGGGAACCATGGGATGGGATCCATAGGAAGAGATCCATGGGATGGGATCCATGGGGTGGGATCCATGGGATGGCAACCATGGAATCCATGGCATGGGATCCATAGGATGAGATCCATGGGGAGGGGATTCCACCGGATCCATGGGGTGGTGTCCCTGGGATGGGATCCATAGGAAGAGATCCATGGGACAGGACCCATGGGATTCATGGGATCCATGGGATGGGATCCATAGGGTGAGATCCATGGGGAGGGGATTCCACAGGATCCATGGGGTGGGATCCATGGGATGGGATCCATAGGAAGAGATCCATGGGATGGGAACAATGGGATCCATAGGGTGGGATCTATAGGAAGAGATCCACATGGGATCCACGGGATGGGATCCACTGGATCCATGAGGTGGGATCCATGGGAAGAGATCCATGGGATCCGTGGGATCTGGTGGCCCCGCTCCGCCCTCACCTTGCAGCATCTTCAGCACCACGTCCACGATGTGCTGGTCCCCAGCGTCCCGGCCCTGCCAGGAAGAGAATTTCACTCCTTTTGTCCCCTCCCAGAGCCCTTCCCAGCCCAAATCCCAATCTCCATCCCCTCCCTGCATCCCAGGTCACCTTCCCACCCTGCTCTTCCCTGTTCTGTCCCAGGGCAAGTGCTCAGCTTGCTCTGTGCTCATGGCATTAGAGTCCAAAATGAGGATTTTAGGGAAAAATCCCAACCCTTTAAATCCCTGCTGCTGGCTGGTTTATACAGGGACAGTTTTTGGATGCCATACACAGTGGGAAAGGCAGAATTCCTCCCCAGGAAAGCAGGATCCCAGCTCCTGAGTGGAACAGCAGCGTGTTCCCCGAGGAGCTGGGTGGGAAGCAGAGGCAATTCCTGCCGAGCAGGGAGGATGAGGAGGTTTGTAGGATCAGGGTACTCACGGCTGTGCCCCTCGGGCCCGGCATTCCCGCCACTCCGCGCTCCCCCACCAGCCCCCGCGGGCCGGGCGGGCCGGGATAGCCCCGAATTCCCGGCGCTCCTGCATCCCCCGAGGGGCCGGGAAAGCTGAGCTCTCCCTGGATGCCTTGCTGAGGAGGGATGGAGAGAGAGGGGCATGAGGGGCTCAGGCTGTGCTGAGCATGGGGGCTGCACCCCGAGAGCCCAAAATGTCCCAAAAAACATGGGCAGGGCTGGGTCCCAAACCGGGCTGGGGGTGAACCCAGGCTGGATCCCAAAAACTGGGGCTGGATCCCAAAAATTGGGTCTGGGGCTGAACCCAGGGCTGAATCTCAAAAACTGGGGCTGGATCCCAAATGGGGCTGGAGCTGAATCCAGGGCTGAATCACAAAAATTGGGGCTGGGGCTGAATCCAGCATTGGATCCCAAAAACGGGCTGGATCCCAAAAATTGGGGCTGGATCCCAAAAATGTGGGCTGGATCCCAAATGGGGCTGGAGCTGAATCCAGGGCTGAATCACAAAAATTGGGGCTGGGGCTGAATCCAGCATTGGATCCCAAAAACGGGCTGGATCCCAAAATTGGGGCTGGATCCCAAAAATGTGGGCTGGATCCCAAATGGGGCTGGAGCTGAATCCAGGGCTGGATCCCAAAAACGGGCTGGATCCCAAAAACTGGGGCTGGATCCCAAATGGGCTGGAGCTGAATCCAGGGTTGGATCCCAAAAATTTGGGCTAGGGCTGAACCTAGGGCTGGATCTCAAAAATTGGGGCTGGGGCTGAATCCAGCATTGGATCCCAAAAATTGGGGCTGGATCCCAAAAATTGGGGCTGGATCCCAAAAATTGGGGCTGGATTCCATATGGGGCTGGAGCTGAATCAAGGCCTGGATCCCAGAAATTGGGGCTGGGGCTGAATCCAGGGTTGGATCCCAAAAATTGGGGCTGAACTTGAATCAAGGGCTGGATCCCAAAATGGGGCTGAGACTGAATCCAGCACTGGATCCCAAAACAGGGCTGAGCCTGAACCTGGTGCTGAGCCCAGAACCGAGCCTGAATCCAGGGTTTAACCCCAAGGAGGAGCTGAGCCTGAATCCAGGGCTGATCATGATCACTGGGCCCCATTTCCAGGGAAAATATTCCCCCAGCACCTCAGCAGGGAAGATCCAGCTCAGGATCCCACAAATCCACCCAAGTTTTGGGGTGTCCTCGGTCCCAAATCCCCATCACTCACCTGTCCCTTGGGTCCTGGCTCTCCTGACTCCCCCTGGGGACAGAGGACCCAGGAAAGGCAATGAGGACACAGCAGGGATTTAGGGTTGGGATTTAATGCCAGGCAGGATCCCCCAGCTTAGCAAGGGATCCCCCAGCATTCCAAGAATCTTCTGGAAGCACTCACCTTCTCTCCCTCGAGCACTGCCAGGCCGTGGACACGTGGATCTCCCTAAAGGAAAGGCAAGGAGAGACGGGAACATTGCCAAAGGAAACGTTCCCAAAGGGGGAATTCATGGAGAAAGTGTTCGGAGCCAGTGTTAAAGCCAGCTCTGTTAACCCCAGCTCTGTTAATCCCAGCTCTGTCAATCCCAGCTCTGTTAATCCCAGCTCTGTCAATCCCAACTGTCAATCCCAGCTCTGTCAATCCCAGCTCTGTTAATCCCAGCTCTGTCAATCCCAGCCCTGTCAATCCCAGCTCTGTTAATCCCAGCTCTGTTAATCCCAGTTCTGTTAATCCCAGCTCTGTCAATCCCAGCTCTGTCAATCCCAGCCGTGTTAATCCCAGCTCTGTCAATCCCAGCTGTGTTAATCCCAGCTTTGTTAATCCCAGCTCTGTTAATCCCAGCTCTGTCAATCCCAGCTCTGTCAATCCCAGCTCTGTTAATCCCAGCTCTGTCAATCCCAGCTCTGTCAATCCCAGCTCTGTTAATCCCAGCTCTGTCAATCCCAGCTCTGTTAAACCAGCTCTGTTAATCCCAGCTCTGTCAATCCCAGATCTTAATCCCAGCTCTGTTAATCCCAGCTCTGTTAATCCCAGCTCTGTCAATCCCAGCCCTGTTAATCCCAGCTCTGTTAATCCCAGCTCTGTTAATCCCAGTTCTCCAAATCCCGGCTCTGTTAATCCCAGCTCTGTTGATCCCAGCTCTGTCAATCCCAGCTCTGTTAATCCCAGCTCTGTTAATCCCAGCTCTGTCAATCCCAACTGTCAATCCCAGCTCTGTTAATCCCAGCTCTGTTAATCCCAGCTCTGTCAATCCCAGCTCTGTTAATCCCAGCTCTGTCAATCCAAGCTCTGTCAATCCCAGCTCTGTTAATCCCAGCTCTGTCAATCCCAGATCTGTTAATCCCAGCTCTGTTAATCCCAGCTCTGTCAATCCCAGCTCTGTTAATCCCAGCCCTGTTAATCCCAGCTCTGTTAATCCCAGCTCTGTTAATCCCAGCTCTGTCAATCCCAGCTCTGTTAATCCCAGCTCTGTCAATCCCAGCTCTGTCAATCCCAGCTCTGTTAATCCCAGCTGTGTTAATCCCAGCTCTGTCAATCCCAGCTCTGTTAATCCCAGCTCTGTTAAACCAGCTCTGTTAATCCCAGCTCTGTCAATCCCAGCTCTGTTAATCCCAGCTCTGTTAATCCCACTTCTCCAAATCCCAGCTCTGTTAATCCCAGCTCTGTTAATCCCAGCCCTGTTAATCCCAGCCCTGTCAATCCCAGCTCTGTTAATCCCAGCTCTGTCAATCCCAGCTCTGTTAACCCAGCTCTGTCAATCCCAGCTCTGTTAATCCCAGCTCTGTCAATCCCAGCTCTGTCAATCCCAGATCTGTTAATCCCAGCTTTATAAATCCCAGCTCTGTTAAGCCCAGCTCTGCCAATCCCAAAGGAAATGGTGAAGTTTCTTATAGCATTTTTGTTACTCTCATGCAAGGGAGATGAAAAGACCATCACAGAACAGCCAACCCTGAACTTTTTAAAAATCAGGAATCAAATCCCCAAAATGATAGAATATCCTGAGTTGGAAGGGACACACAAGGATCATAGAGTCCAACTGCAGACCCTGCACAGGATATCCCAGGACTCACACCCTGTGCCTGGGAGCACACTCCATGGACTCTGTAGCAAATCATGTAACACACTGACTTTTAGCTATTTCAAGTGAATATAGGATTCATATGTGCATTTTTCCTCCAAAGAATGAAGTTGTGGAGGGCACAGCAAGACGCATTTTGTTCTGTGCTAGCAGTCTGTAAGTGGTGAGGAAAACCTTTGCTTTCTGATATTACAGAGAGAGGCATGAAAAGAGAGCAGGCTGCTGGTGCCTCCACACATGAGGTGCCCCTGAGTGAGTGCAGAGATCTATGCTCTGATTACAGACAGCACTGAAGGATGTCACAACTGCCAGAGAGCCCCACGCCTGCAGGCAAGCAGGGATTTCCCTCTGCCTCTAGGACTCATGTCTTCAAATGGATAGTCCAAACGGGAGTCCAAAAATGGGCAACACACTGAAACTTTCTTCCACAAAGGGGAAGGCATCTGTTCCGATGGCTTGACTGAGTCTGAACCACAGGTCACCTCCTGTGTGCAGTGCACAGGGAAGCCAGATTTCCCAGAGGATGCAGTTCCACATGGGTGATTGGCATATGTGGTGCTACTGACAGGCAGCCTGAAAATTTGGCATTTTTTCCACGTTTTAATTCCTCAAGCTTTAGCACTGTGGGATTCATACTTCAGAAGCCATGATTCTTGGCATATAATTTGCAGAGGGGCCCTGCACCTTTCCTTTCCTTCTCCCTTTCTCTTCTGGATTTTTATACAGGATTTGAATTCTTTTCCTTCCCTTCCCCTCCCACCCCCAGCTGCTTTAAGTTGATACAGGAGAAAGTAGAGGTCACAGGAAGAGTGAAGACACATAATCTAATTTTCATTTTGCCCATTAATCATGCATGATTCCAGCCAGCCATTTAACAAGGTGGAACTCTAAAGTGATCACTCTCCAGAGTGATGGGGGAAAATTCACTCTAATTCCCATTGCTGCTCCCCACTCCTGTTCGTGCTGCACAGAACCGCCTCTCCCTCTTACAGAGAAAAATGGATCTACATGTCCCAAAAAATGTATGCTGTCCTGGAAGCCTTCTCAAGAGCTTTTTACTATATTTAAAAGTGTCAAGCTGAAGCTGTTGGTGCTTCATTTGTGGGTGGCTGGATTTTGTGGAGGTGTGGCTCAAAGAAAATCAAATAGGAAGCTTTCTATTTTAGTACATTTTGCTATGGAGTGGTAACTATTGTTACACGTTATTCTAGCTCACAAATCAGAGAGCCTGGAAGCAGTTCTGTGTCTGCACCCCTTATATGCTCTCTGCTGTTTCTCAGACTCCCAGCTAGTCAGGATCAAACCTCCTAAAGTGAGACAATTCTGGAAATTACAGAGATGTGCATTAGGGATGTATCGGGCCCTGCACGTGCACAGGTGAGGCAGGAAAAGGAAAAGGCACCTCCTTTCCCTCCTTTCTCTGCTGGAGTTTGATGAGTACTGCAACATTTGCCATCTTGCAAGATGGGTGAACTCTGGACATCCCAGCTACTCCACAGTCAAGGAAGCTTCTGTATTTCACAAGGTTTCTGTGCCAGCTGTGAATGCCCCAGTCTCTTTCCACTCACTGTGATTTTGTCAGAGAAAGAGAGCTTATCCTGAACTTTGAGGTAAGAGGCCCAAGGACACTCCCTCGGAGGGGAAAAAATGGGTTTTCCATACCAAAGAGGTGATAAGCCTGGGAAGTGTTATCTCCCTCAGAGGCCACTCAAGGGCATCATTCAAGAGAAAGTGAGAATCAGCAGTACATTCCTTTGCCCTTTCAAGGTCTCAGAGAAACACTGGGATGTTTAAAGGAAGAGGAGTGCAAGTACACAGAAGCAGGATAAGATCTGAGTATGTCCAAGGCTGAGTTGCTGACAAGCCCTGTTTTGGGGGGACCCTGAGCAGTTCAGTCTGCAATGGAAAAGGCATTTGCCAAGACAGCATTGCCACTCTGGAGTCTTCTGCTCTACTCTAGTGACAAAGAGGTGCTCATTGGCTCTAGGAAAAACCTGTGTCCTGCAGCTGGCTGTCCATCTCTCTCCAAAAAACTGCAGCCCTGTGTCTAGGAGGTTTCTCTAATAAGATCAGTGACTCAAGTAAAGAGGCTGTGATTCCTAAGCCAAATTGTTAAGTCCCCAGAACTACAGGGATTTCCCAAAATGCCAATGCTATATCATCCCTGACAGGCTATGGAGAGGTGTCATGGGGACCAAAAGCCCCTTTAGGGCCACTCTGATAGAAAAAGGGCGACAAAGAGGTGAAATGGAAGATTTATTACATTTTGTTTCCCAGTTCTTAAGGGCTAACAGCTAATGCCTGTGAAAGCAGGAACATGGTAAGGGTAGCAGGGATTATATTTATCTGTCAGTGTTTCTAATCAAATGTACCAACTGTGGAAGACGTTTGGGCATTCTTGTCTAGTGAAACCAAAATGATAAAGATACAGAGAGAAATTTTAAAAGAAGAAATGAGACTTAGAGACTCAATCACATAACTGCACTCAGTTTCTGTGGGATTTGGGAGCATCGCTGCCTTTGTGAAAACTTCCCTTTGCATGTGAAGAACACAGCTGGGTGAACTGAAACACTGCACCTGCTGTCAAGAGGATGGAACAAGAACAGGCAGACCGGCTCGGTGCTCATGATTCTACTAACTCAAGTTTTAGTACTCCAAAATAGAATTACCATGAAGTTCAGGAGCAATTATGTGTAACAATTAAAAGAATTTTCATAATACCATTATTGAGCAAGCCCTCTGTATTACAAGCAACTTTATTAGCTGTTGAGCCAAGCCATATTTCACAAGCCAAAACCCTGATCAGGCCACATTTGCCAGGTGAGTATTATGTTGTGTTTCCTTTTCAGGGGCTTGATCTGAGAGCAGCAGCACAGAGCTGAAATTTTGTTTGCTTGGTTTGATTTTTCCTAAGTATGTTTTCAGTTTTTACTGAAATTGTACATTGCAAGCAACTCCTGGATACACAACCCCACCTCTCCTAAGAGACTTTTCTACTTTGGCAGGGACACTCAACAGCATGAAATAATCCCCTTCCATTTACAAAAGAAGCTCCCAGTCTCTGAGTTTTGAACTATTAGTGATCCATCACTTGCAACAAAACCCAACATGGATACTCTGCGAACAGCCTTGATTTAAAATATTTGCTATTGACTGTGTGCAGGAATGACTGACTGTGCTCTGGCTTCCAGGGACACCAGCAAAAACAAGAGGGGATTGTGTAAGTTTTTTGGTTTAAGTACTTAAATCAGTTTCCTCTTTTCCCCCATAACACATTATTCTAAGCAAGAGGATATAACTCTGCTTGCAGGAGGAAAACAAGAAGCAGATGATACAACAAAAAAGCAGAGACAGATATGCACAGAGGCCAATTAATTTTTTTTTTAATTTGAATGCAAAATGCAAAGAGAAATGACACTAAACACCTAAGCTTCCTTCTAAAGTAATGAATAAGCCCAAAAATCTTTCAGAAAGATTGTATTAAAAAAATCTGACGTGCCTTTTAATTAGATAAAGGAGTTCAACTTTGTAGTGACTGGAATACAGCTTAACATAACATAGATTTTGTACTTGGATCCAGATACTATGACAGAAAATATTTGATAGCAAATAGAAAAAAATACAACAGGTCCCCATTCCTGAACAATAATGATAGAAAATATGTGCATAGGATTTGAAGAACAACATCAACAAATTCTATAAATCCTTGCCTATTTTCTGCAACTGAGTCAGGACACTTTCCAAAATAAGCCTGAAAAAATTTTTTAACTTTTTAATCATGTGTTGCCTTTAGACATTTTAAATTTGTGTTTTTCTCTTATACCCAAATACCTCGTTTGAGGGAAAGCAAAAGTAAACATAAAAAAGAAATTGAATGAGCATGGTAAAAAGTCAGTGCTATAATCTTTTTTGTTGATACTGGGAACATTTTGCCACTTTAAAAATAAAGCCTAACTGAATGCTGCTAAGGCATCCAAAACTGCACCAAAAAATTATGGTCCTACCCTATTAATTTCTGTTTTCCAATGACTGCTGCTGATATAATGTATTGGAAGACATGACCTACTTCCTGTGTTTTCAGAGAATACAAATAAGGAAGATCTCATTGCTAAATATATTTTAAAACCAGAAGAAAGAGAGGGGAGTCACAAGAAGTAGGGCAGAGAGGTGGGCTTGAGGGAGACAGAGGTATTTTGCCAGAGAACACAGAACATTCCTGGTTTTCCCTACTGATCATGACTTTGTTTTTAACAGGGGCACAGCATTTATGTAAATGCCAAGCCTCTGGCAAATAAAACAATGGCATCATGTGTAGTCCCCTCCCTGGAAGAAGAAGAACATGTCTTTGCACAGTGCTTGGCCACCTGAAGCTGCTCCAAACTCTGCTGGCCAGGGGCTCAAGGGAGCCACGGCTGCACCCCAAGCCTTGGGATTCTCTTCTGTCATTAAAGGATATCAAACTTGTGTCAGCACAGGTGGCTCTTGAGCACACCTGAGGCTTGGTTTGCTGTAGGTTAGCTCCTGGGGTCCCCATGGGAAAAGGCTCCAAAACATCCCTTGGGTACCACTGCTGCTGCCTCTGCTCTGAAAGTCAGCACTTATTCCCCAGTTTAAAAGCCCCACAGCTCTGAAGCAGTGAATGAGCTGTTTCTGCAGTAAGAGACATGAACTTCTCAGAACTAATTATCAGAGGGAGTACACACCTTCTTCACCGATCCATCTAAACACTCGAGCTTTACTAAATGCACTCTGTTCCCTGGCCAAACTACGTGGGTCTGATTTTCCTGCACAGGATGAGGTAGGATCTTGCTGCTACCAAAGCTGAAAGCCCCAAATGCAACATGGCTAAGAACTGAATTGCCCTGTTTCCAGAGCTCCACATGCTAATTCTCTGCTAAGCCAAAGCATGGGGCTTTGATTTCCTAACCTCAGAATGTTATCTGGCTCTGGTGTAGGATTACCATTAGCTCTGTACATCTGTCCTTACAGTAGGGTCACTGTCACACCATATGTCACTTGAACAACCTTTATTTTTTCTAGATTTTTGTCTCTTTTAAATCAGTGTTCATCTGGAAGAGCCTGGATTCCCTTGGCTTTCAAAATCTGCTTTGCATTGCTAATGCATGAAGCTGTAGGCAAAGTTGCATTAGTGAGACAGAGAAAGGCACAGAGAGAGATACTAAAAGCCTGCCAAGACACAATGTTTTAAGGTTGCTCTTCTCTTTAATACTCACAAAACAAAACTCCAACCGCCCAAACAAAACATCAGAGCAGGTTTATTCCATTTCCATTTACCAAACTAATGACCACATTTTTTTTTCTAAAGTGCTTCTGCATAAGTTCATTATCCAGTGAATATTCCTGACTTGCAGCAGTGTAACAAGAGAGAGTCTGACCTGGAAAGAGCAGGTCAGGCTCCACATGGAAGCCATCACAGGGTGGCAAGTCACAGCCTCAGTACATGCAAGGTATGCCAGTCTTTTGACACAGGAGGAAAAAACTCCTGCAAAATTCATGGACAATTAGTTCTCCCTCTCCCCTCTCTAGTTCTGTGGTAAGAGAAAGGATCATCAGCCTCTAGATTGTCAGTCTCTCAGAGGAACAACAAAAGGAAGGAATCAGGGGATCTGGAGGGAGAAATTAAAGGGGTCTTCCAAGAGCCAGCCTTGTGGAACATGATGAGGATTTTGTACTTCCAGAGGCCCTTTGATCCCAAAGGAACTCAAACACCTCTCTAAATGACATCCTGATCTCACATCAGTAAAAGGGAGCAAAGAAAACCATGTCCATGCAGGTGGCCATAGGATAGCTCCTGTGCTGGAAGGAGCACAGGAACACCTACAGGGCTTTAATAAACCTGGACCCAACCATGTACCACAGACCTGTGCAAGGCAGTGCAGGGGAAAAGGAGATTACCAGAACACAGGGAGAGCAGCAGGAAAGAGAAGAGCCATCCATAGCTTGCTTCAAAGGGGAAAGACATCAACTCAAACCACATCTATAAGAAGCAAATGGAAACACTCCTCAGCTACTCAGAAACAAAAGCAAGACCTGAAGAATTGAACTGAAGCTGGGAGGAAGATCCAGGGCACACTCCTGTTGTAGACAAAGACAACAGGGCTTTTCCTTCCAGCTTAAGAATGAGCAAGTCACAGCAGAGCTCAGACTCAAGATGAAGACACTGAACAGCCTGTCTCTCTCTGAAAACCACAAAGGTTCCCTGCCTCACTTCTATGCCTCATCGTTGACTGCTTTTCCAATGGAAAAGTTCACCATGGAGTGCAGACAAAAGAGCAGCATTAGCTACATCCTTCCCAGGGTACCCAGTGGATTAAAGGTGCTCTTGCAGCTCAGGCTCAAGCTGGTCAGATCAAAAGCTTCATTGGAGAGCTCATGCAAAGAGTTTTCAAACAAATTCAGCTACACTCAGATGCAAGGATACATCAAGTATAATCTGTTATTGTTCCACCAAGAGTAAATCCTCACCTAAGCCTCAATTGATAAAAATTAGTCTAAACTATTCATCCTCTTGTGCCCCTTGTATTTCCTATCTCCTTGCAGTCTGGGGCTTCCAGGTGTGACTGTGATCTTCCCCATGATGGGATGGTAAGATTCAAATGACAGAGGAAGAGACTACAGGTTGACCTCATTGTCAGATAAAATCCATTATGTGTGATTAAAACTTTACAAAATGCAGTCACATTAAAAATTACTATCATGAAGTGCACCATGATTTACTGACTAAATGAATGAGAAATTTATCTGAATAAAATAGTCTTAGCCCTCCTGCATTGACAATGCATGATAAATTGCTGATTGTGAGAAGATCATTGCTTGCTGTTGGATGACTTACACACATTGATTTTTCCTAACAACGCTAATTATCATAATAGTTTCTCCACATATATTACATAAAGTTTCCTCTCAGCAAGCAAAAATTATTTCAGGTCTTTGAGTCCCAAATTGCAAAGAATAAAGATGGAGAAAGGAAGGATTTACAAACTATCTCCTTGCCTTTTATTATGCAGATCAAAGGTCCAACCCACTGGATCTTACTTCATCTTGAAGAGATGGGAACAACATTCAAGAAAGCACAGGCATTGTGCAATGAAGCTGTGATCACAGTGGGTTGTTTTCTGCAAAGTTATGATCTAATTTTGTGAGGCCAAAAAAAGTCTTTGAGAAAGGAGAATGCAATTCCAAAGAACAAGGGGAAAAACCCCCACAATTTCTCCAATTTCATTAAGATGCACAGGGGCAAACAGTGCAGTCCTTATGTAAGTGCTCCCATTGACTAAGGTTGTGTAGGTGAGAAATCTCTCACTAAGTTGAAAAGGAAAAGCACAGTCTATTAATAGGAAATTAAAAGTGGTGGAATAGATAAGAAAAATGGAGGAGAGAGAAAGAGAGACCAGGTATTGTATTCTCAATTAACTGAAAATCAATCACACTGACACCCAGAGCTTCACCCACTGCAGACACACAAGCTTTTTGGTACATACAGTTTCCCCATTGTGTTCCTTTTACCTGGGGGATGTGAGCAGGTGCTTGGGGAACCACAGAAATTATTCTCCTTGATTCTGGACTAGCAACCCCCACGGAGTCAGATGGATAAAGTGAATGCATCTTCAGACTGACCACATACACTAAATTTTACAATACATCCATGTACACTGTGTAGTTTGTGATACACATAGTAATTATGCCAGAAATGTCTTAAAAGGCTTTAAATATTTCTGTTCTATGCACGTCTGTGAGAACAGTGAAGTTGTCTTCAAGTGATGGGACCAGTTTCACATGATATGGGGGGTTTGAAAGTTACTCTCCCAAAAAAATCACTTAAAATTGCTTTTCCATCTGCAAGGCTGCAAGGGTTTGTAACCCTAATTTACTGCATTCTCCTGCCATAGACAAATCCCCTAGGGTGTGCATGTCCTATGCCACTTAACAATAGAACATTCCTACCTGTTTTGTTTTGTTTCAGCCATCTGTGATAAGGGCACACTGCAAATAATCTCAATCCAGTGAAGCTGTTCCATAGTCTGGAACGCTGCAATTCTGGTTGAGATGGATTAGCAGTCAGACTGCAGATGTAGAGGCCAAATTCATCTCATGGATGGTGCTGCAACATTAGTGAGATTATAGCTGAGATTCCCCAGTTCTTCACCTGTCCCATGACTGGTTAAAAAACCATTTACTATGACAACAAATATTTCATACTATTTCCATCTGCCAGAGGTATACAGACCACAGAAAGCCATGGTGTCTGCAGTAATTTCCTGTGAGCTGTGACAACACCAGAAAAAGGTCCTGTGCTATTAAAGGGGTAAGGAGGGGAAGTAGAGAGATAAAAGCTGGATGAGGGGAAACAGGAGGTAAACTTCAGCAGGGAACTTAGACAGAGAGAAAGAAAAATGCCTTATGGAGTAGTGGGAGAGAGAAAAGAAGCAGACAAATAATATAGGACAGATTGAAACAAAAAAAACCAACAAAAACAAAAAATCCCCCCAACCTGCTGGATTCAGAGGGAAATAAATACACACTGGAAAAATAATTCCCTGGAAAGTGCATGCTGGGCAGTCTCAGGAATCTTGCTTTCTCTAGGCAATACTATGTACAAAAATGATTTTAAAAGTCAGATGCTTTTGAGGATGTTTACTCTTCAAGGAATGTCATGTCACAAAAGGAGGAGTCATCTCAGGACAGACCTTACACTCTCTCTAGGTAGACACTTTCAAATTTTTTTCTTTCTATTTTTCAAAGACACAGACTTTTCTCCAGTTTCTCCAAACAAAAGGCATTTCACATGTTTACCTGTTTCTCAAACCAGATTTTAACCAGAAGTGAGAGATCTGACAGAACAGATTCAACAGAAGGGTACTGGCATGAGCCAAAGACTAAGCCTCTGGAGTGAGTAATCAGCTTTAACATTGCCCAAGTGTGAAACAGAAGCGAAAAGGAGACAGAGGAAATGCAATTTTGTGACAATGCTGCTAAAGTTGGGCTTGCTTTCTCATGAGGTACTTGGTCCTCTCCGGGCAGCTCCTCTCTTACTGTCCAGGAAGAGCTGCTAACAAGCTCCCACCGGGTGTAAATGAGGACTAAGCCCCTGTCTGGGAGATGTGCTGCCACAGAATGGGTGGCTTTGTCCCAGTGTGTAAGATATGCTTGCAGGCTAAGGCACACAAAATGTTCCTCTCACACATGAAAAAGGGGCTGAGTGTGAGTGGGAGGACTCCAGAATGCAACAACAGAACAAAGAATACAGGGAGCAGCTGATCTGCTCCCCTCCTTATTAACAAGTTTGGCTGTGGCAGACAACACTGAGCTGGTGAGCATTAACATAGAGAGGGCAAGCTTCCCATTGCCCATGAGGAATGAAATCTTTGCTGAGAGAGCAGAAGCCACGTTCTTCAGCAAATTAGATGCATCAGCTGGGGTTTGGCAGAACCTCCTGAGCAAAGGACTCCAAATCTGCACTTAACCACTCACTTGGACAGTCTTTCAAGAGATCTTGAGTGTTCCTACTATGGACACTCACACGTTGCAACGTTAGGAAATCTTTCTGCAGGGAACACACATACCGATAACCTAATGCTTCTATGTGGCATAAGGCTTGACTATTTAGAAATGTTTTGGAAAGCATCAGAAATAGGACCCACAAAGATAAAATGAAAGACAAAATACGAAGTCAGAGATGTGAGGTACACCTTGGTGGTGATGTGGAACATCCTAGCCATGCCGGGAGTACAGACTGACCATCAGAGAGCACTCCTTCACACAGACACAGGTCAGGTGCATGCTGAGCTCAGAGCAGCTGGAATGGGCTATGAGATTGGAAAGCTAAAACTGATGATGCTAACTTGCGCTTTCAGGAAAAAAATGGCACAAAAAACCACCAGGAAAGGGTAGCACTCTATGTAAAAATATGCTGCTACTGGCTATAGACTTTTCAAAACCATAGTGCTTCACAACTGCAGTTGTAATGAATAAAACTGAAGGAGAGTTGATTGGCACACACTGAATCATTAAACTATTGGATCTTACTAAATAACAGGACAAACTGCTCTTTATGTAGCAACCTAGATCATGTAGGAAGGAAAAGAAGTAAAACAGAGGACATTTAATATACATTTTGTGCAGTCAGTAATACAAAATATCTGCTTCTAAAAATAACACAAAACATTTTCTTTACAGATGTGAATAATACACACTGTAAGTCTTCATGAAACTTGACAAGGAAAAAATCACACAACGCTGTATTTTTATAAATCTTAAACAAATGGAGAAGTTTCTATGAATCAAAGAGTTACCACTTCAACTGTGTTTTATAAAGTGGAAAAGACCAGTTATTCTGACACATTCTCTAGCCAAGCAATGGAACAACTGGTTTCAGCTCTCTACCAGCAGTAACTTGGAGGATTTAGCAGTATTCACTTTGGCATGCAAAACCAGACTGAGCAGATGATGCATCTTGATTGCATAAGATTAAAACAAAGGGCAGATAATTAAATATGAAATATGCTTGCAGGATGGTGTCATTTCTCTCCTTCATTCGCATCTCTACAATTTTAAACAAAATAACTAGTGGTTTCATTAGGAAACAATTGCAGCATTCTCACAGTCCCATGCAGGCAAATAGCTGCAGTCTAGTTTTACTGTTCTTACACCCACAGAGAATTCTGTTTTGTTTTGACCTCTCATTACTTTCCCTCACACACTTGGCTCCAAACATCAAATTTTGCCTCAGCCATTCAACAGTTATTCCTTTGGGCTGGTTTTTTTTCTTACCATTATGCATTCATATAGAACAGCTGGAACTAAGAAAAAGCACAGTTAATTATTTCTAAATTTCCCAAAGAAAACCTTTTTACTTTTCTTCAGTTTGAAATTACTTTTTGGTTTGAGGAAGAAGAGAAAAATTGCCTCACATAAAACCTTGCATAGATCTCAAAAACTTAATGGAACATTTTAGCTTAAAAAACAGTGTAATTTTTGAGAAGGAGGTGGGTTCAGGTTTTCTCCCTTTTATTTCTAAAATAATATAAAAAGTCTAAACAAAGCGATTGTTGTGTCTTGAGGGGGGAACTGATTTCTTTTATTATGACATGAGAACCACAAGAGAAGAGAATCTCTATCCCTCAAATACCAAGCAAATCTGTGCAAATCTACTTGCTGGGTTAGCCTATGAGCCCCAGCCAAGTAAGAATGGAAGAACCACCCAGAAAAAAACAAGACCAAAAACGGGCAACACCTGCCACATGCTCACAAACTAACAAATGGTTTTGGGGCAGATCAGGGGACATGGAGCAAGGTAGAGAGCAGGGAATTCTGAGTCTGACCAAGGGGAGAACAGTCAGGTATGAGGTAATATTGGTAGGAAAGAGTCTTGGTAAGGTAGACAAGTCAGGACCGACCATGAGGTTTTTTGGATATCGACGAGTCAGAATCTGCCTCTGGATTTAACACTCCGCTCCAGAAAAAAAATCCCATCAAAATTACCTTCAGGGCACCTCTGAAAAAATCCCTGACTCAAACAAACTATCCCTGACTATAACAAACTATGTATGGCTCTGCCCTAAGCTTCTTCTTTATAAGTCACAGAAATGACTTAATATCTGGACTTGTTTATGAAAGAATATCTAATTCTATCCAAATATCCAGTTTTTCCTACACTTATAAGAAAAAAGGAACTGAATGAGATTAGATAAATGAAACCTTGGCTATCCATTCATATTGTGGAATTGCAGAGAGATATTAACATGAATTTCTCAACTTATGAAATGGAGGAGATGGCATTAACTCTTCCACACAGGCAGGTCATCCTCTCAGCTCTTTGATGGGTCTTTGAGTTCAGCAGATTTAACAAAAGCAAAGGCAAGAAACAATAAAGCATTGGCAGCATGACCAAGCATCCTCCGCCTCTTAGTTACAAAATGACAAACCTGTAGCTACAATTACAGTCTAAGTCATTATTGCAATATTTCTCTAGATAAGCCTTTTCCAAAAGAAGAGGCTTTAGATCACCTATGTCTAATAAAATAGGCAAGCAGAATTAATATAAAAATATGAACCTTTGAGCTGTCACCATACATCCTGAACCAAAACCACGAGGCAGATGAACATTTCTTTTTGTTTTGCAGTTAACTTTAAATAATATGTGATGTGGTCTGACCTGGTAAAGCTCCTACTTCTCCTTATTGGTTGATCCCCAAACTCCATAAGCTGAAGGAATAACAAAATTTGCTGTATTTCTACATGCATTACAGTGTGAGTCACAGCTAAACCATGCTCAGAATGAAGTATTCCCTGTAGGTGGTGTGTAAACAGCTAATTTGGTGAAAAGATGTTATGCTAAAATGATCAACCATCAATTCTATGAGTGTATTGTACACTATTGGTGTATATCAGATTTCTTGACCTGTTTTGGTGGCACATAACTTCTGCAAAGACATCACTTTGAGAATTGATTATTAACTTTAATCCATTTTAAAACTCTCAATACAACATTTAGAAAATTTGTTCTTGAACCTTTCCATGGGCAGATCTTTACAGGGGCTGCACAGCTAGGAACACCCTGCTGACCGAGGAGGTGATAGGGCATTGATATAAGCAATATTCCAACTGGTTATTAACTCATTACAAAGTATTCCCCACGCCTGGCAACTGCTGCACCAGAGCTTAGCATGGAATACACGAGACAGTGATGCCAGGGCTCTGAAGCCAACATGGCTTTAGCCTCTTGCTGAAAGACAAAATACTTGGGGTTGCTAACGACTACTTGAAAGTCCCAGAATAAACCATCTCATCATCATGGCCCAAGCACCACTAAAAGCATTCTGTTGTTCTTACTTTTTCCAGTTAAAACCAAAAGCACTCAGAACCCAAAATATTTTTCCTTTGCTCCCAGAGCCAAAATGCCAAAAATGCTGTTTAGAGGTAGCTTGATCTCTACCCCAAGAAGAAGGGACCAGCTGCTCCATCTTTTTTTCACAATGCTCGCTACACTGTGGTGAACTAAGCCATGCAGTGGTTTGGGATCCACAACCACCAAGTCTTGCATTACAAAAAAAAGGAAATAAACCCTCCAAGGAAGAATGACTTCTAACTCAAAATTTCCCAGAGTGGCCCCAAGCACTCATCAGAAGAGACACAGGGAGAGAGCACTGAATTAACAACTGAAGCATAGTGCAACATAATTTCAGTTCTTAAAATAATCAGGCTGCAATACCACATGAAAAATCCAAGAAGCATCTGCAATGACATTCCATATTTTCCAGGAGAAAGAGGAGACAAATGGAGGAGACTGCACAAAGAGGTGTCAGACTCTGTATTAGCAACACAAGAGGCCCACTGTACAAAGCCCTTGTATCAGCCTCTGGTTGTGCACTCACTTACCTGACCAAGGGCAGGGAGTGCTGCATATCCCACGGGCTGATTTATCATTCCTTTCTGCTTCATGATGAGCATGCGTTTCTGCTCCTCGCTCAGGTGTGCCACGTGGGCTGGCACCTGGGCCTGCTGGGCCTGCTGCTGCTGCTGGATGTAGGGCACCATGGTGTTCTTCCCGGGGTTTGCCATTGCCGGGGCCATCATCTGACCCAGCTCAGTGCTGAAATGGGTCAGAGGTTTGGTGTTGCCATAAGAAAGCAGATTGGGCTGCTTGCCCAAGGAGTTTGTGACCAAATTATTTGGCTGCTGACTGATCATGTTCATATGATTTTGAGGGAGGTAGTTATTGATTGTGGTCTTCTGGGGGTTGTTTGCCATAGGAGGTACTACAGGGTTTTGGTTGTTAAAGGCTTGAGAATACATCATTGGGCTATTTGGTTTGTCTGCACTGAAGGGTGCTCCGTAGGGACTGGATGGAGGCCCCCCTGGTGACCAGCTTGAGGGCTGATTTGGGTGCTGCTGCTTCTGCTGCATGAGCTTGGCCCTTTGCTGCTGCTGGGCTGCCATCTGCTTGAGCTGCTCGGCTGGGGACAGGTCAGCGCTGGGGCCAGGCCCTGAGCCCGCCACGGCCGAGGCCGCGCTCATCAGGAAGCCATTCCCGGAGCGCCCCTGCGTTTGTCCGGGAGTGTGGGCCTGGCCGGGGGTCTGAGGGGACTGCACCACACAATTTGCTGGAGAGCCAGCAGGGACTGGGGCCAGCGGCGCGCTGGATGCTGAGGCAACGCTGGAGCCTGAGGAGATGTTGGAAAATGGAGGACCGGAAGAAGATGGTCTGACCTGGGGAGATCCCAATGGGACATGAGTGAATGGAGAATGGGATGGATCACTTTTCACGCTCGCGCTCTCCTGAGTCTCTGTGGCAGGCCTGGGATATTCAGGCTCCTTCTTCTCTTCAAAGTCTTCATTGAACAAATCCTGTATATCATCTTCTGGGACGGTGTTCGCCAGCTCGTCTATGAGCTCCTGCCACTCCTGATCATTTAGGTTAATGTCTGAGAAGAGCTTGTTCTGATTGGAAAGAGATGTTTCAGAAGTGTCTATGCAGTTGGAGTCATCCAGGGGCTCTTGCTTTAGCTCCTTGTTGTGCAGGATGTTAAAACCATCATCCAGCTCGCTGCAGCCGTTAACAGGGAGCTTTATCTCAGAAAGCCCACCGTTTTCACCCAAGTCTTCCAGACTACTCCTGTGAGTTCCACTGTTCTGCAGGAGCACAGGAGCTTTCATGTCAAGCTGGTGAAGAGGAGAAACAGCAGGCAAAGGCAGATTAATGGGCAAGCTGTTGATTGCCTCAATGCCTGGCCCATCCTTGCGTGTCCGCTTGCTGGTTGGAGAAAAGCCCCCATCGCAAACTCCATTCTGCTGCTCTCCATTGAGAGGTGAACGTGCGCCTTCCAACTTCCTTTTGACTGTCTCTTGAAGCTTAAAGAAAACAAGAGGAAAGGAAAAAATTAACCATTTGCAGACGCAAAAGAAGTGCTCATGGGCACTGTGACAAGAGGCTCCTCATCAAGCCAGTGACAATAAGTTTCAAAACTGGTTAGGAGGTTTCTCTGATTTCATTCTTATGCCTCGATCACTTTGAAAACACAGTCTAAAAACCCCCCAACAACCAAACACTTCCCACTGTCCCAAACCAAACCTTCCTTTGACTAGGAAAGCAGAACTGTAAAATATGTCTGTGCTTTCCAAGCTGAATCTGTGCTAGCTTCCAAGAAATTTAGGGAGCAAGTTGACTAATTTGACATTTTAGTGCCTAATACAGGGATAAGATTTAAACAGTGTGCCTAACACAGTGAGGAGTCTTAAAATGGAATTTTAAAAAAGAGAAAAAAGGAATCACTAAAACTTACTAGTCACTCCAAATTTTTTTGTTGTTGTTGGAAGTTTCTAGAAGCTTCTTAAAAAAGTAACTGCAATATAATTGATTGACTACTTATATTGAAATGTGTTGTTGACAAAAAAAAAATTGCATAGTTTCATTTGCTTAGCCCTATGTTCTTGGCTAACACATTGAGAATCACTTTTAAGGGAGAAAAAAAAAATCCACCCTAGAAAACAGAAGGTGCTTTGCATAACTTTAACTCAATCAAATAATGAAAAAAAAAAAAGGAATCAACTATGTGACTATGTGCTAAGGGCTAACATAAAACATAAATAGCTAACAGAAATAATGGCCAGGCAAGTCTACAGAAAAGCAAATAAATTGGAATATAGGAATTTTATAAAAAAATAGTGTATTAACATCAGTTTTGAATCTGGTTGTAGAAGCATAGCAAAGAACTGCAGCAAGCAGCAGTCCTCCCCACTCACACCCAAGCAGAGTCCTTTACTTATGTACCAGGCTAAAAAAGCGTCTCTCTTCACTAAGGCAAAAAACAATAGTGGGGAGGGGAGGAAGCAAAGAGGTCACAGCTCCAGCAAACGCCTTCAGGACACGCTTGCATCCTTGATACTAGAACAATAGAAGACAAAATACTGAAAGATTTTATCAGTTTTTAAAGTATTCTTACTGGTAGGAAAGTCCCAGATATGCAACTCCCACCCCTTCCCTAACCTAGAGGTCCTCAACCTTCTTTCTTCTCATAATCCAGATCTCATTTATTTCTCCCCTCCCAGAGGGCTGGTCCCCCTTTCATCCCATGCATAAGATGGGCAAGCAAACCCGTATCTTGCCCGGGTTCTGGGAAGGCTGTGCCCTTCTCTTGCCCCTCTTTCATCACACAGTGCAGAGGGATGTGGCCAGCACAGGCATTGCTGCAGCCACAGCTCAGCGTGCATGGGACACCAAGCTACTGTGAGGCTGCTCTTTTGCAGAGAGCCAGGCAGAAAGACAGTGCCATGAGCCTAAGCAGACCATCAACTCCTTGATTTTCACTGGAGCAGATCAGCTTTTTAATGTGGGAAGTCACTGTTGGCATAAGTGGCCAAGACTTTACTGCCTGTTCCACCCTGCACAAAGCCAGTGTGTGCCAAGCCTCCTGCAGGCAGAAATTCCTCCCCTTTGTGCTTCTGTGGTGCCACACAGACCAGCTGCCCTGTAACCACAGCCTCTGCCCCATGGCTGGGCTCCCCTCTCCAGTGTCTGGTCTCAAAACCCTGAATTTGGAGAGGTGTGGATGCTCATCTTGGAGATGAGAAGGTTCTGGGCAGACCTTTATAGCACCTTCCAGCACCCAGAGGGCCTACAAGAGAGCTGGAGAAGGACTTCTACAAGTGACAGGACAAGTTTGAAATGGATTCAAACTGACAGAAGGTGGGTTTAGGTTAGATATTAGTAAGAAATTCTTCCCGGTGAGGATGGTGAGGTGTTGGCACAGGTTGGTCAGTTGATGTAATGGGTTAAAATAGCATATTTATGTAAATGTAAAAATAGTATACTTAAATACTGCCCTTAATGGGCCCCTCCCACAATTTACAGCTGAAATCACCCATTTCAGCTCCTAAGCCATCACACTGCAAAGTCCCTATTGCCACAGCAGAAAAACTGCATTCCCCCAACAGCAAGTGACTCAAGAGTGAGCCCAATGGGAATGCTCAGGCAAAACCAGGATTTGAAGAAATGTTCAAAATGTGTCATGGCCCTTTACCCCAACTTCATATTGATCAGTGCTGGGATAAAGTAAGAACAGGACATGGTGGCAGGCTTCTCATCATGAAGTAAAGTTCTATAAGGAAAATATGGGGGAAAAAATTCCCTAATGACAAGGCAGGGACCAGTGAGAGTGATTATCTCCTGAGGAATACAAGTGAACTGACTCCATACATTTTGCAAGTTTGAATGAATACTCTACAAAAATATTGGTGAGAGTGATATGCTTTAACATGGTTTCACACTTCCAGGTTTTAAAACATTTACCATTTTATCCTGAATCTATCACCTTATTTGTATATGAATATACAAATTCAAAAGAATTTTCCAAAAAAATCAAAACTATCTAGTGGAAAATAACCAAATAACCAGCCCTAAAAATATCAGTTCCTAAAGTTTCATCATGTGCTGGAACTTGTATGTCCCCCTGTACAAATAGACAGTGACTTTAGCCCAGTATATAAATATTCATAATCATGTTATTATGCATTACAACAAAAAGCAGCTTGACATGAAAACTATTTTCTATGAAATATGAAACATACAGAAGTCGTGCTTTTTTGTAAAAAGAAATTAAATTAAATCTATTCTAATTTTGTTTATCCACATCGTTCTCCTTCAGAAGCTTTTGGATTTGGGGGGGCTAACAGGCACTAATATTTTTGTCTTCTTTGTTTGCTCATTGAAAAACTGTAGGTAGACAAAGACTTAATGTGAAAGGTTTGTTAGAAGGCAACATGCTGGGGAAGCCTCTTGATTCCAGCATTTTGGGGGAGTTGGGAGCCATGACAATAAATGTATCTCCTTTTTTTTGAGGTACAATGCAGAAATACTCTTATCAAATGATTTTAATGAAATATTTCCTTTTCATATCTTGATTTAATTCCCAATCACCATATGAACTCTTGAATGGTTTGGATATCCTACACTGAGCATATACTGGCAAACAGTTTACCACAATCAGGATTCCAGAGTGTCTTAGACTAAAACCCCAGCACTTCCCCTTCCCTCTATAAACACAATCCCTGAAGTAAAATAGTACCTTTTAAAGTACCCTCTCTCTCCTTCTCAGTACAAGCACACAGTTTGTGCATGTTTTATGGCATGCATTGTGAAGATATTAGCAGGAGCTGAGAGATTTAGGTCTCGGAACAGAAGATTGTTGACACATAGAATAAAAACAAAAGGAAAATATCAAAATCAAAGGAAAATATTGAAATAAAACAACCCCCTTTCAGCTTCACAAACTTTTAGCTTTATTCACACAAAATACTTGGCTGATGAATCTTCATTTCACTGCTGTTTTCTACCCCAAAGCACAAGAGGGGGAAGCAGGACTATCAGTTCTTTATAAGCCTTTGAAAAAACTCTAGTCGCAGACTGAGAAAAGGTCAGATTTTGGCAGGTTGACTTTTTAAATGGCTCTCGGTTGGAGGAGAGGCAGGGGCACAGAAACACAAACACACACCGAGCTGAAGGGTTGGGATGCAGCCCATCCTGAAACCCTGGCCAGCGCTGCTCGGACAGGCCGTGGCAGAGCCAGCAGATGCACGGCAGTGTGGGGAGGCTGTGGCAGGGCTTTCATCAGTGAGGAGAGGCTGCTGCGCTTCATCTCCCCAGCAGCAATCCATCTCTCAAAAGGAACGAGACAGAGGTGCAGTTGTTATAGCAACAGCCGGGCCCATCCTCCACCAGGAGCTGCCTTGGTGGGCGGCTGCTCCAGCCCCAGCGCACGGCAGGGACTGAGGCTGTGGCACCAGAACATCCTTTCATTGCTCCTCAAAGAACAGCACAAAAACCAGGGCGAGGCGGGGAGCCGAGAGGATAAATTCTCTCTATGCCCTGTTCACAGGGTCTGACACAGGTCCACTGCTCCTCTGAGCCCCCAGAGCAGGAGGCTGATGTCACTTTGTCACGTGTTTTTGTGTACCAGCTGCATGCAGCCACTGACTTTCCTCTGCCTAGGGCAGCTCCAGCAGCTTCAATACAAGACAAAGGCAGCAATTCTGAGAGGTTTGGTGCACTTGGCTTCCCAGCTCTGCTGGAATGTGCCCTGCTCTGGAGTTATCTTTGGGCTTTGGCTAGTTTCTCTGCTTTCCCACCAGGAGCAAAGTCCATCTCACTCAGAGGATATGCATGGTTACAAAAAACAGGGCTTATTATCTTCTCCACATGCTCTTCTGAGACTCTTTCTGTTAAAAATTGATCATTTCAGTTCTTCATGTTGAATCAGTCTGGCCCACCAGTCACCATGACCTTCAGTTCCTTTCCATGAAATGAATTTAAGTCTTGGGTCTTCCTCTAGGGTTTCTACTCTCCCTCCCAACAGTGTGACCATGTTCACAGGGGTCTTAGGATGAGGGAAGAGATGAGGATCTGACTCCATGTTTCAGAAGGCTGATTTATTATTTTATTATATATATTACATTAAAACTATACTTAAAGAATAGAAGAAAGGATTTCATCAGAAGGCTGGCTAAGAATAGAATAGGAAAGAATGATAGCAAAGGTTTGTGACTCGGCTCTCTGTCCAAGCCAGCTGACTGTGACTGGCCATTAATTACAAACATCCAACATGGGCCAATCACAGATGCACCTGTTGCATTCCATAGCAGCAGATAATGATTGTTTACATTTTGTTCCTGAGGCCTCTTGGCTTCTCAGGAGGAAAAATCCTAAGGAAAGAAATTTTCATAAAAGAGGTCTGCAACACACCAGTGTGTCTGTTCCTGAGTTTTCCCCCTCTTTCTTCTCCCTTCTTCTCCTAGAGCTTCTATAGAAAGATCTTGGTACTTCTTACCTCCAACAGGGAGTAGTTACCATGAGCTCTGCCAAACACCCCCCCCAATTCAGCAGTCTCCAGCCTGTACCCTAAAGACTGAGCAAAGTTTCCTACTTAACTTCTTGTGCTGTGCTTAAATCCTATCAACAATTCAGGAAGTGTCCCAGGGGTGGCTATGAAGTGACACTAAGCAAGTGGATTTGACATGACAGCATCTAAGATCAGTAAGGAATAATCAGCATTTCCATTTGCATGCCAGAAATTCAGCTTCAACCTTTGAAAGGATTTTTTGCATGCACCTCCTTGCTGTATCACCTCTGACACTGCCATTCAAAAGCCAATGTTGCCTGAGGTACAGCCACATCTTGTCACCAGTGTTTTAAGCCTACCAGCTCCACAGCAGCTTCCCAATGACACTTGCAGTGTCCTGCAGAGATCTGTCTCATTTAATCCTGCTTTGGCCCAATGGGGTAAACACTGGCAAAGCAGTGACCTCATTGCAGTGCCAGCACTGCTCCATTTGTGCAAGTCTCAGGAAGGTGTAAGAGCCTATAAGCTGAACTACTGAGCTGGCAGTACCTATTGCTGCCTCTCTCACCCAGCAGCTGCGATCTGCTCTCTCCGAAACTGTCCTTGCAGATGGCACGAGCTGCATTTTCAGGGTGTGTTATGAGAATTTAGTCAGGCAGCCTCCAATTGACGTGTCTGGGAGTTGTTCTGATAAGTCTTCACCCTTTCCAATCTGCTTCGTATCTGGACAGAAGAGAGGGTAATGATAAAAAGCACTCTGGAGATTATTAAAGCTGTGCCTCCCAAATTACCACAAATCAGGATTGAAAAGAAATGCAGGAACCTCTTGTGTTTTAAACTAAGAAGAAGCAAAACAGCACACCTGGTGCTGTTGCACGTGCACCACAGCTACTCAGCAGCTCTTTAAACTGTGTATGTGACACTGGAATGGTTTCCTGGGAAAAATCTTGTCCCAGTCCATCCTTGCACGAGCACAAGTTGTAGCAGGCTAGTGAATATGTTGATGGCATCCTGGCTGCCTAGCAAAGGGGTATGTTGGACATGAAAGCATTCCTGTCCTCTGCAAAGGAGGAGCAGCTCTGTGACACAGGCTCTGCTCTCCTTGTCATTAAGGCACCAGTAGCATGTGAGCTCTATTCCTGACTTCAGAACTGACAGACCAAAACCTTGTCTGACTGATGTAAGGGAAAAGCCCTTCCTATGCTTGGGGCAGGCAAATTATCTTCCAGCTGCTTGCAAAATACTGCCCTGGCACAACCTACATACATAATATATTACTGCAGACTATCCTCAGAGAAACTCTGAAGGAAGAACCAGAAGAGATGGTGAAGGCATGACAGAAATCCCCTGATGGCACCACAGATTGCCATGGACTGTGAGTTCCTACTGGATCTCTGTTACTACCGAAGCCTGTCTAGTGCATGATCTCTAGCAGAGAGACCAGGCGGACAGAAGGCTGAAAGCAGAAATGGCACAGTTGTCTTCCTGCACATTCACATCCCTGGTGTTAACTCCCAACACACATCACCTCGTGGCAACAGAGCTACGTGTTCCATAGGTGCATGAGGCAGCACCTTCCAGTTCCTCAAATCAGTGTGGGCTAAGTCATTCCAGGCATTCTTCCACATGGCTAAGTTCAAGTTCATGCTTTCTGAAGCAAAGTGTTTCATACAACTGGAAAAGGAAGGAAATGAGAGCCACATGGTCTACACACTGTACCTGTTCAAGCCCACAGATTTTAGTCACCCTCTTGAGGTAACACCATAAATGAGGCTTCCACTTGAAAATAATTTAAATATCAAATTAACAGATTTCCACAACTAACACATTAAAAGAAAAATCTTGTGAATAGGTCATACTGTGCTGCAAACAAAATGGTAAATTTAGCCTCCTTTTTCCCATCTGTTCCCTGAACAGGCAGCTTGGCCGAGGACATAAGTCAGCTGAAGATTTCCCTGCAAGGACAAATACCTTTAAAGGAGTGCAGGTTATCTAAGTACAGATTGAACAATTAATGATACAGTAAGAATTGCAAAGCAGACCCAAGATATTTCACCTGAAATAGCAGGATTTGAGATGGAATTCCTGCCTTCAGTCGTGCCTTTGACTCCTGCACGGGGTTTGCAGCATCCACACCAGGAATTCTCATCGTATTTGGGTCCATTTAAGAAGAACTAATGGCCAAATTGCTGATAATCGAATTTCAGGGTGCTCCAAATCTGTGTGCAAACATCTCCTCCTGCTGCTCCAGTGCTTCTGCCTCACTTTGTGACACTTTATTGATTTTTTTTCCCCCTTCCTTTTCTTCCTCTCTGCGTGGAAACAAATTAAAGCAGGAATTGGGATTGTAAATAGATAATGGGACGTGAATGCAGAGTAATCAGTGCCAGCCATGTACAGCCATACTAATTGTGCCAGGGGAGGGAAAGGGATAAATATTTCATGCCTGGATTCAGTGGGAAGTGAGAGAGCAAGGAAAGAAATAAAAAAGAGTTGAGAAGGCCTCACTTCAGTGCTTTTTCTTCAAAAAGAGTTTTGATGGCATTAACCCCTCCTTGTTTTGAATTAAGGAATTTTGTTTAATGTGGAGGATTTGGTGTCACACAAGGGAAAAACATCTCAGGTTTGGGATGAATCCACCCTTCAAGGATGTGCTGATCAAAACCAAATCCAGGGATGTGGGACAGGAGAAGTTGAGCCTCATTCAGGCAGCTTTGCTTCATTCTTGTCTGGTTTTTATCTCAGGCACTTGAATTACAGCTGTGAAAGGGAAATTTGGCTCTGCATAGCTAAAGATTATTCCTGAGGGGTTTGCTGCTGCAGAATAAACAATGAAATGGCCCTTGAGGGGTGAAAACATTGAATTTAAGGGTGTTGTCATAAAAACCAGCCAGGAGAACTTACTCAGGATGGGTTTGGGGCATCCCATGTTTGATCTCAGCCCCAAATCTGGGTTTGGGGCATCCCTTGTTTGATCTCAGCCCCAAATCTGTTTGTTTGAACTCAATCTTTGAGAAAGTTTCCAATTCAGTGGGTTCAGCTGCCTTGGAGTTCCCCAAGGATGGCAAAAAGCCACAGAGGATCCATTTCTGCTCCACCTCATCCTCCTGAAAGAGCTGGGAACAGGGATGGAGAGAATCCATGGAGAAATGATTGGGAACAACCTTAAATCCCAGTTTTAAATCATCCCAGAGCACTTCAGGATCCAGGCACGGGATAATCCAGGGTTTGGATTGTACTGTAGGTGGCAGAGATGCTTTAGTTATGCACTAATCACCCTGCCAGCTCATTAAGGGACTGGGAGCGCAGGGATGCCATTAATTAACGCTGCCAATTCCAGCCTGAGGTCACCTCTGGATGGGCTGGGTGGCTGAAGGGCTCTTCAGGTGCTCCATGGGCTGCCAGGTCTGCTGCTAAATAATGTTTAATAATCAAATCTGAAATATCTTCCGGATGGAACAGATTCCCAGGATCCTTTTGCCTTTGTTAAAAAAGCAGGGGGTGTTGGGATGTCAAAAAAGAATGTTGGAATGGTAAAAATGGGGTGTTGAAATGGCAATAAAAGGTGTTAGATGCCACTGAAAGGTGTTGGAATGCCAATAATGGGTGTTGAAATTGCACTAATTTTTAAATAAGTGATAATTAGGGATTAAAATGATTAACTTTCATTAGCAGGAACACAGAGAGCATTGGTGTCCTCACCATGGTGAATGTCACCATTGTGGACCTCAGTCTCAGTCTGAAGTGTTGTTCCAGTCTAAAACTTGGTTTGGGACAAAACTCAGCCAGGAATTGTGATCTGGAGTTAAAAATGAAGCAAACAACATCATGTTTTAAAAGGAAATAAAATTATGAACAAATATGAAGGGCTGCTGCTGGGTTCTGGAGTTGTTCATTTGTGATCCTGGCTGGAATCTTCCTCAGGTTGGGATTGGTCATAAATAAAATAAAAAATAAGGATGTTCTTGCCATCCTTTCCCTTCCTGAGTTAAAATAAACAAGATTTTGGAGTGGGGTTAACCAAATGTGAAGAGATGAGCTTGGGAATGTTCTGTGCCTTAGGAAAAAGGACTGGGAACCTCTGTAATGACAAACATGGAGCCCTCAGCAGGGATTCCCATCAGGAATATGGGGCTGGAGGTAGCCCTGGAGTGGGGAGGGGGCTCTCCTTGGCTGTGTGGTACCCACAGAGGAGTTCCCAAAGTCCTGGGGGAGGATGATTGGCCTGGAGAGGGGGATTTGGGGTGTCCTGACGTGGTCCTGACGTGGCTGTGCTGCTTTGCTCTCTTGCAGGTTCACTGGGATGAATTTGCCTGCCCCTGTGATCAGCAGCAAAAATTGGCTGAGGCTGCACTTCACCTCTGATGGCAACCACAGGCAGAAGGGCTTCAGTGCCCAGTACCAAGGTAAGGAGGGAGAAATAAATGCCCTGGCCTGGCCTCACCCACCCCAGCCAGCCTCTTTCACCTATTCCACAATCATTCCAGTTTGATTTCCTCATTCCTCAATTTCACAAATCATTCCAGTTTGATTTCCTCATTCACCCATTTCACAACCATTCTGGTTTTATTTCCCCTTGTGGCCACCCTAGAAAACGACTCCAACTCTAATTAACTCTAATGGTTTATAAAAACATTGGTCTTGTAAGCCAAAGATTGAAGACTAGAGCTGTAAGGGGATAGAATATAAGAAAATAAAGATGGTGTAGAAAGAACATGGGTCTTTTAAGCCAAAGATTGAAGACTAAAGCTGTAAGAATATAAGAAAATAAAGATGGTGTAGAAAGTGATCTTGCCCCTAAGGAGTTGCAGCTGGGCCTAATTAGCAAAGATTAGGAACAGGCCCGACTTTAACAGGCCACAGCTGTAACTAATGAGGAGAAGAGTGCTATAAAAGAGTGGGTGGGTGGTTGAGAAGGGAATTGGGGTTAGTTGTCTGTTGTGGGAAGGAGAAAGAGTCACAGAGGAGCTCTGAGGAGATGTCCATGAGAAACACCAAGCAGGTATGGAACCTTTGTGATAGGAAGCAACAGCATGGAGCCCCTGTGATAAGGAGGCAACATAAACCCTTCTTAGAGGTTACCCCCCCATCTCAGGAAGAAAGGGCTCAAATCTTCTTTTCCAGCTCCCAAAGCTGATTTTAGGCTAAACTTCTTCCTACCCCCTAAACAACCTGAATTGCCCCTTGAGGTAAGGGGCACACACCAGCTCCAACACCACAAACAAGCCAACAACGACCCTCAGCCTCCATTTTAGAGTAACCCCAGCCAGGAATCCCCAGCTGCCTCCCTGCATGGTCCTGCTGCTGTTATTTTCCAGCTGGAATTCCCCAAAGTGTGGTGTTCATAGAAAAACCCAGCCTGGTTTGGGTTGGGAGTGACCTTAAAGCCTATCCACTGACACGTCCACTGTCCCAGGGTTCTCCAGGTCCCCTCATGGCCTTGGACATTCCCAGGGATTCAGGAGCTTCTCTAGGAAATCCATCTCAGCCCCTCCTCACCTTCACAGGGCAGAATTCAGGATTGGGATAAAGATTTCAGGATGGGGATGTTCAGGTGCTGTTGAGGGACAGGAGATCCTTTGGCAGTGAAGATTCTGCTCCTGGTGGGACCAGAATGGATTGAGTGGATTCCTTGGAGGTGTTCTCACCACTCCTGTGGTGTTTTTGAAGGAGGTTGTGGGTGCAGGATCCATGAGAGGGGGAATGAAGTTGGGAAGAAGCAGGAATGGTTTGAGTCCCCTCAGGGAGCTCCGCAGGTTTGTTCTCAAGAAGCCTTTGCTGGGAAAAAGCTCTGGAGAGGAGTCAGGGAGAAGGGAGAGGATTTTCTTTTCCTTGGATAAATCCACAGAGCTGCCTCGTTTGGGTGCTCTTAGCAGGGCTGTCATGGCCTCAACAAATGAACCACATCGTTATTTAACTTCCCTGCTTTCCTTGAACCTGTAAATCACTTTAAACTGCAAGAAAAAACAAGGAAAAAAGGACTTTAAACAAGGAAAAAAAAACCCTTTTGTTGTTGCTGTGCAGCATAAATGTCTGGAAAAAGCAGCTTCCCTGTGGATGGCTTTTCCATGGCTGTCAGGATTGCAGCTTCCACCAAAGCACCTGTCTTTGTCAGCCTTTCCCTGCACAGCAAAGTCAGGGTGAATGTCCCCATTCCCCTGCTCAGAGAAATGTCAGGGGGTTCTCATCTCATGTGCAGAGGGGATGGAGTGTTGGAAAATGAACTGAACTCCCCATTCTGAGCTGGAATCAGGACAGGACCTCAGCCCAGCTGCCAGAGGGACCTGCTCTCGTTTTCCCACTGTTTTTGTGGAGTTTGGCAGCTTCTTTCTGCCTTTCAATGCTTAAAAACCCAGCAAAACAAGCAGCCAAGCAGTGAAGATTCCCAGGGATGAAGGGAAGGTGTCTGCAGGCAGTGGGATCTGCAGGACAGGAGATGCTGAGACTTTAAAAACCTCCCTGTAACCCTTTCCACAACCTGGCCTGGCCATAAATATTTCAGTGGCGATAAATCCCTACAAAACAGGCCATGTAATTCCACAGCAAGCACAGCAGCTGAAATGCATTTTTCATCAGGAGAGCTGAATCAGGATCAGCCAGGAGAAGCAAGGGGAGGCTTTAGGGTGGCTCTAATTTGCTGTCTGTTTTCCAAAGACGTGTCTGTACATCATTTATGAACCCCCTGGGTCCTCTGGGACGGAGTCTGGCTTTGCTGATAATCTATAAGAAAACAATTTCCCTTCCAGCTTGTTTAAATTGATCCCGAGTTTTGCAGAACACCTTCCCTGTCTGTTCCCCCTCTGCTCTCCCTAATCCGTGCCCTCATTTGGAAATCACTTTAGGAATGTAAAAGCAAGGTTAGATGCAATCAGGCTGTGGAGAGGGTTTTTGTTTTTGTTTTTGTTGTTGAACACAGCAAATTCATTTTGTTCCCTTCCTGGGAGAGTTAAATATTTCCCTTTTCCCTTTCATTAAGGTGAATCTTGATTTTTGCAAATGTTTTTTCCCCATTCCCCATGTAAGGAAGTCAAAGGGACTGGGAGAAATGTGTGCAGAGAATTATTCTTAAAAATTATTTTTTATTTTCCTCCCCATCCTGTCTCCTCAAAAAGGTGGAAGAAAATAATCTACAAGTTTTTAATCAGGTGAGGTGGCAGCACCTCAGTGTCCCCCCCATCAGAGGAGCTGGGTGGGAATTTATAAAATCAGAAGGTTTTGGGAAAGCTGCAAAGGCTGGAATTGGAGAGATGGGAATGCTGCCCTGGCTGCTGCCCCTCTCTGCACATGTTTTATGGCAGAACTTGGCTCCCTAATTGCTCTGGAGCTGATTGGTACCAACACATAATTGCAGCTTTTATCGATCTCCCCGCCCCGGCCGCTTCCCTTCCCCGCAGGAGGAAGATAAATGGGATGAGCTCCAGCCCTGCACAGGACAGAGCTGCCTCCTTCAGGGAGGGGCTGGGGAGCTCCCTGCTGCTCGCCAGAGACACCTAAATGGCTTGGTGAGGGAGTCATGGAGTCTTGAAATGGTTTGGAATGGGTTTAAATCCCACCCAGTTCCACCCCTGCCGTGGGCAGCGACCTCCCAATGTCCCAGGGTGCTCCCAGCCCCATCCATGGCTTTGGTCTACAGATCTGTCCATGGGTAGATCTGTGGTTCTACCCATGGATGGATCAGTTTGGCTTGAGTTTGGACAGATCTTCGTCCCTCTTTGTCCTGGATCTCCCACTGCTCATCTTGGATCTTCCATTTCTCATCTTGGATCTTCTACTCATTATCCTGGATCTTCCCCTCTTCATCCTTATCTCTCACTGCTCATCTTGGATCTTCTACTCTTTATCCTGGATCTCCCACTGCTTGTCTTGGATTTTCTATTTCTCATCTTGGATGTTCTACTCTTTATCTTGAATCTCCCACTCCTCATTTTAGATCTTCCCCTCCTTGTTTTTGATCTTCCCCTAATTTTCAATCTTCCCCTTTTCATGTTGGATCTTCCATTCCTCACCTTGGATCTTCTATTTCATTTCTTGGATGTCCTACTGCTTATCTTGGATCTTCCCCTCTTCATCCTGATCTTCCATTCCTCATCTTGGATCTTCCACTCTTTATCCTGATCTTCCATTCATCATCCTGATCTTCCATTTCTCATTTTGCATCTTCTCCTTTTCATCTTGGATCTTTCCCCTCCTCATCTTGGATCTTCCATTTCCCATCTTGGATCTCCCCCTCCTCACCCTGGATCACACCCTTGGGTTCCAGAGGGATTTTTGCCTCCTTCCATGTGACCTGTGGAGTCTCCAGTGCAATTCTGGATAATCCCAGTGCTTGTGCAGGCTCTGATTCCCAAAATCCATTGCTCAGGCTGCCAGAAGAGGGATTTTTCCAAAGAGTTTCATTTGAGGGGGTTTCTCTTCACCTCCAAGAACCCCTGTGAGCATCCTGCTGCTGAACCATCCCAGCAGGAGGGAGAGATCCAGGCAGGATTTGGATTTAACAGCAATTCCCCCAACAAGGAGAGCAGAGCTTCATGGAATAGTTTTTTTTTTTCCTGTTGCTGTTGCTGAAACACTGTTTTCCAAATTAAAAATAAATAAATGTCTGCTTAAATCCTCATTTAGAGCAACATGAAGTGGTTTGAAAGGAACAGCCCGGCCTGCCTGCCATGCTGGCAGAGCTTTGTAATGTCATCTCTCAAATCTGACAGGATGCTGAGTATTCCATTAGATCTGTTGGATGTGTGTGAGCAGCAAAAGCCTCCAGAAAACAGGAGTTTCTGTTCATCCAATTATCCTGACACAGTCCTTTGTAGTACTGCTCCACATTCCAATTTACAAACAAAGTAGATTTTCAAATACAGGATTTTTGAGGGCAGGGAGTGGGAGAATTGTTCTTATTTGTTTAATTTTTTTTTAAAAAGCACGAAACAAGTGGTGCTTTGCTGTGCCTGGTTCTGATCTAAATGGAGTCATTTGTAAAGTCTGACTTCCATCATTAGGGCTCCGAAATGAAGGATGAGGAGGAGAGGATGCAGTGATCCCTCTTTATCAATTTATCTTCACCAATTTATCTTTATCAATTCTCCTGGAAAGGGACACGGTGCAATTAGGGGAGGAGATGTTTCCTGGGGATGCAGCTCAGGCTCTGAATTTTGGGATTGCTGCTCAGTGTTGAGTGTCTTGTTGCCATTGCTGAGGGGTTTGGGAGCCAGGTTTTCCATCAGGAACAGGGTTGGAGGGGGATGTTTGTTGGATGGGATCTGGCAGGGATGGCTCTGGGAGAACCTTGGTTAGAAATGTGTCCCTGAAAAATTTCCAAGCCTGGCTGTATCCTAATTTTGAATTCCCCCATGCCAGAGAATCCTGGAGTGGTTTGGGTTGGAAGAGACCTTAAAATTCCTCTGATTGCACCCTCTGGCACCTTCTCCTGGATTTGGGATGTTCAGCACTGGGGAAATCCCTGCAGGTTGCTGTGTCCTCATGGAGGAGTTCCCCAGGATTTCTCATCCCATCCATGGTGCCGCCATCAGCTCTGGTGGGCTTCACCAAAGCTTGGGAAGCTTTTCTTGGCCTCTAAATTCCCTTTGTGGGGCACAAATCATCCGAGCTGAGCTTTTGTTTGTGTGGAGAGTTGGGAACATTCCCTGGGGGCAGGATGTGGAGAATACCAAAATATGGATTATTTTGTAAAGCTGCTCGTACCCCCAAGCACAGCCACAGAGCAGAGACTTGGAGGCTGCAGGGTCCCAACCCACATCCTTGGAAAATTCAAACCAAAATCCAAATTCAGCCTTGGAAACTTGGAATTGCCTGGATTTTATTGCGTGGGAGGGAATTTTGGGGTATCCCTGTGTTGGCTTGGAAAAAGCTGGAAAATCACTACAGGAATGTCTGTCACTATTTTATCTGAAGCAGAAATAGATTTTTACCCCAAAAATGGGAGTTTTAGCAGCCCCAATCCTTTTTTTTTTTTTTTTTTTTGATCCATTGATATCACATTTATTAAAAACCTTGAGATCAGGCTGGAAATCTCCTGTGATTCCCATCCACGTGGGACCTTTGGGGCATCCCAAACCCTGCTGCTTTTTCTTCCTCCTGCTGCACTTGCAGGTGGATTTGGAGCAAAAAGAAACAAAGAGTTCGATTTGCTTTGACAGCAGCCTGCTGTTAATTAGTTTTCCCTTCTTAAATTAATAAAAAAAGACAGCTGCCCTGAACAGATTGAAGCTGCTGAGGAAGACAGGAGCAGCAGCAGCAGCTGTTCCTCATGAATATTTTCCAGCTAAAAATTTTTTTGAAGTTCTTGCTGCTTTATTTAAAGAGAAAGCCAAAAGCTGTGAGGAAATGATGAGTGAAAAGCTGCACCCAAAGCAGCACCTCAGGTGAGCTTCAAGGAGCCTCCTCCTGTCTGAGCCTCCTGCAGCAGCTGTTCCAAACAGGTTCTTTTTAAGCCCAAAAAAAACCTCAGCACGATTAAAAAACCCCTCTTTAGTTACATGGGTAATTCTTCTTGACAGCTTTGTCTTAGGAATGTGCTAATTTAGGGATGAAAGCCTGACAAGATGAAGAACACGAGGAAGAAGGGTTTGAAGTGGGTTTCTCCAAGGATAAGGGCTGGCTCGTCAGGAAAGGGCTCCCAGAAAATGATTTGGACGCTGAGTAATCCCAATTCCTGTTGGGTTTTCCCAAATCCTCACAGTGAAGGCTCTTTTATCCCAAATCCTGCAGTGGGGGCTCTTTTATCCCAGTTTCTCACAGTGAGGGCTGGGTTACCCCAATTCCTGTTGGGTTATCCCAATTCCTGCAGTGGAGGCTGTTTTATCCCAATTCCTGCAGTGAGGGCTGAGTTATCCCAATTCCTGTTGGAATTATCCCAGTTTCTGTTGGAATATCCCAGTTCCTGATGGGTTATCCCAATTCCTGCAGTGAGGGCTGGGTTATCCCAATTCCTGTTGGAATTATCCCAGTTCCTGTTGGGTTATCCCAAATCCCGCAGTGGAGACTTTTTAATCCCAATTCCTGCAGTGAGGGCTGGGTTATTCCCATTCCTGTTGGGTTATCCCAGTTCCTGTTGGAATTATCCCAGTTCTTGTTAGGTTATCCCAGTTCCTGCAGGAAGGGCTGGGTTATCCCAGTTCCTGTTGGAATTATCCCAATTCCTCTTGGAATTACCCCAGTTCCTGTTGGGTTATCCCTATTCCTGCAGTGAGTGTTGAGTTATCCCAATTCCTGATGGAATTATCCCAATTCCTATTGGGTTATCCCAAATCCTGCAATGAAGGCTGGGTTTTCCCAATTCCTGTGGGAATTACCCCAATTCCTATTGCGTTACCCCCAATTCCTGTTGGAATTACCCCAATTCCTATTGGGTTATCCCAATTCCTATTGGAATTACCCCAATTCCTGTTGGAATTACCCCAATTCCTGTTGGGTTATCCCAATTCCTGCTCTTTTATCCCAGCTCCTCACAGCAGAGGCTGTTTTATCCCAACTCCTGCCTCTGGAAGCTGCAATAATCCCAAATCCAGGTGTTTGTGCTGCTCCCAGATGGTTCTGCCAGGTGGGGTTTCTGTCAAACCCTGGGGGTGGAGGAAGCAGCCGCCAAATCCAGAGCAGGAAAACAAATTGCTGCTCCCTGGTGTGAGAAAAAGGATGGGGCCCTTGGAGATGGATGAATTCTTGTTCCCTTTCCTGGTCTTTCCCCTCTTCTGGTGGAATTTTGGATCAGGGAGGGAATGGTCGCACTTGGGGAGGAGTCCCCCAGGTGTGGGGCTCCAAGATAATATTTCCCTTAGCCAATAATGGTGTTTAATTTTATTTTCCTGCTGTTTGTTCACACCAGCTCTGCAGTTTTTAGGTTCTGAGTGCTCCCCTGGAATGGCTCTGCTGTGTAATGGGTTCATGGGATAAATTCCAGAAAAATTGGGGGAAACCAGCTCAGCATTTTCCTCTCAGCATCCTGAAGCTCCTCAGAGCTTCCCTTTTGCTTGTCTCCCATTTTTAGTGGGTTACAGAGGGGTTGGACCCCATTTTTATTTTGAAATTAAACCTCTCCAAAGCCCTAACATGGAAAACAAATCCCTCTCCAAACCCCTAACATGGAAAAACAAACCCCTGCTGGTTTTGAGCAGTCAGGACAAGCTGATCCCAAAGGGAAGGATGCAGGATGTGGGTGATTCACATTTTTATTTTTAAAATAAAAACTTGACAATCCCTGAAGCTCAGCTCAACCTTTCCCTCTTTTTTTTCCTTTGTTTCCCACCCCTACAGTCAAGAAGCAGATGGAGCTCAAGTCCAGAGGGGTGAAACTCATGCCCAGCAAGGACAACAACCAGAAGACATCAGTGTGTAAGTTTTTCTGGCTCTTCCTCACTGTCTTTTTTGATAACAATCTCCTGGAACATTTCATTGGACTTTCCAGTAATCTCTAAAACTTCGCCACTCTGAAAAGTTTGGGTGCTTTTCCCTCTTCCCTCTGCATTTCTGCATCACTTCCCTCCTCCCAGTGCTCTGGTCACAAGCATTTACTAACTCCTGGAAGGGCGCAAGGCTTGGATTTTCTGCGTTTGGTGGATTCTGTGCTCCAGGGTTGTGGTTTTAGGCTCTTTTTAGTGGGAAAAACTAAGAAATTTGGGGTTGGGATCGGTGCTATTGCTGTAAATAAGGAGCAGGGATAAGGAGCAACATTAAAAACAAAATATTAGAAAATTTACAGAGGCAGTCACATCGTCTTCCTTTTTCTATTTGAGTTTTATTTCATTTTCCCTGCAGAAAAATCATAATTCTGGGTTTGCAGTGCTGATTTTTCAGGTTGCAGTGCTGATTTTTCAGGTTGTAGTGCTGATTTTTCAAGTGTAGTGCTTGGTGTGTCAGGAGCAGAACATTGGGGTCACTGCTGTGCCTCCCTCAGGCAGGTGGGAAATATTTCAGTTTCCCATCAGGTTCTTCCCAAATCAGGAGCAAAACCTGTGGTTTTTGTCCCTGAATCTTGGGCTCTTTCTAAAATGAAACAGGAGGGATCTGCCTGGGAGTTAATATTTTATGTGGATTCAAATGGGAGCAGGATGGAGCATTTTTCCAAATGGATTTTAGGGGAGAAGCTGGAATTACTCATTTTGTTGCACAGCCCATTACCCTCATCAGAGAGGAGCATTTGCACAGCTCAGCTGGGTGGATTTGTCATACAAAATTCAGAAAAATGCATGGACTAGAGCAGAATTGGTGGATTTTGCATACAAAATTCAGAAAAATGCAGGGACTGGATCAGAATTGGTGGATTTTACATAAAAAATTCAGAAAATTGCATGGACTGGAGCAGAACTGGTGGATCTTGCATACAAAATTCAGAAAAATGCATGGACTGGATCAGAATCGTGGCTCTGGAAGGAGAGTTTCCCTCCCAGCTCCCAGGAGAATTTTTAGGCTCTGTTTTTTTGGGAGCAAAGCCCAAAAAGGTAAAAAACAACCCAAAATCTCCAGAGCAGAAAACACTTGGGGTGTGTTCAGGGGAAAATAATTCAATTTTAAAGGGAATTATCCTTTAAAATGGAGTCCTGGCTGGGTGATACATTCCTTGCCAGGAAGAATTTATTGGAATAAACGTCCCAGTGCCCTTTACTGAGTTGGAAAATTCCCCTGGCTGGGTGTGGAGACACAGGGGAATTTGGAGTGGGGGGATTTTTGCCCTGGATTTTGGGGAATTTTGGGCAAAGGAGTGAAATCATTGATTTAATGAAGCATTGTGGTGTTAACAATACACAAAATTCCCATTTCTCCTTCCTGGGAATGGCCTTTGGAGCAGTTTTACTCATTTTTAATGCACTGAGTTGAAGAGGACACAGCAGCTGCATTCCCTTTCCTGCAGATCCTGCACTTCTGAGGAGGAAAAATAGGAATTCATTCCCTTTGCCTGGTTTATCCCATCCCAAGGGGCTCAGAGCTGCCAGATGGGAGCTCAGATCTTGAGGGCAGCTCAGGCTGGAAGTTGTTGAGCTGGAATAATGGAGATGGGGATGGCGGCCCCATTCCATGGTCCTTGTCACCCTCCAGCTCCTTCTCCATGCCCTGCTCTCCATCAGCTCTGGATTTTTCTTATTTTGTCCTTATTTTGGAGCCTTCTGCTCCCACAGGGAATTCCCAGCTGCAGAAGTGCTGATTCCCTAGGAGATGGCACCAGGAAAATCAGGTTTTTATTTTATTTTTATTTTTATTTTTTGCAGTCCTCATCTGTTCTGCTCCCTGCTGGATTTGCAGGGTTGGCTGAGCCCCTCTGTGCTCCCAAAACTCCGCGAGCTGAGTTTGCATCACAGATAATTCCAAAGAAATTTCCTATTCCAGAGCAATTTCCAGTTGCTCTGGCTCAAATACCAGAAATTCAGGAATTTTTGTGTCTCTTGGTATCACTTAAAGCTCTGCCACAAAATCCTAAAGGCTGGAAAAGATCAAATCCAGCCTTCAAGTCCCTGTTTTATTTTTGATTATTCCTACCAGCAATATTTTATTTTCAAGTGCTGTTTGCTAAAACTTGGCCTAAAATCCTCCCTGGAAGGATCCACTCTTAAATCCTGCAGGTTTTTGGGTTTGGGATTGCCTGGTCAGATTAAACCTGGTGTGTTTTGTGTGAAAATGTAGTGATGTAACAGCTGCTTGTGTTATTGCAGGGAAAAAATCCATAAAAATTCAATATTCTGTGGGGAAGTGCTTCTTGGGCTCAGTTATAGTGGATTGTGTTTGTTTTAAATCATAATTAAGTGCCTTGTACTGCTCACCATCAGTGAAATTATTTGGAAATCTTGCTTTAATCACTTCTGGAGGGGAGATAATACTGAGAGACAAATAAATTAGGTAGAAGAAATAGTTTGAGATTTTAAGCCATGTTTTGGAGGTTGTTTCTGGCACTGAAAGCAGAGTGTAAGTGTGGATATTCCAGTTCCCACAGTGGGGGAATTGTGGTGGTTTGGGTTTAAAAAACAGCATCCAAGTGGGTTGTGTGGTGTTTGGGTGAGGCCCACCTGGAGAGGCCCTGGGTGAAGGACTGGAAGTTCTGTGCATGTTTAGCTTGGTCAAAATCCTCTTTGCAAAGTCATTTTTGGGGTGGGTTGAGCAGTTTCTAGGTCTCAAGTGTATAGGAATTTCTGGATTTTGGGGAGGTGTCTGTGGGACAAGGAGCATTCTGAGGCCTTGTGGGTGAAGGACTGGAAGGACTTGGGTGAAGGACTGCAACTTCTGTGTGTGTGCAGCTGGGTCAAAATCTCCTTTGCAAAGTTATTTTTTGGGGTGGATTGAGCATTTTTTAGGTCTTAGCCAAGTCTGTGGGAATTTCTGGATTTTGGGGAGGTGTCTGTGGGACAAGGAGCCACCTGGGGCCTTGTGGATGAAGGACTGGAAATTCTGTGTGTGTCCAGCTCGGTCAAAATCTCCTTTGCAAAGTCATTTTTGGGGTGGGTTGAGCAGTTTTTAGGTCTCAAGTGTGTAGGAATTTCTGGATTTTGGGGAGGTGTCTGTGGGACACAGGAACCACCTGGATCTTGGGTGGGACAGCCTGGAGATGCTCTGGGAATTCTGCACTTTTGGGAGTGCTTGTGAAGCTTCATCTTCTGAGCTGTTCTGGAACATTCCCAGCTGGGAAATAAGCTGGGGTTTGGAGCTCTCATGGTAGAACACTCCCAGCTGGGAAATTGGGGTTTGGAGCTGTCCTGGTGGAACATTCCCAGCTGGGATTGGATTTTCCCAGTGTCAGGACCTGGCTGTGACCTTTTCACTCTTGGTGTTGTTAAATTTGGGGGCATTCAGTGTCTGGGTTGGTGTCACTGAGGTTCTGGAATCACTTCATCCTTGGTTTTTTGGGTGCTGAAGGAACTTTGGGGGTTGGAAATGCAGCAGGACCTCGTTGGGGTGAGCCCTGCACCCCTAAATCAGCTCCAAGCTCTCAGGTCTGGTTTTTGGGATCTTTCCCAGAAGTTTGCATGGAATTACCCTGGTGTGACCACTCAGATTAACCCTTTAAACCATCTAATTCCTGCTGGAGTCTTTCCCATCATCTCCTTTCACTGAATTCCTCATGCTGAGAAATGCTGGGGCTTTGTCAAATTGTTTATTTTTTAGGTGCTGCTTTTATTTTGTAGTTCTGAAATTCAGTGAGAAATTGTCCCTTGGGAATCTGTCAGTGAAGTTTTTTTTATTATGAGAAATAAAATTAAAGAGGATTTTAACAGTGGCAAACTGAACAATCAGAACTGGCTGTCACTGAATTCATGAGGAGGGAGAAATTGAAAAAAATCAGGAGGATGAGGGGATGGAAAACCAATCCCATGGTTGGGGGAGAGAATTCCTGAGTTTCTAATGCAGACATTGAGCAGTTCATCACAATTTTTTTCTAGTAATCTTGAGGGGTTTATTTGGGAATGGCCCAGCCCAGGTGAAACTTTGGGAAGGTGAACACAGCAAATTCTCAGCATGACAAATCCATTTTGTAACCTTCGGGCTCCTCTATTTGTGTGTGTGTGTGCTCAAAACAAAAGCTAGAGAACAAAAATTTCTGTAAATTAGCATCTCATTCATCTCCTCCTTTTCTTTCACTTTCTTTAAAAGAGAAATTCCCCAACTCCCAGGATATGGAGATATCTTCCCTCAGCTTTATCTTCCCTGTTCTCTGCTTTATCTGTTCGTGTTTTTAGGTGTTAGTGAATCTCCACTAATGAGACATGAGCTGGGTTTGGGCCTCAGCATTGGGGGTGACAAACTCTCCTCTGGGGCCTTGGTTTTTCTGGGGATCTGGGATTGTTTCTCTTTGTTTTCCTGGGGTCTGGGATTGTTTCTTCCCAAAATTTTGAATTCCAGGCTCCATTTTTATCTGATATGGGAAATAATCACTGGGAGTGGCAGCAGTGCCCACTCTGGGGGTACAAAAGGGGTGATCTGAGGGGGATTTGACCATGGGAGGAGGAATTTGCTGTGGGAATTGGATTTTTCCTTTGAGGAAGAGTTCCCAGGTGGTTAATTCCAAATATTGGGTGGTCTTGGCTTTGTGTGTGTGGTTGTTACAGGTGTGTGTGTGGTCAGGGAGGTTTTTACAGAGGAAAATCAAGAATTTGAGCACTGTCTTTCACTCCTACACGGCTTTGGGACATAAAACTCTCATTGGGTCCCTCATCCTGAGGTGAATTTTCCTTTTTTTGGAGCTGCTTGTGCACAGGCATCACCTCTGGGTGCAGGGAAGGAACCCAAGGATGGTGGTGGCACCTGGGGACTCCGTTCAGCCAAACTTTTCCTGTCAGAAGCTGGGAGTAGAATCCATGCGCTCTCCCTTCCTTCACTGAATTCATTCCTGATTCCTGATTTGGAATCCTCTGGGCTGGTGAAAAGTGGCAAAGCAAAGTTTGGAGTTATAGAAAATGTAGGGATGTCAAATTCTGCTTGGTTGCTGCTGACTGAGCTTACCAAGGGTTATTGTGGTGGTGTTCACAGGGATCCCAAGATGAGGGAAGAGATGAGAATCTTGACTCCATGTTTCAGGAGGCTGATTTATTATTTTATGATATATATTTATTAAAAGAAAATGATGTATTAAAACTATACTAAAGAATAGAAGAAAATATTTCATCAGAAGGAAGGGAAGGAAATTTCAAGGAAAGGAAATAAAATCTTGTGACTGCTCACAGCCTTGACACAGGTGGCTGTCACTGGTCATCAAATAAAACCAATTTCACATGCTGAGTAAACAGTTCTCCAAATCACATTCCAAAGCAGCAAAACATGGAGAAGCTGAAGCTTCCCAGCTTCTCAGGAGAAAAGATCCTAACGAAAGGATTTTTCATAAAATATGTTTGTGGCAGGTTATGGACATGGAAAATGGGAAAATAATACCTCACATGTTGTTTTCCATGAATCCATGGCTCTGTGCCCTCCCACACAGACAGGTGAGCACCAAAGCATCCTGTGGGGACAATCCCAGCCCCATCTCTGCTCCAGCACGGTGGGAAGGGAGGAAAAATGGGCCTTAAAAAGGAAATTCCTATAAAGAACATAAAGGGCATCAGAAGAGTGTTAGTGCTGAGGAGAAGCTGGAATATTTTTGGGATCAGCAAAATTGGGAAGCATCCTCCTTGTAGGAACAGCTGTAGCTGGGGATGATGCACCAGGGGTTAATTCCAAATATTGGATGGTCCTGGCTTTGTGTGTGTCCAGTGTGGGTGGATTCTCCCCATGGATTCTCCCATTCCCCCTGCAGGGCTCCAGCTGCTGAGCCATGAGAAAGGGGCTGGTGTCACCTCAGTGTCACCCTCCTCCTTTGGGGCACCATGCTTGGAATAAAATTGGGATTTTCTTCCCTGTAATCCAGTGCTGGGCAGAGGTGGAACGGAAATTGGGGTTCTTTCAGTGGTTCAGCATGTGGAATGTGGAATTTTGGGGCTGTGCTTCCCCAGGAGCGTCATCCTGTGCGATGAGCCATCAGGGAATGGAGTTTTTTTGGCTGAGAAACATGCTGTAGGTTTGGATGAGAAGAAAACCAAATCCCATCGAGCTCCTGTGGCAAAATCCCCCTTTTGTCCTTTATTGCTGTGCTGGAATTCAGCCTGGAAATCAGGATTGTGCCAGGGCTGAGGGACCCCCAGGTTCCCCTACCCTGAACCCTCCTTTGTGCCGTGAGAGGGCTGGAAATGGGGAGGGTGGAGCTGGGAGCTTTCTGCAGTGCTGGCCACCACCCCATGGATTTCATGTTTGTTGGCATCCAGGTTGCTCCATAAATTTTTCTCCATGTTCCAACTAAATGACTTGGCTTTCAAACCCTCGACTTGCATCCCCCTCTCCTTTCTCCCTCTCGTTCTGTGCTTGGTTTTTCCCTCCTGGGATCACTCCCTGCCTTTCCATGGAGTTGTTTTCTTTCCCTGGCACACTGGGCTGGGTTTTTGAGGGCTCTGAGGTCACCTTGGAGGGTGGCAGGTGGGGCTTTAATCATAACAAACAGGCTCTGTGATTGGTGTCATTTAGCAGAATGGAAAAAAATACCCAAAAATCAACTTATCCAGAGGTATTTCTGTAGTGGAATGGAGGGGAAACTGTGTCCCTAGCTGGCATTTCCTAGAAAACACTCAGGTGTGTAAACTGAGCAGGATATTTGTTTCCAAAGCTGTTGTTTTTGTGGAATAAAACATTGAGGTTTCTGAGCTTCCAGTTGCCATTTTTCTCGCCACATCCACCAAGCCAGCTGCTGAAAGAATTGTTCCTTTTGCTATTCTGTGTCTGTATGTGCTGTTTTTTTGCTTTGTAGTAACTCAGGTTGGTGTGTCCCAGGGACATAATTTGTGTCCAGACCCTGGGATTCCCGAGAGAGGTAAAAGGATAGGCAACGATTTTAGGTAAGAATATTTTCTGTGTGTTCTGTGCATGAGCTCCTGGGTGTGCTCCTGGTGTGGGGGGGCTCTGTTTGCTTTGTCCCCCTCCCAAAATCCTGCCCAGTTTTGGGGAACACATGTGTAAAACCCTTCCTGTGTGTGCTGTTCCACAAAGATCTCTTGGAGTGTTTTTATCCTTTCCCAATCCAGGTTTTGTGCTGTCATCCCTCCCCTGGAAAAACTGAAACGGCCAAAAGAAAGAAATCACTTTTCAAATTAGCTCAAACCCCAGCATGGCCCTGCCCTTAGAGAATTTGAGGTGGCTGAGGTTCCTTGTCACTGAGCCTGTGTGGTGCCAGCTAATTGGGGCTTAGGAAGTTTAAACCAGAGCTGTTGTTCCTTTCCAGTTCCCAGTTTTGCTTTGCAGGGATGCCCCAGCTGTTGGTGGCCATGGGGAATCAATATTTCATCTGATTCTGCTGCCCAGGGCTGTTTTGCTCATGAAAAGTGTCTCTCAATCAAATCCCAGACTGTCAAATCCTCCTCAAGTCCAAGCAGAGGAAAGGGAATCCCAACAGTCCCTAAATTCCATGGGATGAATTCCCAGCTGCTGATGGTGTTACTCCAGTGAACAAAGTTCAGAATCCAAACCACCGAACAAAGAGCAGAACTCTCAGCAGTTGATAAAGATTTTTATTTCATTTTATGAGAATTCTGAATGTGTCCTCTCTCAGAGCTGTGGGTGAAATTCCCACTGAAATGTCACTAAAATTTGGGATTCCAGGAGCTGTTTTGCTCATGGAAAGTGCCTCTCAATCAAATCCCAGTCTGTCAAATTCTCCTCAAACCCAGCAAAGGAGAGAGGGCAGAAGAAAGGGAATCCCATAAAGTCCCTAAATTCCACGGGATGAATTCCCAGCTGCTGATTGTGTTACCCCAGTGAACAAAGCTCAGAATCCAAACCACAGAACAAAGAGCAGAACTCTCAGCAGTTGATAAAGAATTTTATTTCACTTTATGAGAATGTCCGCTGAGCACGTCCTCTCCCAGGATGAAATTCCCACTGAAATGTCACTAAAATTTGGGATTTGGGCATCAGCATCTGGGGCAGACACAGCAGAAGGGAGGCAGAGCTGGTCCCTCCTCCCTTCCTGCTGGCTGCAGGGCCAGGGGATGGCCCTGGCCCCAAATCCTGGGGTGCAGGAGCAGGCTGATGTCCCCTGTGTCCCCTCTCCAGGCTGGGCTCCAGCATCCAGTTCTCCTGCAACGAGGGCTACGACCTGCAGGGCTCCAAGAGCATCACCTGCAAGAGAGTCAGCGACATCATTGTGGCCTGGAGCGACCACCGGCCTGTCTGCAGAGGTGAGGGCTCTGCCTGGCTGGATTTGGGGATTTTTGGGAATTCCCAGCTCCTTCCTGTCCCTTTTCCATCACCCATCCTGCCCTTGGGTCGAATCTCAGAATGGTTTGGGTTGGAGGGACATTGAGGACCATCCTGCTCCTTCCACTGTTCCTCCAAGCTGGCCTTGGACACTCCCAGGGATCCAGGGGGAGTCTGGCTGAATTTTGGGATTTTTAGGTATTCTAGTTCCTTCCTGTCCCTTTTCCATCATCCATCCTGCCCTCGGGTCGAATCTCAGAATGGTTTGGGTTGGAGGGATATTGAGGACCATCCTGCTCATTCCACTTGTCTTGGACACTCCCAGGGATTCAGGGGGAGTCTGAGGGAGCTCATCTTGGCTGGATTTTGGGATTTGTAGGAATTCCCAGCTCCTTCCTGTCCCTTTTCCATACCCATCCTCCCCTCAGGTCGAATAATCCCAGAATGGTTTGGGTTGGACAATCCTGCTCCTTCCACTGTCCCTCCATGCTGGCCTTGGACATTCCCAGGAATTTAGAGGGAATCTGAGGGGCTCAGTTTGGCTGGATATGGGGATTTTTGGGAATTCCCAGCTCCTTCCTGTCCATTTCTCACCCATCCTGCCCTCAGGTCATTCCTTGGCCAGGTCAGAGTCCCAGAGGGGTTTGGGTTGGGAGGAACCTTAAGGAAAATGTTGTTCCATGGGTAGGGAGACCTTCCCCATCCCAGGCTGGCCTTGGACACTTCCAAGGATGGGGCATCCAAATTTCTCTGGGAAATCTTCCTTAGGGCCTTCTCACCCTCACTTTAAAGGTTTTTTCAGCCCCTGTTTCTGCACCTCCTTTTCCCCTCACAGACTCCTCCATGAATATCCCTAAATCCCTTCCTTTCTCTCTCTCCAGAACATTCTTTTAATTCAGGAATGTCAAACCTGAGCAGGATCACCCCTCTCCTCATCCCAGGTGTTTTCTCCCCTCTCCTCCTTCTCCTGTAAGAGGAAAGACAGGAATAAAACCTGGAAAAGCAGAGCTGGAGGGAGATTTTTAACTGGAAATGGGGAATTTTGGGGCTGTGCTTCCCCGGGAGCCTCATCCTGTGCCATGAGCCATCAGGGAATGGAATTTTTTTCTCATTTTTCCCATTTTGCCCTTGGCCATTTTGTTTTCATTCCCTCTCCGAAATGTCACATTGTGATATTTGTAATGCTAATAAAGAACAACTTGTAATATTTTTAATTGAATCCCTTTAAAGCTCTTAAAATCATAAATAGGGTTTTTTTTTCCCCCGGTTCTTTTTTTCTTTAATTTCATCTGCAGATTTTTTCAAGGCTTTGGAATCCCATGTAATTCTTGAAACAAGCCTGGAATAAATTGAATCAGTGTAAGAGGATATTTGGCATAAATATGTGACACTGTAAAGGAAATTTATGGTGTCCTCCCACAAGAGATAAGAAAGGATTTGCCAGCATTATTCTGTTTCTGTGAATCAACTTAATTTTTTTAGCTGCTGACTTTCATATTTTGGGGGTTTTTTTTCTATTTAAAAAGTTTCAATTTTATTTCAGCTTTCTGCCAATTTTTCTCCCAGTTTGTGCCATTTTTTAAAATTGTGTTTCTCTCAAATTCTCCAGTCAGTCACAGATTTTAACCCCTTGGGCTTCAATAATTTTTTAATCTCCAGTGAGAAAACTTTGGGGGAAAGTTCTCTTCCCACAGCTTGGCCAGGAGATGATTTTCTGTATTTTACAAAGAAAAAAAACCTTTGCAGACTCCAAAAATGCAAATACATCTCCAAAATTAAATAATACATTTAAATAAATAAATAAACTTCAACAATAAATTAATTTGAGGCTCTGTCACAGCAGAGGATATTTCCAGAACCAGGATGTTTTTCCCCACCTTTTTTTTGTGGAATATTTCAGCTAAATATTACATCAAAGGCATTCCACAGGCAAAATTTTCCCTGCTTAAGCACTTTTTCCAGTTTTTCCTTTACCTGAGGTGTTTTGAAGATGCAGAGCTGAGTTTCCACCTTAGTTCTGAGCCCACAGAAGGAAACCAGCTGATAAATACTTAATAATGACCTAATAAATCCTGGCTGTGCAGTGTTTTGGGGGTTTGATGTGCAGGAAGAAAGGGAATGGGGTTTTTTGGGGACATCAGGAAGGAGTTGTGTCATTCCTGGCCTGGTTGGGGAAGGGTTTTTGTGAGGGGAAAAAAGGAAATAAATCAATGTGAGCATAGAGAGTTGGGTGTTGGTCTGAGGGGAAGTGGGAACAAGGATTGATGGAATTGGGGTTTGGTGGGATCAGGGTTTGTTGGGATCATGGGTTGATGGGATTGGGGTTTGTTGGGATCATATTTGGGTATGATCAGGAGTTGTTGGGATCAGTTGGGTGAGATCAGGATTTGCTGGGATCAGGGGTTTTTGGGATCAGGGTTTGTTCAGATCAGGAATTATTTGGATCAGGTTTGGGTTGGTTCAGGAGTTGCTGGCATCAGGGTTTTATGGGTTTGGGGTTGTTGGGATCATGGATTGTTGGGGAATTAGGTTTGATGGGATCAGAGGTTGATGGGATCGGAGGTTGTTGGGATTAGATTTGGGTGAGACAGGGGTTGTTGGGATCTGGGTTTGATGGGATCAGGGTTTGATGGCATCAGGCATTGATGGGATCAGGTTTGGGTGAGATCAGGGATTGATGGGATCAGGATTTTATGGGATCAGAGGTTGTTGGGATCACGGATTGTTGGGGATCAGGTTTGGGTGAAATCAGGGTTTGTTGGGATCAGAGGTTGATGGGATTAGAGATTGTTGGCATCAGGCATTGATGGGATCAGAGGTTTTATAGGATCAGGGTTTGATGGGATCAGGGACTATTAGGATTGGGGCTTGGTGGGGTCAGTGATTGATGGGATCGGGGTTTGATGAGATCAGTGATTGATGGGGTCAAGGTTTGATGGGATCAGGGGTTTTTGGGATCAAGGGTTGATGGCCCCAGTCCTCACAGAGAAACCCCTCATTTTCACCACCCGGGTGTAAAAAAGGAGCAGTGTAGGCCGTGAAAACACCAACTTCTCCATTTTTCCCCCCTCTTCCCTTTTCCACCTCCTCCCACCTCCACCCCAAGCTCATCCCTCCTCCTGCCCCCCCAGCAGCGCTGAGTGTCCCCATTTGTGTCCCCAGCCAGGATGTGTGACACGTACCTGCGCGGGCCCAGCGGCGTCATCACATCCCCCAACTACCCCGTGCAGTACGACAACAACGCCTACTGCGTGTGGGTCATCACCGCCCTCAACCCCGCCAAGGTGAGCTGGGGGGCTTGGCTGGACAGACGGACACTCAGGGGTCACCTCGTCACCCTGCACAACCCCTGAGTGAGGAAGCACTGAGGGAGCTGGGGGGCTTGGCCTGGACAGATGGACACTCGGGGGTCACCTCGTCACCCTGCACAACCCCTGAGTGAGGAGCCACTGAGGGTGCTGGGGGGCTTGGCCTGGACAGATGGACACTCGGGGGTCACCTCGTCACCCTGCACAACCCCTGAGTGAGGAAGCACTGAGGGAGCTGGGGGGCTTGGCCTGGACAGATGGACACTCGGGGGTCACCTCGTCACCCTGCACAACCCCTGAGTGAGGAAGCACTGAGGGAGCTGGGGGGCTTGGCCTGGACAGATGGACACTTGGGGGTCACCTCGTCACCCTGCACAACCCCTGAGTGAGGAAGCACTGAGGGAGCTGGGGGGCTTGGCCTGGACAGATGGACACTCGGGGGTCACCTCGTCACCCTGCACAACCCCTGAGTGAGGAAGCACTGAGGGAGCTGGGGGGCTTGGCCTGGACAGATGGACACTCGGGGGTCACCTCGTCACCCTGCACAACCCCTGAGTGAGGAAGCACTGAGGGAGCTGGGGGGCTTGGCCTGGACAGATGGACACTTGGGGGTCACCTCGTCACCCTGCACAACCCCTGAGTGAGGAAGCACTGAGGGAGCTGGGGGGCTTGGCCTGGACAGATGGACACTCGGGGGTCACCTCATCACCCTCCACAACCCCTGAGTGAGGAGCCACTGAGGGAACTGGGGGGCTTGGCCTGGACAGATGGACACTCGGGGGTCACCTCATCACCCTCCACAACCCCTGAGTGAGGAGCCACTGAGGGAGCTGGCCTGGACAGAAGGAGACTCAGGGGTGACCTCATCACCCTCCAAAGCTCCTGAAAGGTGGCTGTGCTTCTGGGCCCTCAGTTTGGGAAGGATGTTGGGACTCTTGAGCTCATCCAGAGGGGTTCAGAAACCCTCAGAGGGGTCACCTCATCACCCTCCACAGCCCTGAAAGGTTCCCTTGCTTCTGGGCCCTCAGCTTGCAAAGGACATTGGGAGCTCATCCAGAGAGGCTGGGAACACAAACCCTGTGAGGAACCACTGAGGGACAAAAGGAGGCTCAGGGGTGCCCTCATCACTCTCTGCAGCTCCTGAAAGGTGCCTGTGCTTCTGGACTCTCAGTTTGGGAGGATTTTGGGACTCTTGAGCTGATCAGAGGGGCTGGGAGCACAAACCCTGTGAGGAACCCCGGAGGGAGTTGGGGGTGTTTGTCCTGGACAAAAGGAGGCTTAGGGGTGCCCTCATCACCTTCCTGAGAGGTGCTTGTGCTTCTGGGCCCTCAGTTTGGGAGGGATGTTGGGATTCTTGAGCTGGGGAACACAAACCCTTTGAGGAACCACTGAGGGAGCTCAGCCTGGACAAAGGGACACTCAGGGGTCACCTCATCACCCTCCACAACCCCTGAAAGGTAGCTGTGCTTCCAGACAATTCCAGACACGTCCAAACAATTCCAGACACCTCCAGGCCCATCCAAACACTTCCAAAACATCCAGAGACATCCAGACACTTCCAAACAGATCCAGACACATCCAGATGCTTCCAAATACTTCCAGACACATCCAAGGACATCCAGGAACATCCAGACAAATCCAGACACCTCCAAACATACCCATGCACATCGAGATACATCCAAACAAATGCAGACAATTCCTGACACATCCAGACTCATCCAAACACATCCAGACACTTCCAAACTCATCCAGATACTTCCAGACATGTTCAGACTCACCCAGACATTTCCAAACTCATCCAGACGCTTCCAAACTCATGCAGATACTTCCAGACACATCCAAACTCATCCAGACACTTTCAAACACATCCAGACACTTTAAACACATCCAGACCCCTCCACTATCCCAGGTTGCTCCAAGCCCTTTCCACTTTGGGATCCAGAGGGAAACCTTTTCCAGCCCCTCCTCGCTCTCACATTCGGGGTTTTTTCAGCCCCCCAGGCTCAGTTTCTGTCCCCACACACTCTTCCCTGTGTTTTCCCAGCTGTCCTGAAATCCCTGCCCTTCCCTCCCTGCTGAAGGCTCGTTTAGTTCAGGGTTGTAATTAAAAGTGAGTGTAATTATTTGCAATCGAAGCCCCTTTGATATCTGGTGTGGGGAGGTGCCCAGCTCATCGGGGCAGGGAGGCTGTGCCAGGAATGCTGATTTTTCCCAATTTTTTCCCCTTTATCCAGCAGGATTTCAGCCCCCAAGGGCAGAGGAGTGAGGTTTGGGTCTATCTCATGCTATTTATGCAGCATTGTGAATTTATTGACATTTTTGCACTGGTTTAAATTTAAATATGAGCCCTGGCTCTCCTTGTAATGGGGTGAGACTGGAAAAAGCTGTGAGGGCACCAAACAATTCCCATTGCCAGGGGAAAATGGACAGGGATTGATCATTCCCAGGCCAGGGCTGTCATACCTGTACATAAATGAGATTGGAATTGGTCAAATCCATCCATTTTCAGATTTCCCAACAAGGAACTGCAGGTTCTGCTCTGTCATCCACAGAAATACGGAAATTTGTCAGCTGTGAGAGGAGATCCCTTTGCCTTTGAAATGATAAATAGCTTTAATTAATTCAATTAATGTCAATTTTTGAAGGATTTTTTGAGGTGTTTGGGTGTTTCAGTGTCGTTTACAGGGAGGGAAAACCTAAAGCAAGGAAGAAAAGCACCAAATCCTTTGGGAAGTCCACAGCTCTCCCTGCTTTCCTAAATCTTAAAGGAGATTGGAATTGGTCAAATGCATTAATTTTAAGATTTCCCAGCTTGGATCAGAGATTCCACAGCACAAGGAACTGCAGGTTCTGCTCCATCCTGCACTGAAATTTGGAAATTTTTGAGCTGTGAGAGGAGATCCCATTGCCTTTGCCTTTGAAATGATAAACAGCTTTAATTAATTCAATTAATGTCAGGTTTTGAGGGATTTTTCTTGGGTTTAGGTGTTTCAGTGTCGTTTACAGGGAGGGAAAACCTCTCCTGAAGCAGGGAAGAAAAAATCAGCAACCCCTGTGGGAAGGCCACAGCTCTCCCTGCTTTCCTAAATCCTAAAGGAGATTGGAATTGGTCAAATCCATTAATTTTAGGATTTCCCACCAAGGAACCGCAGGTTCTGCTCCATCATCCCCAGAAATATGGAAATTTGTCAGCTGGAAGAGGAGATCCCATTGCCTTTGAAATGATAAATAGCTTTAATTAATTCAATTAATGTCACTTTTTGAAGGGATTCTTTTGGTTTTAGGTGTTTCATGGTAGAAACTTTAATTTCCAGGTTGGGAAAAGCTCTCCTGGAGCAGGGAGGGTTGGGAGGAAAGCACCAAATCCTTTGGGAAGGTCACAGCTCTCCCTGCTTGTCCCTCATGGATGATCCCAGCATTTCCTGGCTGAGGGAAGGATTTGGGATGAATTACTTCCAATAATTCCCATAAAATACTTGGAAAGAATATTTTGTAATTTTTTTTTTGTAATCTTTTCATGGTCTCAGTGGTTTTTTGATCAGCTCCTGCTCCATGGAGCTTTGGAAGAAGCAGGGAGCTGAATTTAGGAATTATTTGCAAGTCTTCTGCTCTATATTTGTTAAAAAAAGAGCCTGAGACCCACTGAGCCCCAAAATCCCCTCCAAATTTACAATTTTCCCCTCAAAATTGGGAATTTTGCATCCACAGGGCTGAGGCCTCCTCACTGACAAATTGGGATTTTTTTCCACTGCAGATTGGGGACATCAAAACCTCTTTTGGGAATATTCTGGGGTTTTTTTAGCTGGGCCCTGGTGCTTTGGGAATTAATTCCAACCACAGTGGGGAAAAGAAATCTCTGGGGAGCTGAGAAATGCATATGATAATTGGGGAATTTGCATAAAAGCTATTTCTGGCCTTTTTTTTGACACAATGGATGTTGCTGGTTGAGGTTTCTCCTGGGGTTATTCCCAAAAAAAGCCACGTCCAAGCTGATGGAGGGAGAAGGGGATGATTTATCCCAAAAGGAGGGGGAAATTCTGGACCCTGAGGGCAGGGAAATGAGGAATGAGCTTGGAAAGCTTCAGGTTAGAGCCGCTGGAGTGAATTATTGTGGATTTTTCTCCTCAAAATGTGACTGAACTTCCAATCACTTCGGAATCAGGAGTTTCATCTCATTTTCCCATTTTCCTGGCTTTGCTGTCACTTTAGCGGTTCCAGGTTTGGGGGTTCTGTGGCTCTCTGGCTCTTTAACAAATCAGTAAATAATTTAATTAAATTATTGCATTTCCAACTTTCAGAGCAAAAAAACCCAGGAAAATAGGTAAATAAATAAAATATTTAAAAAATAAAAAAACAGGAAATGGGGAAATAAATACAATATTCAACACAAAAACAAACCAGGAAATGGGTAAATAAATACAATATTAAAAAAAACAAACCAGGAAAATGGATAAATAAATACAATATTAAAAAAAAACCCAGGAAAATGGGTAAATAAATAAAGTGGGTAAATAAACACAATATTTAAAAAAACAAACCAGGAAAATGGGTAAATAAATAAAATGGGTAAATAAACACAATATTAAAAAAACCCAAAAATACGCAAAAAAACACAATAACAAAAAAACCAGGAAAATGGATAAATAAATACAATGTTCAAAAAAAGAAAAAGGAAAATAGGTAAATAAATACAAGCTTGTAAAGCTTCAGGTTAGAACTGCATGAGCTGCTGTTCTGTTACTTCAGCAGATCCAGGTTTGGGGTGTTGGTGGCTCCCTGGCTCTTTAACAAAAATCATCAATAAATATAAATCATCAATAAATATAAATCATTAAATAATTAAATTAAATTAATTACATTTCCAGATTTCAGAGAAAAAAAAAACCAAAAAAACCCCAAAAAACCCAAAAAAACCTAACAAAAAACCAAGAAAAACCACCCAACTTTTTGGGATGTTTTGGAGATTTCGATGCTCTTGGGAGCTGCTGCGGGATCCACGAGCAGGGCTTGGTGTTAATTGATGAATTAATTGTGTTAATTGTGTCTTTGGCAGGTGATCAAACTCACCTTCGAGGAGTTCGAGCTGGAGAGAGGCTACGACACCCTGACAGTGGGGGATGGAGGCCAGGTCGGAGACCAGAAATCCGTGCTCTATGTGTGAGTACCAATTCCTCAATTCCCTCTTGTGGGATTGCACCTGGCCAGGTGGGGCTGAGGGTTTAGGATGCAGGGATCCAGTGGGTTTTGGGGCTGGTTGTCACTTTGGGGACAGAAAATTGGATTTCCTTAAATTGTTCCCTCTGTGCTTTGTGTGTGAGTGGCAGAATGCACCTGCCCAGGTGAGGCTGGAGGGCTTGATATGCCAGGATCCAGTGGGTTTAGGGCTTTTTTTCAGTGGTTTTCTGTCACTTTGGGGACAGAGAATTGTCCCCTCTGTGCACTAGGTGTCAGTACCAATTCTCTCCTGCAGGAATGCACCTGGCCAGGTGGGGCTGAGGGTTTAGGATGCAGGGATCCAGTGGGTTTGGGGCTGGTTGTCACTTTTGGGACAGAAAATTGGATTTCCTTAAATTGTCCTATCTGTGCTTTATGTGTGAGTACCATCCTGCAGGATTGCACCTGGCCAGGTGGGGCTGAGGGCTTGGGATGCCAGAATCCAGTGGGTCTAGGGATATTTTTTTTGGTGGTTTTCTGTCACTTTGGGGACAGAAAATTGTCCCCTCTGAGCTTTATGTGTGAATTCCAATTCCCCAGTTTTCTCCTGCAGGAATGCACCTGGCCAGGTGGGGCTGAGGGTTTAGGATGCAGGGATCCAGTGGGTTTGGGGCTGGTTGTCACTTTTGGGACAGAAAATTGGATTTCCTTAAATTGTCCCATCTGTGCTTTATGTGAGAGTACCAGAATGCACCTGGCCAGGTGGGGCTGAGGGTTTAGGATGCAGGGATCCAGTGGGTTTTGGGGCTGGTTGTCACTTTGGGGACAGAAATTTGGATTTCCTTAAATTGTCCCATCTGTGCTTTATGTGTGAGTCCCAAAATGCACCTGGCCAGGTGGGGCTGCAGGGATCCAGTGGTTTTGGGGCTTTTTTTTTAGTGGTTTTCTGTCACTTTGGGGACAGAAAATTGGATTTCCTTAAATTGTTCCCTCTGTGCTGTATGCGTGAGTAGCAGAATGCACCTGCCCAGGTGAGGCTGGAGGGCTTGATATGCCAGGATCCAGTGGGTTTAGGGCTTTTTTTAAGTGTTTTTTTGTCACTTTGGGGGCAGAAAATTGTCCCGTCTGTGCTAAATGTGCGAGTTCCAATACCCCAATTTTCTCCTGAGGGAATGTACCTGGCCAGGTGCAGCTGAGGGCTTGGCACACAGGGATCCAGTGGTTTTAGGGCTTTTTAAAGTGGTTTTTTGTCAGTTTGGGGACAGAAAATTTTCTTTTCTGTGCTTCACGTGTGAATACCAATTCCCCAATTTTCTCCTGTGGGAATGCACCTGGCCAGGTGAGGTTGTGGGCTTGGGATGCAGGGATCCAGTTTTAGGGCTTTAAGGTTTAGTTTTAGGGTTTTAGAGTTTTTTTTAAGTGGTTTTCTGTTACTTTGGGGACAGAAAATTGTCCCCTCTGTGCTTTATATGTGACTACCAATTCCCCAATTCTGTCCTGCAGGAATGCACCTGGCCAGGTGGTGCTGATGCAAATTTGGAATATGTGAGACTGAGCAAAGTGCAGTGCCTGGAATCTTTTCCCAGGAAGTTGTCAGTAAATTCCTTTTGCTAATCCTTCCTGGGATATATTTTTATTTTTAATAATCTGGGAGGATGAATTGAAAAATAATGAAATGGGAGAGCGTTGTGAGGACCACAGTGCTAATTAATGTGCTTGAAAATCCATGGATCACTTTTCCCAGAGTTTTCTGCCCACTCTTAGCTGGATTATTCAGGAATAATACCTGGATACAAAGTGAGGTTTGTTTGGAAGAATCAAAATGCAGCAACTCCTGTCAAAGGCAATAATTCAATTTTTTTTCCTTGGCTGTTGAGGAGCTCAGCCCTGCTGCCTTCCTAATCAAGGAATGCACTTGAGGGGAGATGCAGAGCAGCAAATTCCACCCCAAACTGAGCTGGGAAGGATTTTTTCCAGGCTCATTCCCAAATGAAAATGGGAGCAGAGCAGATTTTTAGGCTGTAGGAATTTAATTTTCTGAATTAACAAGGACCCAAATCAATCCCCCACCCCAGCTTGTTCAAAGTGGGGTGGCAAAAGATGCAGAAAGCTTTGAAGCTCCTTTTCCTGGTGTTTTTTTTCCTCTTGGAGTGTTCCTCATTCCTGCCTGGCTGCTGCTTCAATAAATAAACTGAGAATCAACAATAACACTCCTGAACATCTCTGGGATGCAAAACAGGCACTAAAACAAGATCACTTCTTCATTTAACAGCACCCTGAGATCAATAAAATCCTGCTGCAGGTCAGGGAAATCAGAGCAGAGGCGGGGGCAGAGCTTGGCTGGGATTGTGATTGCAGGAAAAACAAAACAAAAACCACTCTAGGTTCAGAGCCTGGGCATGGTGTCCCTGTCCCTGGGGCCTGTGAGGGACAGGGACAGGGCCTGGATGGGCAGGACAGGTCTGTGATGCCCAGGGAGGCCCCATTTCCCTGAGATCCCTGTCCTGGAGAGGAGCTGGAACCTGGCAGGGAGCGGAGTTGATGTCACCTGCACTGAGGGGTGACACAGAATCCTGGGATGGTTTGGGGTAGAAGGACCTTAAAGCTCATCCAGCCATGACAGGGACACCTTCCACTGTCCCAGGCTGCTCCAAGCCTGTCCAGCCTGGCCTTGGGCCCTGCCAGGGATCCAGGGGCAGCCACAGCTTCTCTGGGCACCCTATGCCAGGGCCTGCCCACCCTCACAGCCAGGAATTCCTCCCCGAAATCCCACCCAATTCTCCCCTTTTCCACTTTGAATCCATTCCCCCTTGTCCTGGCACTGCAGTTCTGGTGCCGAGTCCCTCTCCAGCTCTCCTGGCAGGAGCTGTGAGGGCTCCACTCAACATTCCCTAATCCAGGCTAAACATCCCCAATTCTCCCAGCTTGGATCACATCCCTCCTCTGGCAGGAGCAATTTCTTCCCCAAATCCCACTCAATTCTCCCCTTTTCCAGTTAGAATTTGTCCTGACCCTGCAGTTCCTGGTGCTGAGTCCCTCTCCAGTTCTCCTGCAGCTCCCAGGATGCTGAGGAGGCTCCACTCAACTTTCCCTTCTCCAGGCTGAACATTCCCAGCCTGGATCCTGTCCCTTTGTCAGCCTCACATCTCTCCTCTGGCAGGAGCAATTTCTCCCCAAAATCCCACCCAATTCTCCAATTTTTCACTTTGAATTCATTCCCCCTTGTCCTGGCACTGCAGTTCCTGAAGCTGCTGTGGGGGCTCCACTGATCTTTCCTTCTCCAGGCTGAACATTCCCAACTCCCCCAGCCTGGCTCCTGTCCCTTTATCAGCTTCACATCCCTCCTCTGTCAGGAGCAATTTCTTCCCAAAATCCCACCCAATTCTCCCCTTTCCCAGTTTGAGTTCATTCCCCCTTGTCCTGCACTGCAGTTCCTGGTGCTGACAGGAGCTGTGAGGGCTCCACTCAACCTTTCCTTCTCCGGGCTGAACATTCCCAGCCTGGCTCCTGTCCCTTTATCAGCTTCATATCCCTGCTCTGGCAGGAGCAATTTCTCCTCAAAATCCCACCCAATTCTCCTCTTTTTCAGTGTGAATTCATTCCCCCTTGTCCTGCACTGCAGTTCCTGAAGCTGCTGTGAGGGCTCCACTCAACCCTTCCTTCTCCAGGCTGAACATTCCCAACTCCCCCAGCCTGGCTTCTGTCCCTTTATCAGCTTCACATCCCTCCTCTGTCAGGAGCAATTTCTTCCCAAAATCCCACCCAATTCTCCCCTTTCCCAGTTTGAGTTCATTCCCCCTTGTCCTGCACTGCAGTTCCTGGTGCTGACAGGAGCTGTGAGGGCTCCCCTCAACCTTTCCTTCTCCGGACTGAACATTCCCAGCCTGGCTCCTGTCCCTTTATCAGCCTCACATCCCTCTGCTCCACCAATTCCCTGTCCCCTTCTGCTGAGTTTACTTTTATCCAGGAGCCTTTCAAGTGCTGCTATTGTAGCTGGGGCCAGACCCAACCCAGAGCTGAACACATCGATTGGGATTTATTTAAACCCTGCAGAAAAGATTTAAAAAAAAACCCCTCTCACCCCTCTCCACTTGCTGTTAATTTCTGAATTTCTCGCAGATAATACCTGAGCAGAAACAGGATAATCACAACATTAAACACAGGCAACACAAGAGCCCTGCTCCTGGAATAATCATCCCACCCACGCAAACGCTGCTCCTGGGAAGGGAGGCAGGAGCTGAGCTCCATCTGCCTGTGCCAAAGATGCTCCTGTGGGTGTGGGGGATAAAGCTCTGTAGCTGTGCTGAGGTGATTAATCCCAGAGGCTGAATGAGCCTCGTTAATAGGGGGAGATACCAATGATATTTCCCTCAATCTCAGCCCTCCTGGGAGGATGCTGAGGGGAAGGCAGAGCCCTGATCCTGCTGGGATTAGTGGCACTTCTCAGGGGCCATGGGGTGTTCTGCACGTTTGGATTCTCAGGGGTGTTCAGCACGTTTGGATTCTCAAAGGCTCACAGGGTTTTCAGCCCATTTGGGGCTCCTGCTGGTGATGAGGTCTCTGCTGTTGAGATGACCCCAAGGTGTTGGAAAGTCTCTTTTTCCCCACCCTGAGACCCAAGAAGAAGTCAGGATTCCTTGGTTCTCCTTCTCAAGGCTGTTTATTTTTCCTTATCTGTCTGGCAGGTCAGGTTGTGGCGCAGTCCCTGCCCTTGGATTGGTGTTAGCTTTTTATACTAAGAACTATGTGTACTTTATTTACAATTACTTTCCAATACCTATCACCTATGTTAGACAGTGAGCTTCTACCTTAAACCAATCTAAAAGTGCCGATATCACAGTAGAAGATTGAGGCCAAGAAGAAGAAGGAGAAGGACAGATCACACCCAGATTCCTCCATCTTGCCTCTTGAACCCCCATTCTAAAAACTTTAAAATTCTACATATTCACCCTGTGATAAATTCACTATCATTCTACTCAAACTCTTGTGGCTTTTAAATCTTCACAAAGTTGGTAATTGTTTCCATGGGCTAAAATCAAAGGCTCAGGTGTTTGTGACTCCGTGCCAAGGTCTCTGTGCCCCCTGCCAGTGTCTGGAACGACCCAGGGCAGCCAGAGGAGTGTTCTGGATTCCGACACTCTGTGTGCTTTTTTTCCTTTCCTAGAAACTTCTCTCAGTGCAGCAATGGAGCAGGGAACGGATGGAAAGTCATTTTCTGTGCCCCTGCAAACTGCTGCGAGGGCAGTTCAGGGGATTCAGTCACTCAGGGCTCACTTTGGCTCCTGGGAATTTGATTTGTTTGCTGATGTTTGCCTCAGCGAGCAGGGAAACGATTCCTTTGGCTGCTGGGTGATCTGATCCAACAACAGCAGGGAATTGTAATTATTGCACTGAGGGTGGTGGGGCAAGACTGAACATGGAAGGATTTTCACCAGGCTCCAAAATCTCCCAGGTTTTTGGGGTGATTCTTAATTAGTTTGGCATTTCCTTCTCCTGCAGAGTCCTTTATTTGAGGGTGATGAATCTGAGGCCACTTTGAGGCTGTTTTTATTCTATTATTATGTATTCTATTATATTTTTATAATCATACAATATTTATATATTATTTATAATTATATAATATTTTACATTATATTATGTATTTTTATTATATCTTTATTATATTATCATATTATCAATTATGTAATATGTTGTTATTTATATTAATTATTAATTAATTAATTATTATAATTATATTTTATATTATGTTATATTATGTTGTATTATGTAATATTATGTTATGCTATACTTTATTTCAATTAATATATAATTTAATAATATTATAGTTTAATATATTATATTATTATGTCTTTATATTATCATATTGTTACTATTAATTTTATAATGCTAACAATATTTTATTACTATAATATATAATTTAATAACAGTATAATTTACCAATATATAATTAATATAAACATATAATATTTTAAATAATTATTATTTTAACTAATTTTTGTATATGATATAATTTTAATTTATTTTTCTTACTTATTTTTGCAGCCTGACAGGCACCACAGTCCCTGACCTCATTGTCAGCACCCAGCACCAGATGTGGCTCCTGTTCCAGACCGACAGTGTCAGCAACCTGCTGGGCTTCAAAGCCACCTACGAAGGTAACCCAGGCTCCTCCCTCCCAATTCCCCTTTTCCCAAAATATCAGGGACCAGCTGAGTGCAGGGACTGGGGAGAAAAGGGAGCTCCTCTAAATAAATCAAAAATCAGTGCAGGGACTGGGGAGAAAAGGGAGCTCCTCTAAATAAATCAAAAATCAGTGCAGGGACTGGGGAGAAAAGGGAGCTCCTCTAAATAAATCAAAAATCAGTGCAGGGACTGGGGAGAAAAGGGAGCTCCTCTAAATAAATCAAAAATCAGTGCAGGGACTGGGGAGAAAAGGGAGCTCCTCTAAATAAATCAAAAATCAGTGCAGATATTGGGGAGAAAAGGGAGCTCCTCTAAATAAATCAAAAATCAGTGCAGATATTGGGGAGAAAAGGGAGCTCCTCTAAATAAATCAAAAATCAGTGCAGGGACTGGGGAGAAAAGGGAGCTCCTCTAAATAAATCAAAAATCAGTGCAGGGACTGGGGAGAAAAGGGAGCTCCTCTAAATAAATCAAAAATCAGTGCAGGGACTGGGGAGAAAAGGGAGCTCCTCTAAATAAATCAAAAATCAGTGCAGATATTGGGGAGAAAAGGGAGCTCCTCTAAATAAATCAAAAATCAGTGCAGGGACTGGGGAGAAAAGGGAGCTCCTCTAAATAAATCAAAAATCAGTGCAGGGACTGGGGAGAAAAGGGAGCTCCTCTAAATAAATCAAAAATCAGTGCAGATATTGGGGAGAAAAGGGAGCTCCTCTAAATAAATCAAAAATCAGTGCAGATATTGGGGAGAAAAGGGAGCTCCTCTAAATAAATCAAAATGGGTGCAGGGACTGGGGAGAAAAGGGAGCTCCTCTAAATAAATCAAAGCTCTGCAGATTTGTTTCTTTTTATTTTTTTCCTTAAGAGTTTCCTTTCCCATCCAACCTGAGTGAGGGCTGTCCCATTGCCATTTCAGGTGTTTTATTGGGAAAAAAGATGGGAATTTCAGCAACAGGTTGTGCCTGTGGGAAGGGATGGAATGGGGAATCTCTGGTTCCAGCAGGTCTCTGGTATCAGCTGCTTTAAACTGGGCTGTTTCAGGTGAAATCAAGGTTAATAAAAGTTAATATTGGGATTTTTTAAAAAAATCTTCCCAGAATGCAGCAAAATGTGAGTGCTCAAGTCTGGCCTAAGCTTGTGTTTGCTGTTGTCATGGGTGTTGGCGTGTTCTGACCCCATGTTGGGGTGGAACAGGATGGGCTTTAAGGCCTCTTCCAACCCAAACCAGTCTGGGATTCCCTGAAGGAGATAAAAAAGGATCTAAAGAGGAAACTCAGCAAGGAGGGGGTGAATTAAAAGGAAAAATCCCTTCCTGCCCCTCCCTGCCACCCAAAAACAGCAGAGCAGGTGCAGCACTGGGCCTGGCTTTGCTAGGACCAGCATCGCATTAAACCCTGTCCTGAGCTTTAGGCCAGGCTTAAACACCAGGAACCTTGGCAAAAAGAGCTCAAAGCCCTTCTGTGGCTCCTGCTTTGTGACAAACTCAAGCCATTAAATTTCATTTAATTTAAATTAAATTTAATTTAATGGGAGAGCAGAGCAACAGGGATGGAAACCCCTTGGCCTCCTCAGAGACCCCAACACCAACAAAACAGTGAGGCAGGAGATGCAGAACCTAAAATAAGATAAATCCAGGGCTGGATTCCCACCTGGATAATTGGCAAAAGAGCTGCAGGAAGCAGCAGCTCATCCCAGCAAAGTTTGAAAAAAAGAAAAATAAAATCCTTATTCCTTCTGCTGAAGAACTGGAGTTTATTCCAAGCAAGAGCATAAAGGTAAATCAATTGTATCAATTCCTGTGGTAAGATGAAAAAGTTTGATGAAAAGCAGAAAGGGCAGGGGAGGAAATCTCCACCTCCAGCCCTGCAGAGCTCCTAAGCCTCTTTAGCACCGTGGGGCTGAATTCCAGCTCTCCACAGCCAAAGCCTTGCTCAGCACTCCCCTGACAATAAACAGCTTTTAATCATCCCCTGCCTGCAGCAGGGGGCTCAGACCTGACTCAGCTCCTTCCCAATTCCAGCAGAAATCCAAATTAAATTAGTGTGGGAGCGCCCATAAATCTGGTTTTAATTTGAACTTCTGGCTTTCTATTAAAACAATGAGACAGTGAATTACAATTTGGCTTTGTTCTGGTTTTTGGTGGAGTTTTTTGTGATGTTTCTGTTCTTACCACAGCAATTTATAAAATTCATTTACATTTATGCTGTTGCTTGGCATAAACTCAGGTTCATCAGTAGAAGAAATAAAGGTTGAATGGGCTGGGAATTCTGCAGGAATATCCTGATGGATGTTGAAGGCACCAGCTCCAGGGCAAGGAGTTTTCCCAACAAATCACCCAATTTCATTCATTCTTGGAGGCAAAAACTAAAAGGCAACAGAAACACCCTCCTCTAAATTCCTACCTGACAGCATAAGCTTTAATTAATTAAACCAAGGTCATTTAAGTACAAAATCCTGTGTGTAAGGTAAAATCCTTTAGGCTGGAATGAGATAAAAATGGGATCATTTTCATTCATTCTTGGAGGCAGAAACTAAAATGCAACAAAAACACCCTGGTCTTGATTCCTCCATATTCTTACCTGACACCATTAGCTTTAATTAATTAATTAAGCCAAGGTCATTTAAGTACAAAATCCTGAGTGTGAGGTAAAATCCTTTGGGCTGGAATGAGATAAAAATGGGATCATTTTCATTCATTCTTGGAGGCAGAAACTAAAATGCAACAGAAACACCCTCCTCCCTAAATTCCTACCTGACACCATAAGCATTAATTAATTAAGCAAGTTCATTTAAGTACAAAACCTGTGTGTGAGGTAAAATATTTTCCTGGGTGTTTCCTGGCTGGGGATGAGATTTGTGGGGTTTCCACAGTCTCAAAAATCCTTCACCCTGTGGCTACCCCTTCCAGAAAACTGAGTTTGACTTGCTGGCAGCTCCAAAAATCCTCATTTTCCCTCAGAAAACCCCTCATTTTCCCTCAGAAAAAATCTTCATTTTCCCTCAGAACAATCTTCATTTTCCCTCAGAAAAAAAATCCTCATTTCCCCTCAGAAAAATCCTCATTTTCCTTCAGAAAAAAATCCTCATTTTCCCCTCAGAAAAATCCTTATTTTCCCCTCAGAAAAATCCTCATTTTCCCCAGAAAAATCCTCATTTTCCTTCAGAAATGATGCAGGCAAGAACAGGAATTCCCAGGGAGGAGCATCCTGGATTTGGGGAGGTGTGAGGGAGTTTTTTTTCTCATTCCTCACCCAATTTCCCACCCACCACCCTCAGCCAAACATCACAAAGAGCTCTGCAAAATTCCTGCTGCTACATTTTTCCCTCAGAAAATGCAGTTTTGACAAAAAATTTCCCCTTGTATGAATAATATTTGATGGAGAAAGCTGTGAAAGATTCATGTCAACTTGTTTCCTTTCAATAATGTCAAAACACTTGGTTTGGATGTTCTTGTTTAGTTTTGACTTTTATTATTCTAATGTGGAAGTGATTTTACTTTAAACATTCATCAGGAGGAATGTTTCAATCTTATTGAAGTAACATGTTTTGATATTTTTGAATCACTCCTTTTTTTTTTTAAATGGAACTTCTGCCCTGCTCAATATTTTATGGATTTTACTCCCTCACACAAAGAAATGCAGGAACCAGGGGATTTTTCTCAGGTCAAAAAATGGAATTGCCGAATAAATTCAATTTCCTGACCTCTGTGAGGTGATGAAACCTTCCAGCTGTGTTTGCCTGCTGCTGACAAGGAGAGGGTGGGAATTGGGAGCTCTAATTCCTCATTTTCCTCCCATTTTTAACCCACTTATTTGAGTTGGGGTCGTGCAGAGTGACAGGAAAGGGTGAGGAGGGAGGAGACCCTGCAGTGATGTCTTGATTCTCTCTCATCCAAGGGTCAAAATGCTGATTTTACCTCACTTGGCTGCATTTTTTCTGAGCTCCTGATGCCCTCAGCACATCCTGATTTTACTGATGCTGCACATTCCCAGTTCCCTTTGGAATTCCAGCTCTGGAAATTCTGCTTTTCCCCAAGCTGGAGCTGCTTGGTGCAGAATTCCTGTGATTCCCATCCCTGCAGGGCCACCAGCCCAAGCTGAGGGAAACATTTGGGGTTGGCTCTGGGGTTTTGGCATCTCTGACCCTTCTGGGAAGCTTCCGTGGCCTTCAGGAGGATGGGGCTGCCATGGCTCAGGCAGGAATTTTTTGTGTCCATTTGTGGAGTTTTGAGGCTGCCACGATGGGAATTTTTTGTGTCCATGTGTGGAATTTTGGGGCTGCCAGGATGGGGTCAGGCATAAATTTTTTGTGTTGGTGTGTGGAGTTTTGGGACTGCCAAAATTAGGAATTTTTTGTGTCCATGTATAGAAGTTTTGGGGCTGCCAGGATGGGAAGTTTTACGTCCATTCGGGGCTGCCATCATGGGAACTTTTTATGTCCATTTTTGGAGCTTTGGTGCTGCCATAATGGGAATTTTTTGTGTCCGTGTGTAGAAGTTTTGGGGCTGCCAAGATGGGAATTTTTAATATCCATTTGTGCGGGCATTTCAGGGCTGCCACAATGGGAATTTTTTATGTCGATGTGTAGAAGTTTTGGGGCTGCCAAGATGGCAATTTTTAATATCCATTTGTGCAGGCATTTCGGGGCTGCCAGGATGGGAATTTTTTGTGTTCATGTGTGGAATTTTGGGACTGCCAGGATGGGGTCAGGCAGGAACTTTTTGTGTCCGTTTGTGGAGGAGTTTCAGGGCTGCCAGGATGGGAATTTTTTGTGTCCATGTGTGGAATTTTGGGGCTGCCAAAATGGGAATTTTTATTTCCACTTGTGGAGTTTTAGGGCTGCCATCCCTGGCACTTGCTCACTGCATTTCCAGGTTCCAGGGTGTGGAAGGGAAGGGATGACAGCCAAGGGTGTTCTGAGTGGCAGCAGGGAGCATCCCCAGCCCCCAGGTCCCCATCAGACACGCTGATAAATGTTCCACATCCACTCCCTCCCATCCCAGCTCGTTGCTATTCCTTGAGTTTTCCAGCTGAATTTTCATTTCATGCTAAGCACTGTTGGCCTTGTGCGTTTTTTGAGGGGAGGAATGAACAGTTCAGTGCAGCTTTAACACCCAAAATTTTCATTTTCCATCCCTAATGTGCAAGTGCAGCTCCTAAACAGTCGGATTTGGAAAGTGTGCAGGAAGATCTGTAAATCCTGGCAATGTGCTTTCACTGAGAGGCAAAAAAACCTCAGCCTGTTTCATGAAAACTTTTAATATTAATTTATGTTAAATTATTTTGGGGATGCTTCATTAGCTAGCAGTGAGTTTTCAGCTCGAGATGCAGCAGAAGCTCTGTGACTTCTGCTCAAAATACACCTGGATGTGGAGTTGCCTGGAGCCAGAATAATAATGAGGGTGCTTGTTGTTATTCCAGCCAAATTGGGATATTAGAGGGAGTCATGCAAATCTCAGCTCCCGTGGTTTGCCTCTGTAAAGGAAGTGTCAGAAAAGAAATTTCCAATTTGGTGCAAGAAATTGGAAACGGGGAGGAAAAAGACAGCGAGACTGATCAGAGATGATGGGGATAAAAACCAGAGGAGTGTGGAGCAGATAAATAATGTGGGAACACTAAGGAAGAATGAAAGAATGAAGTTTTTGGGGCTAAAAACCAGAGGATTGGCAAAGGAGTGTGGGGCAGATAAACAATGTGGGAACACTCAGGAGGAATGAAATTTTTGGGGATATATCCAAAGGATTGGGAGTGGAAAGGAGAGTGGAGCAGGTAAATAATGTGGGGACACTAAAGAGGAATGAAGGAATGAAGTTTTTGGAGCTAAAAACCAAGAGGACTGGGAGAGGATTGAGCAGCAGATAAATAATGTGGAAATACTCAGAAAGAATGAAGTTTTTGGGGATAAATACAAAGGATTGGGAGTGGAAAGGAGAGTGGAGCAGATAAATAATGTGGGAACACTAAGGAGGAATGAAGGAATGAAGTTTTTGGAGCTAATAATGATCCAGGGCAGGGAGCCTTTTGGAAATGGGATTGAGGGGAGCAGGAGGTAACAGGAAATTGTGCCTGGGGTTTATTTGGAGTCCAAATCAGAGAGGGATTAACTCTGTGTGAATGGGAATGGGGTTTAGGAGAGAATCGGGGTTGGGATGCCACAACCTGTGGGGGCTTCACCAGCTGGGCCTCAGCCCCTTCCCCACACCCAAATTCTCTCTTCCAGCCCCTTCCCACACCCAGATTCTGTTTTCTCTCTTCCAACTCCTTCCCCACACCCAAACCCTGTGTTTTCTCTCTTCCAGCCCCTTCCCACACCCCAATCCTATGTTCTCTCTTCCAGCCTCTTCTCCACACCCAAATTTTGTGTTCTCTCTCTTCCAGCCCTTTCCTCACACCCAAATTCTTTCTTCCAACCCCTTCCCACACTCAAATCCTGTTTTCTCTCTTCCAGCCCCTTTCCCGCACCCAGATTCTCTGTTCCCTCTTCCAACACCCTGACCCTGTGTTCTTTCTCTTCCACCCTCTTCCCCACACCCAAATTCCTGTTTTCTGTCTTCCAACCCCTTCCCCACACCCAAATTCTCTGTTTTCTCTCTCCCAGCCCTTTCCCTCACCCAACCCCGTGTTGTTTTTCGTTGCAGAGATTGACCAGGGCAGCTGTGGGGACCCCGGCGTCCCCGCCTTCGGCCGCCGCGAGGGCTCCCGCTTCCGCCACGGCGACACCCTGCACTTCCAGTGCCAGCCCGCCTTTGAGCTCAAGGGCCACAAAAGCATCACCTGCCAAAAGAGCAGCCAGTGGTCTGCTCAGAAACCTGTGTGTGTTTGTAAGTGGGTCAGCAGTGCCCTGGGTGCCCTCTGAGGGGACACCGAGGTGGTGGCGCCTGCCCCGTGGCACCTTCAGCCAGCTTGGGGACAGGTTTGGGGTCTTCACTGGGCAGGGCAGGGGAGATTTGGGCTGTGCTGGGCTCCCCCTGCCTTGTCCTGAGGGAAAAAAATCAGCCCTTGGTGGTAGCACAGACAGGGCATGGCCAAGTTCCACATTTAAACGTGGAGTCTCTTTGTAGAGATGGATTTGGGCTGTGTTTGGTTCTCCCTGCCTTGTCCTGAGGGAAAAATCAGCCCCAGGTGGAGAGGACCCAGCAAATTCACAATTTAAACCTGGATTCTGTTTGTAGAGATTGATTTGGGCTGTGCTGGGTTCTCCCTGCCCTGAGAGAAAATGAAGTCCTTGGTGGCCAGCACAGACAGGACATGGCCAAATTCACAATTTAAACCTGGGGTCTCTTTGTAGAGATGGATTTGGGCTGTGGTGGGCTCTCTCTGCCTTGTCCTGAGGGAAAAATCAGCCCTTGGTGGACAGGACCCAGCAAATTCCAGATTTAAACCTGGATTCTCTTTGCAAAGAGAGATTTGGGCTGTGCTGGGCTCTCCCTTCCCTTCCCAGAGGGAAAATCAAATCCTTGGTGGCCAGCACAGACAAGACCCGGCCAAATTGACAATTTAAACATGGATTCTGTTTGCAAAGAGAGATTTGGGCTGTGCTGCCCTGCTCTGAGGGAAAATCAGTCCTTGGTGGCCTTGGCACAGAAAGGACCCAGCAAATTCCAGATTTAAACTTGAATTCTCTTTGTAGAGAGAGATTTGGGCTCTTCAGTGCTCTCTCTGCCCTGCCCTGAGGGAAAATCAAGTCCTTGGTGGCCAGCACAGACAGGACACGGCCAAATTCACAACTTAAACCTGAATTCTCTTTTTACCCCCTCATTTTTTCCCTCATGATCCGACCCTCTCCAGGCTCCCTCCTGCTGGGCCTCAGTTTTACATTTGTTGCCCCATTCTCAGCAGGTTTGGGATATTCTGCTCTCTGTGGTGACTCAGGATCACATTTTGGGGTGGAAATGGGAGTTCTGCCCAGTCCCTGTGGGGTTTCAATGCTCTCAGTGTCCTCTGTAGATATATTGAGCAATTTGCTTTATTGCCCTGACAGGACCTTCCTGCAGGAATTTTCCCCAGAGTTTTCCCTCTGTTTCCCCCAGCTGGTGATAACCTCACTCTTCTTTTTATCTCCTTTTCTGCTTTTTTTAAATCTCCTTTTCTACTTTTGTTGGCTCTGTTAAAATCTGGGCCTTGTTGGAGCAGGGGAGTGAGGCTGAACCTGAAAAAAACCAGGAAAATGCAGTTGAGGGAGGGGAGAATGCAGAGGGAGAAAGCAAAAATGTTCTTTTTAGAAGTTCAGGTGCCAAACTGGGTGGAATTCCAGTGAAAATGTGGTGTGACAGGAGCTAATCCATGAAAAAGATGGAGCTGGGGGGGAAAAAAACAGGTTTTGCAGAGGGTCTGGAGAGTTGGGAGAAAATTGGGGGTCATGGAGAAGGGGGAGAACCAGTTTGGATTCAGTGCCTTTATTTTCAAATATTTATTTAAGCTCAGAGAAATACCTGGGGAAAGGAAGCAATTCCTCTGAGTCCTCCCTTTTCCAGCTGCCATCCCTCCCTTCCTGTTTGGTTTTTTTTATTTGTAAGCAAATCAGCTGGAGGTGCTGCTGAGGAAAAAAATATTGGAGTTTTTCCTGGGAGGTGGGAAGTGTTAGACTGGTCCTGTGCTGGTTTTTCCTTTTAATTTCTTGGAATTTCAGGTGAATTTGGACAAGTTGGTGTGGTTGAGGCTGGTGCTGAGAGTTTGAAATGAGGATAAACTTGTGGTTTGTGCTCAGGGCAGCAGGACTGGGTGGTAACAGAGTAAAAAGGAGATTTTTGGTTAAAAAGGATTATTGATGTTGATCAAATCAAGCCCCATCCATGCAAAGCATGGCAGGAATCTTTCAGTTCCAATAATTCCAGTGTGATCTGTTCTCTGTGGCTCTTGGGATATTAATGGATCAAAAAAACAATGTGCAGGCAATGGGAAAAATGTGAAAAATGTCTCACAGACCCCTCCTGACCTTCACTCCTGATTTATTGTGGAGCAGGAGGGGTCACAAAATGGACAAAATGTGTTTGAATTCCAGGTGGGAAATGTTGGGAGAACATCAGATGTGAGGGGGAGAAATGAGGGAACCCTTTTGCTTCTGTGAAATTTGGATTTGGGGGGTTTGTTTCTTTGAAATTTGGGGTTTGGGGGTAGTCTCTTTGTAATTTGGGTGTTGGGGGGTTGTTCCTGTGGAATTTGGGGAGTCTGGTTGGTTTTGGGGTATCTGTGGGTGTGTTCCTCTTAAGTATGGGTGTTTGACTCTAAAATATCAGTTTCTGGGTGTCCGTTTCTTTACAATTTAGGTGTCTGAATGTTTGTTTCTGTCCAATTTGAGTGTCAGGGTATCTGTTCCTGTACTTTGTGGGTGTCTGGGTGTTTATTTTTGTACAATTTGAGTGCCTGGGTGTTTATTTCTATACAATTTGCAAGTCTAGGTGTTTATTTCTGTACAATTTGAGTGTCTGGGATCTGTTTCTGTACAATTTTAGTGTCTGCATGGCTGTTTCTGTGCAATTGTGTGTATCTGGCTGTTTGTTCCTGTTCCATCTGGGTGTCTGTTCCTGTTCAGTGTGGGTGGGTGTCTGAGTGTTTATTTTTGTACAATTTAGGTATTTGGGTGTCTGTTTCTGTGAGATTTGGATGGTTGGGTGTCTGTTCCTGTTCAATGTGAGTGTCTGGATGTTTTTTCCCCTGTTAAATTTGGGTGTTTGAGTGTCTGTTCCTGTTAAATTTGGGTGTCTGGGAGTTTATTTCTGTACAATTCAGATGTCTAGGTGTCTATTCCTGTTCAGTTTGAGCGTGTGAGTGTTTATTTCTGTACAATTTAGATGTCTGGATGTTTGTATCTGTAGTTTGGGTGTCTTTCTGTACAGTTTGAGTGTCTGGCTTTGGGTGATGGCTGAAATTCTTCTCTCTGTCTTGCACCATCCTGCACTGTTTGAACCAACTCCATAATTTGTTTTTGGCTTTAAAAATGGCATTTCCAGGGTTGGGGGATGTGGTGTCTGTCACAGGCCTGGGCAGTTCCACACCCAGAACTTGATTTTTGGACAGAATTTGTTCCTTTTTCTCAGCAAAACAGGCTTGGGGGGACATTGGATGAACATCCCTGAACGAAAACCCTTGTGCTCTGATTTGGGGATAGAATATCCTGTGGCTGGGGAGATTATTCAGTTTATAAACAGAGAATCAGCTCCATAATTCCAGCTCTGGAGCTGCTGACACTGAGGATGGAGATGTGGTGAGGGAGAGATCCAGGGTGGGAATTGCTGTTCAAACATCCTCGTGTGGAGTAGAGAATAAAACCCCTCATTTCCTGGTTTTATTTGTCCCCAAAATTCACTGAATCAGGTTTATTTGACAGAAAGAGCAGGGCCCTGGTGCTCCTGGGGGGGTTCTGCAGTGAGAGGATCTTTGAGGGATCTTTGTTCTTCCCTTCCCTTCTCCTCCTGCTTTTCCCAAATTTTCACCCTGCATTTCCCTCTGTGTGCTTGACCCGTGCCAGGCAGTGCTGTCATTTTCCACGAGGGATAATTGTGGCACTTGGAGTGACAATAAATGTCATTGTCACCTCCTTGGGCAGAGTTCCTGCCTTGGTTCAGGTGCCCTCTGCCAGTTCTGGGAGAGTCCTTCCAGAATTTCTGCTGCAGCTTCAGTTTGTTGGGATCACACTTGGAAAATTCAGGTTTTTCTGGACCCGCCTCGTGTTTGACAGGGAATTTAATGGTGGGGGAGTAAAAGGGAGGGGAGTAAAAGGAGTGGATTTGGGCCCCAAAATTCTTGGGAATGGGAAGGGTCTGCACTGACCCCAGCAGGGTTGGGTTGGTTGGCGTCGCTCAGCAGTTTTGGGATCGTTGTGGTCATTACTGGGAAGGTTTGGGGGTAAATCTAGGAAAGTTTGGATGGATTTGGAGCAAGCACATTCATTTCTGGAAATGTTTGGGTTTGGGATTCATGTGATCGTTCCTGGGAATGTTTGAATGAAACATGTTCATTTCTGGAAATATTTGAGTAGGTTTGGGATTCATGTGATCATTCCTAGGAATGTTTGGATTTGGGGATAAATCTGAGAAAGTTTGAATGGATTTGGAGCAAACACATTCATTTCTGGACATGTTTGGGTTTGGGATTCATGTGGTCATTCCTGGTAGTGTTTGAATGGATTTGGGATTAACGTGGTTGTTCCTGGGAATGTTGGATTTGGTTTGGGAATGTTGGATTTGGTTTGGGATTCATGTGGTCATTCCTGGGAATGTTTGATTGGGTTTGGGATAAATCTGTTCATTCCTGGGAATATTTGAATGGATTTGGGATTCATATGGTCATTCCTAGGAAAGTTTAGGGATAAATCTGGGAATGTTTGGATGGATTGGGAGCCAACACATTCATTTCTGGAAATGTTTGAGTTTGGGATTCATGTGGTCATTCCTGGGAGTGTTTGATTTAATTTGGATTAATGTGGTCGTTCCTGGGAATGTCTGAATGGATTTGGGATAAATCTGTTCATTCCTGGGAATGTTGGATTGGGTTTTGGATTCATGTGGTCATTCCTGGGAGTGTTTGAATGGATTGAGGATAAACATGTTCATTTCTGGGAGTGTTTGAATGGATTTGGAACAAATCTATTCATTCCTGGCAGTGTTTGATTCCATTTGGGGATAAATCTGTTCATTTCTGGGAGGGTTTGGGTTTGGGGAGAAACGTGTTCATTCCTGGTTGGTTTTGAATGGACTGGGGACAAATGTGTTAATTCCTGGGTATGTGTGAGTGGATTTGGGATAAATGAGTGTGTTCCTGGGTTTGTTTTTTAACACATCTTCATTCCTGGGAATGTTTGGATAGATTGGGAACAGATGTGGATAAATGTATTCATTGCTAGGTATATTTAATGGATTTGGGATAAATGTGTTCGTTAACATCCCAGTTATTCCTGCCAAAAAAATCTGCCACAGGAAAGTGGTGGCTGCCCAAAAGTGTCCCCCCAGCCCCTGAGGGACAGTCCCATGCAGCATTGGCAGGGAGAGGTGAACAGCAGCACCACGAGGCTTTTTTGGGCCAAAAAAATGCCCACAAACTTCCACTTTCTTGTGGCCACTGCCAAAATTCCCAAGGGAGCTGCTGGGAGAGGAAGAGCTCTGTTGGAAATGATGGGAATTCAGGAGAGGAAGGTGCAGAAGCTTTTCAGGAGCAGATGGCTGCAGGATCCAGCCCTGTCCCAGTGGGGATCAGCAGTTCCCAGTTAAGTTTTTTAAAACTTCAGCTCCTTCCCAAAGCCAGGCCCTGCTCCTGCTGGAGTGGGTGGCAGTGAAACCTGCTCTTCTCTGCACATCTATTTTAAATTCTGTGATATTTTCCTCAAGATTTGCTTCCCAAAACCTGCCTGGTTTTCATTCTTCTCCTCATACCTGCAGTCCCACCCCCAGACTGAGCTGAGTTTTGTTGCTCTGAAATGACAAAACCCTCCCGGTTAATTTTGCTCCAAACTCCTTCCCTCACCTCCCACCTGCCCTGAGGTGCCACAAGGTTTTTAGGAGGAAAAGGCACCATGAGATGCAGATTTTTATCTTTTTTTTGCCCTTGGAATAACAGATACAGAAAGAGGAAAATACAAAATGTGAAGAACTTCGCTGCCCAGCTGGAGCAGTGCCCTGAGCTTCCAGCACTGTCCTGCTTTCCCAGCCCATCACCAAGGAGGAATTTTTGGAAAAAAAATTGAAATGCAAAGCAGAAAATCCACTCCTGTCTCCCAGCTCTCTCCCAAGAGGTCTGTGGGAGCAGGATCTAAAAACTGAGAGGAAAGTCAAGAATTTTGGATTGTTTCCATGGAAACTGCAGTTGTTCCAAGGATTCCTTGCTTGGTTTTCAGCTCCTGACCCTGCTCCTGTGGTGTGACCTCACTTTGGGATCAGCCCTGGGTTCTCCTGAAGGATGAGCAGGGATGGAGGCAGGAACAGGAGGAGAGAGGTGGGATCTGGGAAGGGAGAGTAAAAGGGAAAAGAGAGGAAAGAGAAAGAGAGAAAAGAGAAAGAGAAGAGAGAAAAGAGAAAGGAAAGCAAAGGGAGAAAAGAGAAAGAGAGAAAAGAGAAGAGAGAGAAGAGAAAGAGAAGAGAGAAAAAGAGAAGCGAGAAGAGAGAAAAGAGAAAAGAAAACAGAAGAGAGAAAAGAGAAGAGAGAAGAGAAAAGAGAGAATTGCAGGAATTTCTCCTGCCTGCTCCATGTTCACATCCATATCTCTCTCCCAAAAAAAGAACCAAGGAGCTGCTCCTTCCTTGTTTCACTGCTCTAAACCAAGCAGAATCCTGGTGCTGCTTGTGATAACGTGAACAAATCCCTGTGCTGGTTCATTCATGCCGTGGTCTCGCTGCTCTGTGTCTGCTGTGATTTATTCTGTATTTAATAAAGGGATTTTTCTCATTGCCTTTGCAGTAATTGGTCAGCAATAAGGATTATTGGCAAATGTAGCAATTATCGACAAATAAAAAAAAAATTATTGACACAGGCAGCTTTGTAAACAGGCCCCTGTGCTGTGCACATAATGAAATGGCCTCTGCTGGCATTTAACAAGGGTAATGAATATTAATTGCAGCCAGGGCTGCTGATGGGCAGCTGCAGGCAGCAGGGCTGGCCTCTGTCATGTTGGGGATGGCTCCTGCTGCTCAGGGCTCTTTGGGATGCTCCAGGTGCAGCTGGGCTGTCTCCATCCTCTTCCTCCTGACAGCCTGGCCCTGCCTGTGACACGCTGTTAAACAGCTCCTGGTTTGTCCCAGTGTGCAGCTGCAGGGAGGCTGGAGGGGCAGAGCTGAAACCTCCTTCCAAGTGAGGGAAAAACTCCTTTCAAGTGAAGAAAAATCTTCCACATAGAAGAAAAACCTCCTTCCATAGTAAGGAAAAATTTCCTTCCAAGTGAGGGAAAACCTCCTTCCATAGTGATGAAAAATCTTCCACAGAGAAGGAAAACCTTCTTCCATGGTAATGAAAAATCTCCTTCCAGAGAGAGAAAAAAATCTCCTTCCACAGCAAGGAAAAACCTTATTCCATGGCAATGGAAAACCTCCATCCACAGTGAAGAAAAATCTTCCACAGAGATGGAAAACCTCCTTCCATGGTAAGGAAAAATCTCCTTCCAGAGAGAGGAAAAATTTCCTTCCACAGAGAAGAAAAACCCCCTTCCAAGTGAGGGAAAAACTCCTTCCATAGTGAAGAAAAGCCTTGCACAGAGAAGAAAAATCTTCCACAGCAAGGAAAAACCTTCTTCCACAGCAATGGAAAACCTTCTTCCAAGTGAAGAAAAATCTTCTACAAAGAGGGAAAATCTCCTTCCATGGTAAGGAAAAATCTCCTTCCAGAGAGAGGAAAAATTTCATTCCACAGTGAAGAAAACTCTTCCACAGAGAAGAAAAACCTTCTTCCATAGTAAGGAAAAATCTCCTTCCACAGAGAAGGAAAACCTCCTTCCACATAAGGAAAAATCACCTTCCATAGTGAGGAAAAATCTCCTTCCAGAGAGAAGAAAAATCTCCTTTCACAGAGAGGAAAAATCTCCTTCCGCAGTGAGGGAAAACCTTGCACAGAGAAGGAGAACCTCCTTCCATGATAAGGAAAAATCTCCTTCTAGGGAGAAAAAAAATCTCCTTTTATGGCAAGGAAAACATCCTTCTACAGTGAAGAAAAATCTTCCACATAGAAGAAAACCCTCCTTCTGCAGTGAAGGAAAACCTTCCACAGAGAGGGAAAACCTCTTTCCACAGTGAGGTAAAACTTCCTTCCATAGTGAGGGAAACCTCCTTCCAAGTGAGGGAAAACCTCCTCTGCCTCACCAGATGAAGAAAATCATCATCTCACAGCCTCCGTGGTGTTGTTCATGAACCCTGTGGCTCCCTGGGCTGGATGTTCCCCTCTGGGATGTGATTCCAGCTCCCCTCTCCATCAAGGGGAGCTTTTTCCTGGCCACAGCTTGGCCCTCCAGCTCCAACTCGCATTTCTCCTCACTGATCTTATGGAAAATCAAAATCCTCGTTTACTTCCCTGCAGTGGAGACTCTTGGAGGGTTTTGTGGTTTTTTTTTTTTTATCAGCTCCTCTTTAATCTGTCACTTTGTTTTATCTGGCAAAGGTTAATTTTATATTCTTCCCTCGCTCTGCTCCTCTCCCCTTTGTCAGCAAGTCCTTTGTTGTTTTATTTTCTGAACTAGCGACTGCACCTCTCTCTTGCTGGGCTGCTGGAGGTCCTGGCTGAATGCTAATTCACCCCTTTGGATTTAAAAATTTAGAGGAGACACCTCATCCCTGCTGCTGAGACATTTCCCTGGGTGCAAATGAATTTATTTTCAATTTTCCTCAGGCAGATTACACCGTGCTTATGCTGACAGAATTATTTGACAGCATCCCCTGATATTTCAGCATCTGGTAGAGAGAGAGCCCAGAAAAAAAATCCTGAGGATGTTTTGCAGTTTGTTTTCCCTTTAATCTGCTCTCTTTGTGGCTTTGAGAGCAGGGAATGGATTGTGCAGCTCCGTGACCTTGATAACGTCACAGGAACGTCCGAATTGTTTGATCCCAGCCCATTAAGTGGTGAGGGGAGACAGAGGGAAAATAACAGAGGGAGGCAGAGCACTGATCCAAATAATTGTCTAAACGCCAACCCCAAGCCAAGCTCATCCTCTGTGCCAGGAATTAGGGAGATGGATGTTCCCAATAATGGGTTTTACCACGGGTGGCGGTGGGGAAAAGGGATGAGCAAAGCATCCGTACATAAAATATCCCAAAGTTTGGGCAGGTTGCACTCCAAAGGCAGCCTTGCCTTCCCGAATTAATGGGCCTTGGCAGCTGCAGCTTGGGATGGATTGAACCCCTGGAGAGCTTGAAGGGTTTTTCATGCATGTTCTGCCCCTCAGCTTCATTTTAAACATGGTTTTAATTATTTCCGTGGCTTTTTGGGAACCAGCAGAAATCAGGGGTTTATTTGTGGTGGGAAGAGCTTCCCCTCCACCAGAGCTGCAGATTCCTCTGGTTTGTCCCAAACCTCAGCATTTGGGAATGTTCTTGGGCTGTTCCACCTCTCCCAGTGCTCAGCCAGGTGTGAACAACTTCCCAAGGGCGCAGACAGAGCAAATTAACTCCCAGCTCCTTCTCCAAGCACTCCATTTGTCCCACAAATACTCCCTGGTGTGCACGGAAGGAGTTTGATGAATGCAGAGGGGGGAAAAACGAGCTCAGCAGATGGAAAGGGCAGATTTTATTGTGAGCAAACCCCCGAGGAGCCTGCAGCACCCTGGGGATGGATGTGTCACCTGTGGGTGACAGAGCTGAGCCAGGGACAGCAGCAGCGGAGGCTGGAGCAGTGCCCAGAGTGGCTGAGCTGGTTCCTTGCTCCCAAGTTCTGTGGGATTGTGCTGGGATGTGGCCACAGCAAAAAAAAAAAAATAATGTTGAGGCAAAATCTGGCTGGTTCCATGCTGGTTTTATTTTGCACCAGCTCAAGTCACCCACTGGATTTTTGGGAGTTTTCCTGAGAGAATTCACCAGGAAAATGCCAAATCCCACCTAAGAGGCATTTTCTTCCTGCTGTTAAATAGAACTGGAAGGGACTGGAAAATGGCAAATCCACCTAAAATCCTGAATAAAATATTCCGATTTAGTGGTGACCCAAAGATTTAGATTCAGTGGTGACCAGAAGATTGGGATTCGGTGGTGACCCAAATATTTTAATTTAGTTGTGACCAAAATATTTGGATTTAGTGATGACCAAGAGATTCTGATTCAGTGGTGACCAAAATATTTGAATTTAGTAGTGACCAAAAGATTCTGATTTACTGATGACCAAAAGGTTCTGATTTAGTGGTGACCAAAAGATTTGGATTCAGTGATGACCAAAAGATTCTGATTTACTGATAACCAAAATATTCTGATTCAGTGGTGACCAAATGCTTCCCTGCTGCTCCTGTGAGGGAGGGAAATAAAGAACAAATGGAAGGGAACTAATGGAAGATCCAGGGTGGTGTTTTCCCCTCCTGGTTTTTGATGCACATGAAATGCTGATATTTCTGTGATGACAGAATTTCTGTCAGTGGGCTCTGGCAGCCTGAAATCACATTTTCCCTCCTGAGGCAGCCTCAGAGCAGGAACTGTGAATATCCCAGTGAGGAGGCTGAGGGCAGGGCCAGCTGTGGGGACTGATGCCACTTTCCCTTTGCAGTTTCCTGCTTTTTCAACTTCACCAGCCCGTCGGGGACCGTGCTGTCGCCCAACTACTCCGAGGAGTACGGGAGCAGCCTGCACTGCGTGTGGCTGATCATCGCCAACCCCGAGAGCCGCATCCACCTGGCCTTCAACGACTTCGACGTGGAGCCCCAGTTTGATTTCCTGGCTGTCAAGGACGGTGCCACGGCCGAGTCCCCCGTGCTGGGCACCTTCTCAGGGAGCCACATCCCCTCCTCGCTGACCAGCAGTGGCCACGTGGCCAGGCTGGAGTTCCAGACTGACCACTCCATGGAGAAGAGAGGGTTCAACATCACCTTCACCAGTGAGTGTGTGTTGGGTTTGTGTGGTGGGGAGGGATGGTGCATATTATATATATATATATATATGTATATATGTGTATACATATATATGTATATATGTGTGTGTATATATATATATGTGTGTGTGTATATATGTGTGTGTATATGTAAATATGTATATGTATATATGTATATGTATATATAATATATACATATACATATCATATATACATATATGAAATTTCTATATTATATATATTATATATATAGAAAGATATTGTATAATATATATATTATATAGAATCATAAAGTTAGCCATCTTGTCAGAAGGCTAACTTTATGATTATATATTATATATTAATTGTACTTTCATTACTTATGGTTATATTATTTTATGATTATATATTGTATAATTACTTTATGATTATGTCTTATATATTAATAATTACTTTATGATCCTATATTATATAATATATAATCTTATCTTTCATATTAATTAATATATATTAGTTATTGCTTGATTATTATATATTATATATCTTATATTTTTATTATTTAGATTATATCTTATATTAATTTTTTATTAAATATTCTATATTTATTATTATTATCTGGGCATCTCCTCCTCCTCCTGGCACTGGGAAGGGGAAAAATTCAATTTTTCTCAATTTGAGGGTGCAACACCCTCATTTTGGGGACAGGGTCGGGGGGACAGTACAAAAAGTTGCTGATTCTCCTGTTTTCTGTTTCTCTCCTGCTGCTGGCAGCGTTCCGGCACAACGAGTGCCCAGACCCCGGCGTGCCGGTGAACGGGAAGCGCTTTGGGGACAGCCTGCAGCTGGGCAGCTCCGTGTCCTTCCTGTGTGACGAGGGCTTCATCCGCACCCACGGTGCCGAGAGCGTCACCTGCGTGCTGCAGGAGGGCAGCGTGGTGTGGGACAACGCCGTGCTGCGCTGCGAAGGTAAGCCCCAGCGCCTGCCTGCTGCCCATGGGGTAGTTTGGGGTGGTTTGGGGTGGTTTGGGGTGGTTTGGGGTGGTAAAGATCCCATCTCAGCTCTTCCCGTGGGTGTTGTTAGGAAAATTCATCCACAAACACCAGAGGTTTGTGGCCAAAAAGGAGACACAGGAGTCCTGGAACTTTATTCCAATCAAGGCAGAGGCCATGGGGCATTCCACTCAAAGTTTTGGAGGACGCAGCCTCCTTTTTATCCCAATTTCCCAGCTGCATTTCCCTTCTCTCTTTCCCCATTTCTGAGGTACTTGAGAAGTTCAGACTTCCCAGAACACCTGATCCCAGAGATTTCCCTCTAATGTACAACCCTCCCTTCTAATTTCTAATTCTTCCAGAATTTAGGGGTTTTTCCCCATTTCTGAGGTACTTGAGGTACGCCTGATACCAAAGATTCCCCTCTAATATACGACTCTTGCTTTTGATATTTAATTCTTAGGGGATTTAGGAGTTTTTCCCCATTTCTGAGGTACTTGAGAGGTTCAGACTTCCCAGAACACCTGATCCCAAAGATTTCCCTCTAATGTACAAACCTCCCTTTGAATTCTTAATTCTTATGGAATTTAACGGTTTTTCCCATTAATTTTTCTGCGCTGTGATGGTCAGCCCTAGCTTCTGCCTGCTGCCCATGGGGTGGTTTGGGGTGCTGAAGAACCCATCTCAGCTCTTCCCATGGGTGTTGTTAGGAAAATCCATCCACAACTATAGAGGTTTATGGCCAAAAGGAGACAGAGGAGTCCTGGAACTTTATTCCAATCAAGGGAGAGGCCATGGGGCATTCCCTTGGGATCTCTCCAATTTTTAAAGGATGCAGCCTCCTTTTTATCCCAGTTTCCCAGCTGCATTTCCCTTCTCTCTTTCCCCATTTCTGAGGTACTTGAGAGGTTCAGACTTCCCAAAGATTCCCCTCTAATGTACAACCCTCCCTTTTAATTTTAATTCTTAGGGAATTTAGGGTTTTTCCCCATTTCTGAGGTACTTGAGAAATTCAGACTTCCCAGAACACCTGATCCCAAAGATTCCCCTCTAATGTACAACCCTCCCTTTTAATTTTTAATTCTTATGGAATTTAGGGGGTTTTCCCCATTTCCTCCTCCTCCTCTCCTCCTCTTCTCCTCTCCAGGTGAACATTCCTTCAGGGAAAGATATTTCTGGGGGGAATTTTGCAGCCTTTTGGGGTCCAGAATCAAGGTTCTGCCTGTCGGGTCTCACTCTCACATTCCACAGTGTCCAGCCAACACCTTCCAGAATTTTCCACCCCTCTGGAAGGAGGAGTTTGCTGGGGAGGAAGTTTCAGTTCAAATATTCCTGAGCTCTGTTTATTTTCCAATTTTTTTGGTGTGGAATGAATGCTGGGGAATATTTTTTATTGTGGTTTTTTGATGATTTGATGATCAGTTCTTGTTACAGCAGGTATTTTTCTAATAACAATAATAATAATAATAAAAGGTTCTGGTTTGGTGATGCCTCAAAGCTTCCCTGCTGCTCCTGTCAGGGAGGGAATGAAACAAAAAGGAATGGAAGATCCAGGGTGATGTTTTCCCATCCTGGTGTTTGATCCATGTAAAATATCTGATATTTGTGTCATGACGGAAGTTCTCTCAATGGGCTCTGGCAGCTGAGAGACAAAAATTCTGCATTTCCATCTCCTGGCCACAACAGCCAACCCTGCCAAGGGGGGAGCTGGGCTGAATTAAAGGCTTTAATTCAGATTTCAAAGCTTTTTTAAGACTTTCAAGCCTCTGCTCTGGAAAAAAGAAGTGAAGAAGGAGCTCATTAGGACTGAAAATCTTCCTGTGCCCTGTGTTCTCAGGGAAGTGATGCTCTGCTCTGGTATTTGCAGCAATTTGAATAACAAGTGCTGAACTCTTGAGAAGCAGCTCTGGAATATTGAGAAATAATTGGAGTAATTGGCCCTGCCTTGCCTGAGCAGCAGGAATTGCACAGTCCTGGCCATTGTCTTTGGGATTGAAGGAAGGAATCAATTGTTTTCAACAGCTTTTATAGAATAAAAAGCTGGACATTTTTGTATTCTTAAATAATTTTGCTCCTGTCAAAATGTAGGTTTAATTCAGGCCTCCTGTTCCTTTCAAAGCACAAGCCTTGAAATTTACATTTTTTTAAGTGTGGAAGGGAAACATTCATTAAATAATACACTTCTAATCAACTTTTATATGTGATAACCTTCTGCCTTCTCCTCCTGATCACTCTGGTGAGTTCTTTGACTCACCCTTCAGTCTGGACCTTTTAATTACCCTTTTTAAGCAAGGAGAAAAGCTCAGAGATCTAAAATCCTGAAAAATAAATTAATGGGAATGAAGGAGACAGAGAAAAGGGTGGAAATTCTGACAGGAGACCAAGCACAGCTTTGGGGCAGAAAGGAAAAATAATTGCTTTGGAGCCAGCTGAGATCAAGTGACTTTGATCTGTCACCCTTGAGAGCAGCAGGGGAGATTTGGGGATGGGATTGGCACATTTTGAGGTGGTACAAGGGCATGGGGTCATGCACATTGGCATTGGGACTGGAACATTTTGGGGTGGCAGAGGGGCATGGTGACATTGGGGCTGGCACATTTTGGCATGGCACAAGGACACAGTGGCATTGGGATTGGCACATTTTGGGATGGCACAGTGACATGGTGACATTGGGGTTGGCACATTTTGGGGTGGCACTGTGACATTGAGATTGTCATATTTTGGGGTGGCACAGGGGCATGGTGACATTGGGGCTGGCACATTTTGGGGTGGCACAGGGACACGGTGACATTGGGATTGGCACATTTTGGGGTGGCACAGGGACATTGGGATTGGCACATTTTGGGGTGGCACAGTGACACTGGAGCTGGCACATTTTGGGGTGGCACAGTGACATGGTGACATTGGGGCTGGCACATTTTGGGGTGGCTCAGGGACATTGGGATTGGCACATTTTGGGGTGGCACAGTGACACTGGAGCTGGCACATTTTGGGGTGGCACAGTGACATGGTGACATTGGGGCTGGCACATTTTGGGGTGGCACAGGGACATTGGGATTGGCACATTTTGGGGTGGCACAGTGACACTGGAGCTGGCACATTTTGGGGTGGCACAGTGACATGGTGACATTGGGGCTGGCACATTTTGGGGTGGCTCAGGGACATTGGGATTGGCACATTTTGGGGTGGCACAGGGGCACGGTGACATTGGGATTGGCACATTTTGGGCTGGCACATTTTGGGGTGGCACGGTGACATTGGGGCTGGCACATTTTGGGGTGGCACAAGGACACGGTGACATTGGGGCTGGCACAGGGGCACGGTGACATTGGGGCTGGCCCTGGGTGACTCCTTAGAGGACAAACCTGACAGTTTATGTGATTTTTGTCCCTCTGGTCTCTCAGACCTTGTGTCTTTTTCCCAGAAAATGCCAAGAAGTTCCTGCAGCTCCTGCTGGTGGCACTGGGGACCACGGGGTGGATTTAATGCCCTGCTCTGGTGACATCCCTGGTGGCAGCAAAGCCATGACTCAAATAGCAGGGCTGGGAGGGATTTTTCTGCCACCTGAAATGCCAAGTGACCTTGAAGTTCCCTCTGCTTTTATATCCAATCATTATTTTACACCCTGAGCAGGGCCCAAGGTCAGCCCTGCTGGCTCCCAGGGGGGCCCTGTCTGCACTTGGAGCTGAAACTGCAATTTCTGAGCAGTAAATGTTGGTTTTCCATCTGGCTCTGGTGATTTTTAACTCGTGGTGGGGACAGAAATGCAGGGACGGGGTTTCAAAAGTGGGGACATCTCATGGGGCTACAGCTCTGTGACATTTTTCACCCCAATTTTAAAGAGGTGGCACTCAGGGATTTGGTTTAGAGGTGGATGAGCCTGAAGGTCTTTTCCAGCCTGGATAATTGTGTGGATTTGTGTCCTTTTTGTGTCCCCAGCACCCTGTGGGGGCCACCTGACGTCACCCAGTGGCACCATCCTGTCCCCAGGCTGGCCTGGCTTCTACAAGGACTCGCTGAGCTGTGCCTGGGTCATCGAGGCCCAGCCTGGCTACCCCATCAAGATCACCTTTGACAGGTGCTCACCACCTTGGGCAGCCCCAAATTCCCTGGTTCTTAACCCAAATTCCCTGCTCTGCCCCCAAATTCTCTGGTTCTGCCCTCAAATTCCCTGCTCTGCCCCCACATTCTCTGGTTCTGCCCTCAAATTCCCTGCTCTGCCCCCAGATTCCCTGGTTCTGCCCCAAATTCTCCAAATTCCCTGGCTCTGCTCCCAGATTCCCTGGTTCTGCCCCCAAATTCCCTGCTCTGACCCCGAATTCCCTGCATTTTTGTGTGAGGTGCCCCCAGTGAGACACTCAGGCAGAAGAAAGGACCCAGCCCTGTCCCCATGGTGGTTCCAGGAGGGAATGAGCAGAAGGGAGCAGTGCTGGGGTTTCATTTTCCTCCTGTCCCTCCCAGGTTCAAGACAGAGGTGAATTACGACACCCTGGAGGTGAGGGATGGCCGCTCCTACTCCTCTCCCCTGATTGGGGTCTATGATGGCACCCAGGTGCCCCAGTTCCTGATCAGCACCAGCAACCACCTCTACCTCCTGTTCACCACGGACAAGAGCCACTCTGACATCGGCTTCCAGATCAGATATGAAAGTAAGGACCCCTTGTTCATGGGATTCCCTGCAATTCCCAGCAATTCCCTGCAATTCCCAATCTTCAGCAGCACCACGGCCTCCTCAGGGCACCCTGGGTTTTGTTTCCCCTGTGCCAGGCAGCTCACAGGTGTTGCCAGTGGAGGAGCAGTTTCTGCTTTTCCTGGCATCCCTGACTGGTTTGGCCTCTCCTCCCTTGGGGAAATTCCCTCTCTCCATCCCCTCATTTCAGGGATTTCCCTCTCTCCATCCCCTTACTTTGAGGATTTCCCTCTCTCCATTTCTTCCTCTCACTTTGAGGATTTCCTTCTCTTTATTTTCTCACTTTGGTGGTTTTCCTCTCTCCATTTCCTTCCCTCCCTTAGGGCAATTCTCTCTCTCCATCCTCTCACTTTTGGGATTTCCCTCTTCCCCATTTCCTCCTCTCACTTGAAGGATTTCCCTCTCTTTATCCTCTCACTTTTGGAATTTTTCTCTTTCCATTTCCTCCCCTCCTTTGAGGCAATTCCCTCTCTCCATCACCTCATTTCAAGGATTTCCCTCTCTCCATCCCCTCAGTTCAGAGATTTTCCTCTCTCCATTTCCTCATCTCACTTTGAGGATTTTCCTCTCTCCATCCCCTCATTTCAGGGATTTCCCTCTCTCCATCCTCTTACTTTGAGGATTTCCCTCTCTCCCTTTCCTTCTCTCACTTTGAAGATTTCCCCCTCTCCATCCCCTCATTTCAGTGATTTTCCTCTCTCCCTTTCCTCCTCTCACTTTGAGGATTTCCCTCTCTCCATCCTCTCATTTCAGGGATTTCCCTCTCTCCCCTCCCTTGAGGAATTCCCTCTCTCCCTTCCACCCTCTGACCTTGGGGACAACCACCAACATTTGGCTCAGTCCCCTGGGTGGGCTGAGCTTCCCCTGAGCCCCTCAGTGCCCACCTGAGTGCTGTGCCCTGTTTTCTGTGCCCAGCTGTGAAGCTGCAGTCTGACCACTGCCTGGACCCTGGCATCCCAGTGAACGGGCAGCGCCACGGCAACGATTTCTACGTGGGAGCCCTGGTGACATTCAGCTGTGACCCTGGCTACACCCTGAGTGACACTGAGGCCCTGGAGTGTGAGCCCAACTTCCAGTGGAGCCGGCCCCTGCCCAGCTGTGAGGGTGAGGAAACTGCTTCAGGATGTTCTTGGGGTTGGGAGGCAGAGCTGAGCTCACAGGGTGGGAACATCCAGAGGTGGAGCCCACAGTGGTTCCAGCTGCTGGAAACCTTCCCATGCAGACCACTGCCAAAGCAGCAGCTGGAGAGCTCCCTGTGGCATTAAATCCATGGGTTTTGTTGGATTTTGGTGGGTCTGTCCATGGATTTTGTTGGATTTTCCTCTTTTGGTTGGATCCCACAGGGATGGTGGTTCCAGCTGCTGGAAACCCTGGAAACCCTTCCCCTGCAGACCAACTGCCAAAGCAGCAGCTGGACAGCTCCCAGTGGTGCTTAATCCATGGGGTTTGGTGGCTCTGTCCATGTATTTTGTTGGATTTTGACCCACAAAACCCAATTTGGGTTGATTGGATTTGGGTTCATCAGTCTCTTTTGGATTTTCCTCTTTTTGTTGGGTCCCACAGGGATGGTGTTTCCACCTGCAGACCCATTGCCAAAGCAGCAGCTGGAGAGCTCCCAGTGGTGTTTAATCCATGGATTTTGTTGGATTTTGATGGGTCTGTCCATGGATTTTGTTGGATTTTGTCATTTGGGTTGATTGGATTTGGGTCGATCATTCTCGTTTGTTGGATTTTCCTGGGTTGGGTTTTGCTTTTACTTTTTCCTCCTAGCTTGTGAAAGAGTCTGGATTATTGAACTCTTTCTCTCCTGTTTTTTTGTGTTTTTAGCTCTCTGTGGGGGCTACATCCGTGGCTCCAGTGGCACCATCCTCTCCCCAGGCTTCCCTGATTTTTATCCCAACAACTTGAACTGCACATGGACCATAGAAACATCCCATGGCAAAGGTGAGGAGAGGACTGAGGCAGTGGGAGAGAAACTTTTCCCTGTGAGATCCACGAGTTCCTCTCAGAAATGATGATTCCATTGTCCCTGGACAAAATCCAGAGGGTTTTGACGTCACTTCTTTAACCTTTTAAAGGGAAAATTCTTATCAAGCAGAGCTTTGTGTTATCTCCTGTTCCAGACCTTTGTGGCCTGATCCTAAAAGTCAGGATGTGGATGCAGAGATCCTGACACCATTCCCTGTCCCAGAGAGGGATCTTCCCCTCCTGAGGGATTTCTGGAGGTGCTCAGCTCCTCCTCTCACAGTTTTTTTGGTAATATCTCCCACATGGCCACCACACGAGTCCTGGAATTGCCCCAACTGCTCCAACAATTATTTTCTTGTGACACTTTATGGACTCCCAGGCTGTGCAAGTGGAGTTTAAAAGCAGTTTAATTTTAAAGGTATTTAAATGCCTAAAGAGAGACCATTATTTTTAATCTCATTGCTTCAAAGTGATTTCTTTTCTCCTTTTATTTGTTTTGCTGTTTCTTCTGCAGAGAATGGGGAGAGAAAAAAAAAAAGCCCAACCTCGTGTTTGCAGAGATGTTTTGTGCCACAGTAAATTGCAGACCAGAGCAAAGGTTTAATTGGTCACAAATCCTTAAAAATGAGTTTATAATTAGCCCTTTTTGCTACAGTTCCTCGACCCTTCAGTGCTGGAGGAGCCTTGTGCCCTCTGCTTGGAGTTTTTACTTTAAAAAACTTGGAATTTGGGCATGTTCTCCAGGATAACTGAATTGTTCTTGTGCTGATTCTAGAGGGGTGATGTTATTTGTGTTCCTTAAGCTGGGTTTGCTAAAACTGAGGGTTTAAATTTGCTGTCAGAGGAGAATAAAGTCATTTTGCATTCCCCACATCCCAGTTTTCGGGTCAGATCTATTTCTGTTTTGTGCTTCTGGTAGAAATAGCAAACAATTTGGAAACTCTTGGAAGTTTCCTGCTTTTGTGGAGTTTTGCGGACTAAAAAATGTTCTCCACAGAATGGATATAAAGAATGAATTATCAAGGTCAGTCCTAAGCTTTGGATATAAAAATCCTTTTGGGACAATAAAGGGCAGTGAGGGATAAATTGTGGGATGATCCCACAATTCCTTCATTCCTAATCCCATGGGAAAGGTTCCTTGTTGGTTTCCAGCCTCTCTGACCTTCACTTCTTGGAAGGGAAGAGCTGCATGTGAGCAGCAAAGCTCCAGGAAAAACTTGGAGAGGGCCAGGGATAAATAAATGGAATATTCAGCTGGAATTGGATGCTGTGGGGTTGGATATTGGATCTCCAGAGCTTTCCCTGATCTCCAGAAATTAATAGAGAATGGGCAGCAAGGAGGAGAATCTTCCTCTGGGCTTTTTTTGCAGGTTTCCTGCTGTTTCTTTGGGATGCTGTGTTTTGGGAATGGTGGCATGCAGAGCCAGGGAATTCTTGGGAATTATTTGGGTTATTGGTTTAATTATTATTTTATAATTCTAATTATTTGGGAATTGTTGGGTTAAATGAAATAACCTGGTCAAACCAAGCAGGGATCTCTCCCAAATTCCATCCTGGGGTTTCCTGGAGGATTCTGAGCAGGATCAATCCCAATCCCACACGAGCAGAGGCTCGGGAGCCTGCCCTGAGCTGGGAGATCAGCATGGAAAAATCCATCTAAATGCAAAAAGGCTTTTTATTGCTTGGCATCTCCCTGCCTTGTTAAGTCGGTGTGACAATGCTGTGACAGAGTTCCTGAGCTCAGATCCTGCCTGGCTCCTGCTCTCACTGCTGGTTTTTGTTGATTTTTTTCTTTTTTGTATTATTTTATTTCCAAGCTGGAATTATTTTCCAGAGAATGAGTGTTTCTAATGGTGTTTGAATTCCAGCATGAAAAATCACCTCGCTGGAGGCTCCTGCAGGAGCCTGAAGTGCTTCCCATTGTGTGTCGGGAGGTGTGAAGGGGACTTTAAGTAATCCATTACTCCTCTCTGGCTCATTTACAAATGCAGCAAGGTCACAGCCTTCTCCCCAAATGTTTCAAATCGTTCAAATTGAATTTGGGAGGAAGAGGCAAAATAGTTTTGCTGTGTTTGGCTGGCATTTCCGTGGCTGGAGCTGCTGTGGGGTTTATTTTGGGCAAGAAAAGGTGAATAAAAGTAGGGTATAGGGGAAGGTGTCCCCTCCCATGGGACAGCCCTCCCACATTTCCTTATTTGGGCTTTAGCCCCACCCACCTTCCATTATTTGGATTTTAGCCCCTCCCATATTCCCTTATTTGGGGTTAGCCCATCCCACATCCCCTTATTTGGGTTTTAGTCCTGCCCTCATTTCCTTATTTGGGTTTAGCCCCTCCCACATGTCCTTATTTGGGTTTAGCCCCGCCCACATTCCCTTATATGGATTTTAGCCATGCCCACATGTCCTTATTTGGTTTTAGCCCCTCCCACATCCCCTTATTTGGTTTTACTCCTGACCACATTTCCTTATTTGGGTTTAGCCCTGCCCACATTTCCTTATTTGGGTTTGGCCCTGCCCACATTCCCTATTTGGGTTTTAGCCCCACCCACATTTCCATATTTGGGTTTAACCCTGCCCACATGTCCTTATTTGGGTTTAGCCCTGCCCACAGTTCCATATTTGGGTTTAGCCCCACCCACACTCCCTTATTTGGTTTTACTCCCGCCCACATTTCCTTATTTGGGTTTAGCCCTGCCCACATTCCCTTATTTGGGTTTAGCCCTGCCCACATGTCCTTATTTGGGTTTAGCCCTGCCCACATTTCCATATTTGGGTTTAGCCCCACCCACACTCCCTTATTTGGGTTTGGCCCTGCCCACATTCCCTTTTTGGGTTTTAGCCCTGCCCACATGCCCTTTTTGGGTTTAGACCCTCCCACATTTCCTTATTTGGGTTTTGGCCCTGCCCACATTCCTTTATTTGGGTTTTAGCCCTGCCCACTTTCCCTTATTTGGGTTTAGCCCTGCCCACCTTCCCTTATTTGGGTTTAGCCCTGCCCACATTCCCTTATTTGTGTTTTAGCCCTGCCCACATTCCCTATTTGGGTTTTAGCCCCACCCACGTTTCCTTATTTGGGTTTACCCCGCCCAAATTTCCTTATTTCGGTTTAGACCCACCCACATTCCCTTATTTGGGTTTTGCCCCTCCCACATTTCCTTATTTGGATTTAGCCACGCCCACACACAGGAGAATGGAATAAAACCATTTTTAAGGTCATTTCCCACCCAAATTGTTCCATGATTCTCTGATTCAGCCCATCATGGGAAGGTCCTTGCAGCTGCACCTCTGACACACTTCTGGGAAAGCCTCCCTGACCTTCAAGCTGGGATTCAGTCCTGGTTTTCCAGGCAGGAATTCCTTCTGTAGCACTCTCATTTTTGAGCCCTCCCAACTCCAACCTCGCTGCTCTCCGTTTAAAAGTCATTTTTAGAATAAAGGCTCCCCTGGGCTGCTCCCTCAGCTGCTGCTCTGTCCCTGGAGCAAGTTTGTGTCACCCTGACAAGGGCACAGGAATCCAACATTTCCAGAGCCTGGCCCTGCTCCCACACCCCAGATTTAGGGTTTTTATTGATTTCACTTCCACCAGACCCAAATCCACAATTCCAGTGTGATTTTTCCCCCTGCCCTCGGTGGGGAGCTGGGGTTGGGCACTGGGATGACTCCACCTGTGGTTTCCCCTCTCTCTGCAGGCGTGTTCTTCACCTTCCACACGTTCCACCTGGAGAACGGGCACGATTACCTGCTGATCACGGAGAACTCCAGCTTTGCCCAGCCCCTGCAGCAGCTGACGGGCTCGCGGCTGCCGGCGCCGCTCAGCGCGGGGCTCTTCGGCAACTTCTCGGCCCAGATCCGCCTCATCTCTGACTTCTCCATGTCCTACGAGGGCTTCAACATCACCTTCTCAGGTGACAGCAGTAGCCCGAGCCTTCCTTCTGTGCCTCCCTTCCTTCTGTGCCTCCCTTCTTTCTGTCCCTTCCTTCTTTTCCTTATTTTCTTTCCCTCCCTCCTGCCTTCTCCTATTTTCCTCCCTTTCCTTTTCTCCCTTTTCTTTTCCTCTCTTTCCTTTTCTCCCTTTTTTTTGTCCTCCCTTTCCTTTTCTCCCTTTCCTTTTCTCCCTTTTCTTTTCCTCTCTTTCCTTTTCTCCCTTTTTTTTGTCCTCCCTTTCCTTTTCTCCCTTTCCTTTTCTCCCTTCCCCTTCCCTTTTTGCTTCCTTTCCTTTCCTTTTCCCTTTCCTTTCCTTTCCTTTCCTTTCCTTTCCTTTCCTTTCCTTTCCTTTCCTTTCCTTTCCTTTCCTTTCCCCCTTCCCTTCTTTTCTCCCTTTCTGTCCCTTTCCCCTCTTTCCCCTATTTTTTCCTTGCTGTAGTACCAGATGGGAGCCCCCTCCTGCTGCACCCAGCAGGGCTCTGATCCAGATTTTCCTGACTCCAGGACTCAGGAGGAGGCTGAGGGAAACAATTCCTGCCCAGAGAAGTTCCAGCAATCCCTTGCTGAGCTGTGCTTGCTCAACCCTCACGGTGATGGTGCCTTTGTGCCTTTGAGTGGGTGTGCTGATCCAAAATGCAGATTTTTCAAAGGAAATCCAAATTTTTCAAAGGAAATCCTGATTTTTCAGCAGCTGTCTGTCAGGAGGAGCGTGAGGACTTGGAGAGGGACCAAAGGAGGGACGTGTGGCACTGCAGGGCAGCTCATGGCACTGGGGCAGCCTCTGCTTGAAGGGCACGAGGTGTTTGACTGTGTCCTCTGGGCTGGAGTCCTCCAAGTGACTCCCAAGTGCTGCCATTCCAGGGAATGTCAATCTTTGCTGCCTGAGTGCCCCAGAAGCAATTCCCTACCACAACCAGTGAAGGGCAGGAGCTTTATTGCTGTTCTTCCCTCTGTCCCCGTGTCCTTCCCAGTCCTGAGCTGCCACTCCAGCACCCAGGGAAAGAGAGAAATTCCCATTTTTCCTGTGGAGCTTGGTCTGGCACCCTCCCTGACGGGCAGAGCTGTTGCCATAGATGCAGCTGAAACCTGGTTCCCAGTGCCTTTGTTCCTGGCCTCTGAAGTCAGGGATTTGCATGTGGAAACCAGTCAGAAAATTTCCAATTAACTCCCATTTTGATGAGGGGAAAATGGCTTTTTGCCTTTCAAAAGCTCGCCTCTAATTATAACTCTCATTTTCAGTGTATTTCAAGGTTTCTTTCCTATCTTGAAAAGCAAAACCAGGAGTCAGTTCTATTTTTAGCTCCCTTTACATATATATATGTTAACATACAGGCTTTGGACTTGGAGATGTTGCCAAAAACACCTTCAAAAGAGTTTTCCTTCAGGCTGCTTTGGGGTCAGAGATTTGAGTTTGGCTGTTGGCCAGAATCCTACGTGACCTTTCTTGGAGCAGCAGCTTCAGCGTCCTCCTGCCTTCCCTGAGCAGGATCATCCATTTCCAGGATTAGAAAAGGAGAGGCAGCAGAAATCCCACCCGGATCAATCCATCCTCTCTGGGCTGCAGCACAGGGACAGTGACAAATCCCCATCCCTGTCACTGTGACAGGGACTGGGACCTGTTGCCTTCGGAGGTGGTTGGGATGCAGGGGCTGGGAGGGAGTTGTAGGTGGAGGGAGAAATAGAAATCCTCATGGGTTCACTGAAACTGGATCAAAGCTCAGAGATCCCTTGGATCCTTGTGGCATTTAGAGGGAGGACAGAATCCCTGAGCTGTAGGCTGGGGGTGAAATCCAGGTGGATTTTCATGGTTTGGAATCCTCATGGATTCGCTGCAGCTGGATCAAGGCTCAGAGCTCCTTTAGATGCTCATGTCCTCTCCAGGGAGGTCTGAACCCCTGAGTTTTAGGTTGAGGTGAAATCCAGGTGGATATTCATAGTTTAGAATCCTCATGGATTCACTGCAGCTGGATCAAGGCTCAGAGCTCCTTTAGATCCTCATGTCCGCTCCAGGGAGGACAGAACCCAAGTTGTAGGTTGGAGTGAAATCCAGGTGGGTTTTCATGGTTTGGAATCTTCATGGATTCACTGCAGCTGGATCAAAGCTCCCTTGGATCCTTGTGTTCTCTCCAGGGAAGGCAGACCCCTGAGTTTTAGGCTGGGGTGAAATCCACCTGGGTTTACATGACCCAAACAGGATTCCATCCTCATTTTTCCATCCTCCCTGGAAAATGCAGCTGGATCAAAACTCAGAGCTCCCTTGGATTCTTGTGTCCTCTCCAGGGAGTACAGAACCCCTGAGTTTTAGGTTGGGGTGGCATCTGGATGGATTTTCATGGCCCAAACAGGATTCCATCCTCATTTTTCCATCCTCCCTGCAAAATGCAGCTGGATCAAGGCTCAGAGCCTCCCTTGGATCCTCATGTCATTTACAGGAAGAACAGAATCCTTGAGCTGTGGATTGGGGTGAAATCCAGGTGGGTTTTCATGGCCCAAACGGGATTCCATCCTCATGGGTTCACTGCAGCTGGATTAAGGCTCAGAGCTCCCTTGGACCCTCATCTCCTCTCCGTGGAGGACAGAACCCATCTCCCATCCCACAACCCCCGTTTTCCCCCTCCAGAATACGACCTGGAGCCGTGTGACGAGCCCGAGGTGCCGGCCTACAGCATCAGGAAGGGGCTGCAGTTCGGGGTGGGGGACGTGCTGAGCTTCTCGTGCTTCCCCGGGTACCGGCTGGAGGGCGCGGCGCGCATCACCTGCCTGGGCGGGCGACGGCGAGTGTGGAGTGCGCCTCTGCCAAGGTGTGTTGGTAGGTGGTCATGTGCTTTCATTTTGCTTGGCTGGCCCCGCTGTGCTGCACTCCTGAGGTGGGCAGGGATGGACGGGAGCGGCCCTGGGGTGGGTGATGTCCCTGGGGTGGGTGATACCTCCTGGGGATGGATGGGTGACATTCCCCAGGATGGTTGGGAGTACCTCTAGGATGGGTGACATCCTCCAGGGTGGATGGGTTGCGTTCTTGGGATGGGTTGGTGACATGCCCTGGGATGGATGGGAGACATTCCTGGGATGGGTGACATTCCTGGGATGGGGGGGTAATATCCCCTGGGATGGATGGGAACACCCCTGGGATGGGTGGCATCCTCCAAAATGGATGAGAGCACCTCTAGGATGGGTGACATCCCCTGGGATGGATGGGTGACATTCCTGAGATGAGTGACATCTCTGGGATGGATGGGAGCAGCCCTGGGATGGGTGACATCCCCTGGAATGGAGAGGTGACATCCCCTGGGATGGCTGGGAGCACCCCTAGGATGGTTGGGAGCATCCCTGGGATGGATGGGAGCTGGGATGGGTGACATTCCCTGGGATGGAGGAGTGGCATCCCCCAGAGTAGATGGGAGCACCCCTGGGATTGGTGACATATTCCAAGATGGATGGGTGACATCCCCTGGATAAGTGACATCCCCCAGGGTGGATGGCAGCACCTCTGGGATGGGTGACACCCCCCAGGATGGATGGGAGCACCCCTGGGGTGTGTGACATTCCCTGGGATGGATGGGTGACATCCTTTGGGATGGAGAGGTGACATCCCCTGGGATGTATGGGTGACATCCCCCAGAGTGGGACCATCCAGAGCAGGGTTGGGGGATGATGCTCCAGGCCGTGGGAAAAAGGATGTCACACTTATTTTTTGGTGTAGAATTTCAATAGAAAATCATTCCCAGCTCTGCTCACCCTGAGCCTGTGGGATTCCTCGAGATCAGTCAGGGCAGGGCTCTCACCTGGTGGCCAGACCTGCTCAGGAGATTGTCCTAAGCTGTGGGTTAGGGTTAGGTGACCCTTGAGGGAGAATTTCAGCAGCAAATCTCCCCAGCAGAGCCAGCTGTGCTGAATTTCCAGCTCTGGGGCCTCATTCTGCTGGGACAGGCAGGAGTAACAATCAGGCTGCAGATAAAGCTCATCAGGGGAATGAAAATCAAAATAAAAAATCATTTCCAGAGCTTTGAACTGGAGCCTCAGACAGCAGCACTGAGTGGACAACCCTGGCTGCTGCTCCTGGCTCAGAATTAACAGCTTGGCTTGATCAGAGCAGGGCAAACTCAGGGCTGATGGCCCAGAGCTCCGTGGCAGGGTGACAGCTCTGTCACAATGTCCCCAGTGCTGCTCAGATCTGCCTGGATAGGGATGGAAAAGGCAGACTGACTCATTAAGATCACAGGAGGTTTAATTGCTTTTCCAGACACTCTGCATTCAGCTCCTATCTTGGAGATGGTCTGGGGAGGGCTCGGAGTGGTTTTTGTTCCTTTGTCCAAGCCCTGTGGCCAGGACAGCTCCCTGAGATGTCCCCAGCATTGTCCCTGGGGAATCTGTGCCAAAATCCAGCTTTTCATCCCTGGCAAGAGCAGAGGACAAAGAGTCTCCTCCAGAGAGCCTCCTGTGGGTGCCTCTGCTGCTTAACCCTTCCCTGGAGGAGCAGCAGAGCCAGGAGCTGTTCTGGGATGGTTCCCTCATCTCCAGGAGCTGTTCTGGGATGGTTCCCTCACATGGGATGGTTCCTCCAGCTCCAGGAGCTTCCCTGGGATGGTTCCCTCACCTGGGATGGTTCCTTCAGCTCCAGGAGCTGCTCTGAGATGGTTCTCTCACTTGAGATGGTTCCCTCACCTGGGATGGTTCCCTCATCATCCAGGAGCTGCCCTGCGATGGTTTCTTCAGCTCCAGGAGCTCACCTGGGATGGTTCCCTCACCTGGGATGGTTCCCTCATCTTCAGGAGCTGCCCTGGGATGGTTCCTTCACCTGGGATGGTTTCCTCAGCTCCAGGAGCTGTTCTGGGATGGTTCCCTCACCTGGGATGGTTCCCTCATCATCCAGGAGCTGCTCTGAGATGCGTCCCTCCCCTGGGATGGTTCCCTCAGCTCCAGGAGCTATGAGGACTCAGGGACATGAGATTGATCCCAAAAACTGCTCTAGGGGATGACTGTCCCCAGGCCTGCGTGCAGAGCCCCAGAGGAGCAGGCAGCCAGTGTTTGACAGCAGAAAATCCTGCAGGGTAAACAGGCTGGGAAAACAGTGAGTCACGGCTGGCTCGTGTGGGAGCTCGGCAGGAGGAACAGAAAATCCTCAGCGTGGGGTTGTTCTGAGCAGATCTACACAAATTCATACAGATTTGTACGGATTTATATCCATTTCCCACAGATTTTCTGCAGATCCATGCAGATGTCACAGAGATTCACACAGATTTATATTTGCACAGATTACTCACAGATCTCGCCCGGATTCCCACAGACTTCTCACGGATCCACATAAATTTCACAGAGCTTCACACACATTTACACAGATCCCCTACAGATTCACCCAGATTCCTCCAGATTTCCCACAGATCCACACAGATTTCACAGAGATTCACACACATTTACATTTACACAGATTCCCCACAGATCCCCCACAGATTCCCCCAAATTCCCCCCAAATTCCCAAAGATCCACACAGATTTCACAGAGCTTCACACAGATTTACGTTTATACAGATTCACCCAAATTCCTACAGATTCTCCACAGATTCACACAGATCCCCCAACTTCCCACAGATTTCTCACAGATCCACTCACATTTCACAGAGATTCACAGAGATTTAAATTTACACAGATTCCTCCCCAAATTCCCCCCAGATTTACATTTACACAGATTCTGAAAGAGGAGAGAAGCCTGGCTAGGAAAATTTGATGGGAAAGGCGACAGTGTGCAGGTTGTAGTGACCAACAACAGGTTGTAGTGAATAACAACAGGTCATAGCGAGTAACAAGAGGTTGTAGTAAATGCCAGCAGGTTGTAGTGAGTAACAAGAGGTTGTAGTAAATGCCAACAGGTTGTAGTGAATACCAACAGGTTGTAGTGAATACCAACAGGTTGTAGTGGGTAACAAGAGGTTATAGTGAATACTAACAGATTGTAGCGAATAAAAACAGGTTGTAGTGAGTAACAGGAGGTTGTAGTGAATAACAACAGGTTGTAGGGAATACCAGCATGTTGTAGTGAATACCAGCAGGTTGTAGTGAGTAACAAGAGGTTGTAGTGAATATCAGCAGGTTGTAGTGAGTTACAAGAGGTTGTAGTGAATACCAACAGGTTCTGGTGAGTAACAAGAGGTTGTACTGAATACCAACAGGTTGTAGTGAATACTAACAGGTTGTAGTGAACACCAGCAGGTTGTAGAGATATGGTTGTGGTAAATAACAACAGGTTGTAGTGAATACCAACAGGGAAAAGCCCTCTCCTTGCTGCTGCAGGAGGGGCTGAGCGGCTGTGGCCTTCAGAGGCGCCTCCTGCATGTGTGCTGTGGCCAGCAGACGCGTGGGGTCACTGAAATGTGCCTTTGTGTCTCGCTGCAGCTGAGTGTGGCTCCTCGGTGACGGGCACCCAGGGTGTGCTGCTGTCGCCCAACTACCCCCTGAACTACAACAACAACCACGAGTGCATCTACTCCATCCAGAGCCAGCCTGGCAAGGGCATCCAGCTGAAAGCCAGGACCTTCGAGCTGGAGGCAGGAGATGTCCTCAAGGTAATTCTGGCTCGGGCAGTGGAGAGCAACACCTCTAAATGCTCTAAAATTCTGGTGGGATTAGGTGACCTCTTTGTCATCCCAGTGCCATGGAGGGATTGCCATGGCAGATTTCTCCCAGACCAGCTAAACCTCCGCTCTCACCTCTGGAACTGCACAGGGAAAGCTCCTCCTCCATCAGAAAGGCTCTAAAATTTTGGTGGGATTAGGTGGGAATGATCTCTGTGTCATCCCAGTGCCATGGAGTGATTGCCATGGCAGTTTGCAAGGTCAGATTTCTCCTAGACCAGCTAAACTTCAGCTCTCACCTGTGGAATTGCACAGGGAAAACTCCTCATCCACCAGAAAGGCTCTAAAATTCTCATGGGATTAGGTGGGAGTGACCTGTGTCATCCCAATGCCATGGACTGATTCCATGGCAGTTTGGAAGCTCAGATTTCCCCCAGACCAGCTAAACCTCAGCTCTCACCTGTGGAATTGCGCAGTAAAAACTCCTCATCCATCAGAAAGGCTCTAAAATTTTGGTGGGATTTGGTGGAAGCGACTTCTGTGTCATGCCAGTGATTCCCATGGCAGTTTGGAATGCCAGGTTTCCCCCAGACCAGCTAAACCTCAGCTCTCACCTCTGGAATTGCACAGGGAAAACTCCTCATCCACCAGAAAGGTTCTAAAATTTTGGTGGGATTAGGTGGAAGCGACCTCTGTGTCATCCCAGTGATTCCCATGGCAGTTTGGAAGCCCAAATTTCCCCTATACCAGCTAAAATTCCGCTCTCACCTCTGGAATTGCACAAGAAAAACTCCTCCTCCATCAGAATAGTTAGGGTTTCAGCATTATTTCAGTGCTTTGAAGAATCAAGGCTGGTTTGTCCCCAAAAAAGGGGCTGATTGAAATGCAGAACTCCAGACTCTTCTGAGATTATTCAAGCTCCAGGACTCTGTGGAGAAGGAGACAAATCCAGGCTGAGTTTTTTTTTATATTAACCAAAGGAATGGTTTTGAAGGAGGCATTAATATTGCAAGGATGTGCTGAGCCATCTTCCCAAGAATCCTCTGTCCTCATTGAAGTGTCACACTCCAGGAGAGGCGTAATCCACGTTTCCAGCTCACAAATGACTGGAAAGGGAGAAAGATTTCCTGTTAATGCAAGGAATGTACTCCTTGTCAGAGGAATTACATTTTCTCAGCAGGTTTGTCATCAGCTGCTCATCTGAGGAAAGTTCCTATCGATCTCCACTGGTGAGGAGCTGCTCTTGGTCCTCACAAAAGGAAGAAAAAAACCCCATTTGTGTTTTTCTTAAATCAAGGCTCATCTCTGAGTCAGTCTGGGGGAAAAATGTGGATTTTTTAGCAGCTGCTCCTTGGGAAAGAGAGTTGAGGAGATGCAGCCCAGTGTGCAGAGTAAATTAGGGCTGAGGAGGAGGGTGCAGATCCTCCAGGGTGGAAATGCTGCTCCTCAGGTGGGCAGCACTGTGGAGTTCCATCAAATCAGACTTTTAGTTTGATATCCCTGGATCTCAGCTCACATTGCCTGAAGGATTTGTCCCTGTTTGCACTTGTGGATCCAGGAACCACTCCTGGATCACCTGTAGGACAAATCCTGGAGGGTTGGAGTTGCTTTTCCAGCCTGAAGCTGGAATTCAGAGTGGGTTGGTTCTTTCCTTCCCTTTTCCCTCCAATACTCAGGATCAGCTCAGTGCCAGGAGCAAATTCCTTAATTTGAGGTGACCCCAAATGAGGGCATTTATCAGGAGCTGCTGGTTCTTCCCAAAAAAAAAACCCCAAAGGACAAACCCAGGGTGTTGCTGTGAGCAGATCAGGGACTAGGTGGGATGAATTCCTCATCATTTCTCTATTCTGGAGCTCAGTGAAACTGCAGAGAAATCCTGGAATGGTTTGGGTGGGACGGGACCTTAAGGAGATCCTGGAATGGTTTGGGTGGGAAGGGACCTTAAGGAAATCCTGGAATGGTTTGGGTGGGACGGGACCTTAAGGAAATCCTGGAATGGTTTGGGTGGGAAGGGACCTTAAGGAGATCCTGGAATGGTTTGGGTGGGACGGGACCTTAAGGAGATCCTGGAATGGTTTGGGTGGGAAGGGACCTTAAGGAGATCCTGGAATGGTTTGTGTGGGAAGGGACCTTAAGGAGATCCTGGAATGGTTTGGGTGGGAAGGGACCTTAAGGAGATCCTGGAATGGTTTGGGTGGGAAGGGACCTTAAGGAAATCCTGGAATGGTTTGGGTGGGAAGGGACCTTAAGGAAATCCTGGAATTGTTTGGGTGGGAAGGGACCTTAAGGAAATCCTGGAATGGTTTGGGTGGGAAGGGACCTTAAGGAAATCCTGGAATTGTTTGGGTGGGAAGGGACCTTAAGGAAATCCTGGAATGGTTTGGGTGGGAAGGGACCTTAAGGATCATCCACGGGCAGGGACACCTTCCACTGTCCCAGGTTGTTCCAAGCCCCATCCAGCCTGGCCTTGGAGACTTCCAGGGATCCAGGAGCAGCCAGAGCCCCTCTGGGCAGTGATGGTTTGATCCCAGGAATGGCTTTTCCAGGCTGGATTTGTTGTCCCTCCTAGGTCTACGATGGCACCAACAGCTCTGCCCGGCTGCTGGGCACCTTCAGCCGCTCGGAGCTGCTGGGCACCAGCATCAACAGCACCTCCAGCTCCATGTGGCTGGAGTTCATCACTGACCCTGCCAACACCAGCAAGGGCTTCGAGCTGCAGTTCTCCAGTGAGTTCCAATCCCACAGGTCAAGGTGTATTTTTGTGGTTTTGTGTTGCACATGAGCAAAGAGTCCTTTCTGGGGTGATCTTGTACCCAAAGTGGAGTTGGAGTGTGGGAGAGCACAGCATCCCAGGATTATTGAGGGTGGGAAAGCCCTCCAAGCCCACCCAGTCCAAGCTGTGCCTGATCCCCAGCTTGTCACTGAGTGCCACATGCAGCTGTTCCTTGGACACCTCCAGGGATGGGCACTCCAAACCTCCCTGGGCAGCCCCTTCCAACCCTTTCCATGCAGAAATTCCTGCTGGTGTCCAACCTGACCTCCCCTGGCACGGGTCAAGGCTGTTTCCTCTTCCCCTGTCCCTGTTCCCTGGGATCTGATCAAACTATTCCTGTCAAGCCTGTAGCGATCCCGAAATCCAGATCAAAACTCCAACATTAATTAAAACCCTTCTGATTTCCGAATGGCCCCTTTGCTCCCCAACAAATCATTGTAAGAAGAAAACCCCACCGTGGCTTTGTGTGAGACCCTCCTGGCTGTGAAATCCCTGCTGCCAACAGCTGCCCTTGCTCCCTGTGCAGGTTTTGAGCTCATCAAGTGCGAGGACCCCGGCGTGCCCCAGTTTGGGTACAAGGTGCACGACGAGGGACACTTTGCTGGCAGCTCAGTGTCCTTCAGCTGTGACCCTGGCTACACCCTGAGAGGCACCAGGGTGCTGGTGTGCCTGACTGGGGAGAGGAGAGGAGAGCCTGGGACCGGCCCCTGCCGACCTGTGTGGGTGAGACACCTTCTCCTCCTTCTCCTTCTCCTTCTTCTCCTTATTCTCCTCCTCATTCTCCTCCTTATTCTCCTCCTCCTTCTCCTCCTCCTTCTCTTTCTTTTCCTCCTTTTTCTCCTCCTCCTCCTCCTCCTTCTCTTCTCCTCCTCCTTCTCCTTCTCCTCCTTCTCCTCCTTCTCCTCTTTCTCCTCCTTCTCCTCTTTCTCCTCCTTCTCCTCCTCCTCCTCCTCCTCCTCCTTCCCCTTCTCCTTCCTCCTTCTCCAGGAGAGATTTCCTGGCATCCCACACCCTGAACATCCTTGGTCCCTGCTTTGCTGATCCACTGACATGAACTCTGCTGTTAATTGCATCTGCACTAATTGAGTTGTGTGTGGTGAGGGTCCTCGAGATGGAGACACCTCCTGCTCCTCCAGCACTCTCCAGACCGAGATTTGGATCACACACCCTGAACACCCTTGGTCCCACACCCTACCCTACAAAAAATGGTCCTACCCTGACCATTTTTTTGTCCTAGCTTTGCTGATCCATTGACATTAACTCTGCTATTAATTACTCCCATCTACGCTAATTAAGTTGTGGTGAGGATCCTCTGTGAGGCATCTCAAGGTGGAGACACCTCCTGCTCCTCCAAAACCTCCAGGAAATTCTTTCCTTGTGGATTCCATGAAATTATTTCCTTGTGGATTCCATGCCCTGACCACGCTTTGCTGATCCATTGACATTAACTCTGCTGTTAATTGCATCTGCACTAATTAAGTTGTCTGTGGTGAGGGTCCTTGAGATGGAAAAACTTCCTGGAAGTGATTTCCTTGGATCCCACTCCCTGGCCACCTTCTGTCCCTGCTTTGCTCATCCATGTGACATTAACTCTCCTGTTAATTGCATCTGCACTAATTAAGTTGCGGTGAGGCTCCTCTGTGAGGCATCTCAAGATGGAGACACCTCCTGCACCTCCAGGAAATTGGATTCCCCACCCTGACCACCCTTTGCTGATCCATGGACATTAACTCTGCTGTTAATTGCCCATCTCCACTAATTAACGTGGTGAGGCTCCTGTATGAGACAGAGAGCACCTGAAGCAGCTCTAACATGAAACCCTCTGCCCTAAACCCACATTTGACAAGGGATTTTTGCTTCCTTGTGCTGTTCCAGCCTTGTCCTTTCACTCTGGACATGTTGAAGTGAGTGCCACCTCCTGATAGTGACACCAACGTGTGTCCTGTGTGACAGCTCAGAGCCAGTTTTATTTCAGAGCTGCCTGACACCTGATCCCGTCCCCAGACATTTCAATTCCCTTTGCAGAGTTCCCTTTTCACCTGCAGCTCTTCCAAATTCCGCTTTGGGGTTCTGTGTGTTAAATGAATGGGGCTGATTGCTGATTCCCGTCCTGCCATGCCCAGGACATGGGGGAGTTGTTGGACACCGAGTCCCCTGGGAGATCTGCACACCCAGGGATGTGCTCAGCCCCTGGCACTCCGTGTTCCCTCTCCCAGGAGGCAGGGCCAGTCCTTGGCTGGGATTTCAGCCTCATTTATTGATGTAAAAAGATAAATCTCCGCCATTTGTGCGTTTTCTTAACCTTCAGCCTGTTTGCTCTTCGTGTGTTGGATATGAGGCCGTGTCTGAGCGTGTGGAAATTAAAAAGAAATGAAAGAAAACGGAAAAAAATGAAAATTACAGAATTTGAATGGATATGTTATGGAAATTACTCCAAATCCTCACATTCTTTGCAGTTCATTTACAGCGACATTTACAAGTTCTTTGGCTTCTTATCCTTCATTTTCTGATGAATCCAAGCAGAGGAGCAGAGCTCCTTCACCCCCACGTGTGGAGCAGGGAATCAGGATCCTGACAGGCTCTGCTTTTGCTCCCTGGAGATTCAGAAAGGTGCAGGGAAGCTTTGCCAGGTGTTCAGAAATTCAGAATAACTCTGATAACTCAGCTGAATTCAACAATTCCCTTCATCTTTGTAAGCTTTTAGAATCCCTGGAAAAAGCCAGGAATAATCTCTGTTGCAGGGTGAGCTTGTTGCCAAGCAAGAGCCACAGAAAGCCACAAATCTCCTCCCTAACCCCATAAATATTTTTGTTCCAGCTGAGTGTGGAGGGACAATCAGAGGAGAGACCTCGGGACGGATCCTTTCTCCAGGATACCCAACTCCCTACGACCACAACCTCAACTGCATCTGGACCATCGAGGCAGAGCCTGGGTGCACCATTGGGTGAGCTGGGCTCCTGTGGTTTGGCTTCTTTCCCACTTGGAGCTGGTTTTTTCAAAAAAATCCCCACGGATTTCTCGCAGAAACAAAGATCAAAAATTAAATAAAGCAAAGGAGGGAGAAGCTGAGGGACGAGCAGGGAGAAGTCACTGCGTTGGTTCCAGAATCAGGGAATGGTTTAGGATGGGATTGAGGATTTATGGGGTTTATTTCCCAGGTTGCTCAGAGCCCCCAGAGGCATCACTGCTCCTCTGTTTTCAGCCCTGGGTGGTGACACCAGACCATGTCCTGGTCCTGCCCATGGTGTTCCTGAGCTCAGACATCCCAGATGAGCTTTGGTGCCCATGGACAGCTTCCCACCCCTCTCCTTAATGGGATGCATCCAGAATCAAACCCTTTTTTCCACCAGATCAATGAGGAACATCCCAAAAGTGCTGAATGGCCACACAATCCTGGAATGGGGGTGTTGTAGGAAATCACAGGGAATGTCCCAGAATCCAGGGAATTCCTTCTCCCTGATCCTTCACTTCTGCCCCACCACCCCCTGAGTGATGTTTGCCAAACCCTTCAGGGCTGCCCTGGGTGTTCCCAGGGATTCCAGGCTGGCCAAAACCCACAAAAAAACTGGAATATTTGGGCAAGCCAAGCTTTGACTGAGTGGGATTTGAGGGGGAGAAATGCACCTTAAAAGTTCTGAATAACAACAACAATAATAATAATGATGATAATGATAAATAATAGTAGTAGTAGTAGTAGTAATAATAATAATAATAATAATAATAATAATAATAATAATAATAGTAGTAGTAATCCTCTCCCATCAGAGTTCCCAGTGCTTCTCAGCCATTCCTGGCTCACCCCAAGCCCATTGCTGTTCCATCCTGAATTCCTTCCCTCTCCATCCCATTTTCTCCTCCCTGCTGCCTCAGCACCCATCCCAGCACAGCCTGGCCCTCAGGGTGAGCTCTGTGCTGCTTTTAGCCCGTGGAGTTCTGCTGGAGGCAGGTTTGGCCTGGTGTTTTCACATTTTTATTTCATGCAGAAATTCCCTCCATTAGCGCTGCCCTTCAGAATGGCTCAATAATGGATGGGCTTGGGTGTGAGCAGAGGAGGAAAAGCACAGCAAAAACAGCTGAATCCCTGCACAGGCAGCTTCCACTCGAAATCTCCTCTATTTTTGTTCTCCTGGAAAAGGTTTTTATAGGACAGAGTAGAGAAGTCCCTTTTTCCCCCCTATCCAAAGGCTGCTTCAGCAACTTTGCTCTTGTAATCCCTAAAAGCATGAGCAGAGGTTTGGGATCAACCAAAGGCTTGGAAGAGGCCAGCAGTGAAAGGAGAAGGTTCTGGAAGGTGTCAGAGCCGCACACACCTGGTGACCCTGCCCTTCCCAGGGATCAGAGCTCCCTCTCCCTGCCCCTTTCATCTCCCAGCCCCAGCAGCAGCACAGCTGATCTCAGGGGAGTGGAGAGAGCACATTCCCAGCAACTTCATTTTTATGGTAATCCATTGGAAAAATAATCCTCTTCACGCATGATACAATTGCATAAAGCTCTCATTTATAACTTACATGAAAATTAATCACCAGAGCTTTTGGAATGAAGCTGTAGCTGCGCAGCACCAGGGGAAGGGCAGGGGGGGTGAGACAGCGAGAAAAATGAGTCTGCACCTCAGAGCCATGAAAGGGAAAGGGCTGCTCTTGCAGAGGGGGCTTGGAGTGCCTTGGTTGGGCTGGGGGTGAGGAGGAAGGTGGAGGAAAAGCAGGAGGTTGTGTGGAAAATGGATGGAAATTCCTTACCCAGCTGGGAGCAGAGGACACAGAGACATGGCAGAGTTGTGGTCAACCCCTGAGCCCAGTGTTGTGAAATTCCACTGATGTTGTTAATTCCCATTTTCATGGGTATTGACAGGTTCCACTTTGCAGAGTTTCATCTAAAAACAGCAGAGAAAATACCCAGAGCTGGAAGGGACCCACAGGGACCAAGGGTTGTTCACACTCAGGGTAGAGCTGGGCTCTCCTCTCTGCTCCTTGCTAAACTGGCAGAGCTTCCCCACTCTCACACTTATATTTACATAAATATAATCTCCCCAGTTTCTAATTTGGTTATTGGTTTTGTTTTGGGTTTGGTTTGGTTTGGGTGTTGATGTTTGGGGTTTTTTGTTTGGTTTCTTTTGTTTTGGTTTGTTGGTTTGGGTTTTTTTTGTTTGTTTTTTTGTTTGTTGGTTTGGGGTTTTTTGGGGTTTTTTGGGGGGTTTTTTTTTGGTGCTTGTTTGTTTGTTTGAGGTTCTTTTTGTTTGGTTTGGTTTGGTTTGGGTTTTTTTGTGGGATTTTTTGTTTGTTTTTTACTGCATTTCCATGCCTATAATTGAGAAATATTTGGGATTGTCAGAGTGCACGAATAAAATTCCTTTCCCCTCAGGAATAAAATTCCTTTCCCTCTGGAATAAAATTCCTTTCCCCTCAGGAATAGAATTCCTTTCCCCTCAGGAATAAAATTCCTTTCCCTCTGGAATAAAATTCCTTTCCCCTCAGGAATAGAATTCCTTTCCCCTCAGGAATAAAATTCCTTTCCCTCTGGAATAAAATTCCTTTCCCCTCAGGAATAGAATTCCTTTCCCCTCAGGAATGGAATTTCTTCTCCTTTCCCCTCATGAATCAAACTCCTTTCCCCTCAAGAATAAAATTCCTTTCCCTCAGGAATAGAATTCCTTTCCCCTCAGGAATACAATTTCTTTTCCCCTCAGGAATAAAACTCCTTTCCCCTCATGAATAAAACTCCTTTCCCCTCCATTGTCTGCTGCAGCAGGGGCTGTGCCTGGTCTCACACCTCAGGCTGAGGGAAAAGCTGAGATGTCAATGTGGAATAGCTGGATTTGCTCCAGAGAACTCCATATCTGATACCCCAGCAGATTCCAGCCTGATCACCTGGATCATCCAGGTGTTCTCCCCCTGAATTTGTTTTTTCTCAGATAAATGGGGTGGTTTAGGCAGCCCTGGAGCTGCTGGTGGCAGTTCCAGGGTGTCCCCCCAGCCCAGCTCAACCCCTGGCAGCCTCCCCCTGATCCCAAGGTCTCCAGGGATGAGTTTTTAGTTTTTCCCAGCAGTTCTGGCTCACTGGGCCCAGTTAAGGCTGGGAACAAACCTAATCACAGCAAGGCAGCCGTGGAGAACAGCTCTGCACCATCCATCCTGATTTTCCTCAGGCCTGGCTTTATTTCTCTTTGCTCAAGGTCTCTGCTTGGGAGATTTATGATTCAGCTCTTTTGGTTTCTCCCAGCTTCTCTGGGCATCATTTTGTTCCTGAGGATTTTGCAGTGGGGCTTTTTTCTTTTTTTTTTTTTTTTTCCTCCCCCTTTTTTTTATGTCTCTCCCCTGATTTATTTATGTTTGCCCCAGATAAATGGGAAAGCAGCCAAGTGAAAGCTTCCCTGTTTGCCTCTGTGGGCTGGCAGGGATTTCAGCACAGCACCTGATGGGTTTATTTTTTACAGAAGTTTTTTTTTCTGTTTCTAGGTTTCTGTCCCCGTTTCACACTGGGGTTGAGTTGCCCATGCTTGGCCTGATTTTGCTGTGCCAGAGGGAAAATGGGGCAGTGACAAACAGGGACAGGGAAATTCCTCCTGTCCAGGTGGGATTGGAGTGCAGGAGTGGATGGGATCAACTCCTGCTCCATCCCCAGGGAATGCTCACATTCCCAAGAGCTCCAGGAGGGTTTGGACAACACCCCCAAGGACAGGGTGGGATTTGGGGATGTCTGAAAAATCCCTTCACCAGGATTTCTTCTCCTGGGAAGCTGAGAAGCCTCAGAGAAAAATGAAAACAATAATTATCTGATTTGCTTCTCCTGTGTTTTGCTGCTTTGGAATGTAATTTAGAGATTGTTTATCCAACAGGTGATTGTTTCATTGGTTTTGTGTGAATTGTTTTAACTTAATAACCAATCACAGTCAGGCTGTGTCAGACTCTGGAAAGAGTCACGAGATTCATTTTTATCCTTTAGCCTTCTGTCTTTATCCTTTCTCTATTCTTTAGTGTAGTTTAGTATAATTTATATAATATATAGAACATAATATTTAGTAGTAATAATAATAATAATAATAATCTATAAGTAATATAATATAAATTATATTATATATATATAATATCAACATATGTAAATATATATAAATAATATCATGTAAATATAATATAATATAATATAATATAATATAATATATAATGTAATATAATATAATATAATAATGATGTAACATAAAATTTAGTATAATTTGTATAATATAATAAAATAATCAATTAGCCTTCTAAAAACATGGAGTCAAATTCAAGACTCAAAAAATACCACAACAAACCTCACTCCAGGCCTGAATTCCAGATGAAACAACACATTCTATGTGAGCCTGGCTGCCTGAATTTGGCACAAACCACACTCCAGGCCTGAATTTCGGGTGTTTTTTGCCCCTCAGGCTCCATTTCATGGTTTTCCACACCGAGGAGTTCCACGACGTGCTGCGGATCTGGGACGGGCCGGTGGAGAACGGGATCCTGCTGAAGGAGATGAGCGGCTCGGGGCTGCCTGGGGACATCCACAGCACCTTCAACTCCGTCATCCTGCAGTTCAACACCGACTTCTTCACCAGCAAGCAGGGCTTTGCCATCCAGTTCTCAGGTGGGATGGGCAGGGGTTCCTCAAAAACCTGACCAGACCCAGAGGGAAACCCCAACCAAACCTCAGCCCTGCAAACATATTAATTTCAATTATTTAGGGTGATATATTCCAATATTTATGGAATGTTCAGGTTTGTGCAGTTGTTTTGGAGTGATAAAAACAGGGAGTGGTTGGGTGAGTGATGATGTGACTTTGCCTGGACTGAGACACATTGAAACATCTTCCCAAGTTTGGGTTTTCTGTTTTTTCTTTCCATAACTTTCTGTCTAGGGTGTCTTGCTTGGCTGGGGGAACAAGGCAGCATTTTGGGGAGAATTTCTGCTGGGTTTCAGAGCTTTGGGATGACCCAGACAGAGGCAGAGCTTTGTGTTACGCAGCACAGCGGTGCCATCCTGGGGTTTTTTGCCACATTTGTGTCTCATCCTGCCAGGAAGGACCAGCCTGGGCTGTTAACTTCCTTATCTCCAGCTGCACAGAAAGAGAGGGATTTCCTCTGGCTCTTTCAAGAGCAGCTTTCTCTAAACTGCCTGGCTGTAACAGACTCTCATCAACTTAGCAGGAAATAAGCTCCTGATCTGGAGCTGGGCTTTATTGACTGCTCCTGCTCAAAGCCTTTGTTCAGCAGGTGTGACTAAGCAGCCAGACCTGAGCTCAGACCTGTCCACTTTGGGATCTTGGGACCTTTAATGAGGTGGATAAGCTCACAAAACTCCTATTACTCCAGGATTTTCCCTGCTGGTAAATCCATGTGCTGTTGGCAGACCTTGAGCTCAGGCAGCAGCGAAGCTTTGCCTGTCCCCAGCTCAGGGGACATCTCAGACCTCAAAGAGAGGCAGCAACAAGTCTGGAAAGGAAACAAACACATTTCTGAAAGGTCAGGCTTGATGCTTCACAGATCTTGAGGCTAAATTTCTCTGGCACTCAGGGGAAAGCGTGAAGTGCTGGTGGCTGAGTTGATTTTGCAGCATGTGCCTTGGCACAGAACTCTCCAAAAGCACCGTGGAGGATCAGTGGGTGTCTGGCCTGATGGAGTAAACAGCCATGTGCACAATTCTACATCAAAGCTGCTCCCTGGGTGCTGCTCTTGAACTTGCTGGTCCCCAGAGCCTTTCCCAGCTGGAGTGGCAGATGCTCAGAGCAAAGGGAAAAGCACTTTTTGTGTGTCGGGGAACTTTGTGGGATGCTGAAGGAGGAGGGATGGGGAAACAAGGCATGGCCTGGATGTCTGGGTAAGGACAGAGCCTGAGGGCAGCCAGTGCTGCAGGCCTGGTGTTAAATAAACATTGATATTCAGGAGTGCTTTTAATTCCCTGCAGTGTCCACAGCCACATCCTGCAACGACCCAGGAATCCCCCAGAACGGGAGCCGGAGCGGGGACAGCCGGGAGGCCGGGGACTCCATCACCTTCCAGTGCAACCCCGGCTACAGCCTGCAAGGGGAGGCCCAGATCACCTGTGTGCAGATCCAGAACAGGTTCTTCTGGCAGCCTGACCCTCCCACCTGCACAGGTACACAAGGAAACAGACACAGATCTGTGACCTGAATCCATGGACACAAGGCCATGTCCTGGCACACGAACATAGATCCACGACCTGAATCCATGGACAGATCCATGTCCTGAATCCATGGACACAGGGCCATGTTCTGGGCCCAGGGACACAGATCCCTGTCCTGAATCCATGGACACAGATCCCTGTTCTGAGCCCATGGATGCAGATGCATGTTCTAAACCCATGGATGCAGATCTGTGACCTGGATCCATGGACACAGATCCATGATCTGAGCCCAGGGATGCAGATCCATTATCTGAGCACATGGACACAGATCTGTCATCTGAATCCATGGACACAGATCCATGATCTGTGCCCATGGATGCAGATCCATGTCCTGGGCACATGGACATAGATCCCTGTGCTTAATCTGTGGACACAGATGCTTGTTTTAACTCCGTGGACACAGATCCCTGTCTTGAGCCCATGGATACAGATCCATGTTTTAAACCCATGGACACAGATCCATGACCTGAATCCATGGACACAGATCCACGTCCTGAATTCATGGACACAAATCCATGTCCTGAACCCATATACACAGGTCCATGTTCTGAGCCCAGGGACACAGGTCCATGTTCTAAACCAATGGACACAGATCCACATCCTGAATTCATGGACACAGATCCATCCTGAACCCTGTTATAAAATTTCACTCCACACATCTTAAAAAATCAAGAAATATTTTTAAAAAAATATCCTTCAGGTCTCCACAGCTGTGATTAAAAATGCTGATTTTCTAATACTTCAAATTGTACTTCAAATTATACTTCAATTGTTTATAGTTTTTTTCCCAGCCAATTTTAATATGAAGTGACAAAGGATTTGGAGGAATAATCAGTGAAATATCAGTAACTGGGGGAGAGGCAGCCTAGTTGGAGCTAAACTGGGAAAACTCAGTGTTAAATTTAGGGCTGACTGGGGGTATTTAGCATTTCAGATGCGTTTTCCCCTCTTTGTGGCACCACTGTGAAACAATCCAGGCTGGGAGAGCCCCGGGAGGTTTGGGCCATTTGAAGTCTGCATCCCTCCCAGTCCCAGGCACCACTGGCTGGGTCCAGCTCCTGCTTCAAACCCTTTGGAGACTCTGGGTGGGATTTTCAAAGGAATCCGAGGGTGTTGAACACTTGTCTCCCTCAGGCTTTTCAAAAATGAGTCCTTAGATTTCAGTTTCTGCAGAGTTTTCCCCTGACGTTACAGTATGGGAGGGGAAGGCACCCTTGGGGTTAAAATTGGGATGAATGGGCACAGAAGAGATGCTGGTGTGTTCTTCCAAGGCATTTCTGGGGGGACTTTCAGCCAAATTTTCCATATCTGTACTGTGATTTCAGTAGAAGGATAACATTTCTCCATTTTTGGACTTGAAAAAGCTCTCTAACAGGTACTATGGCATTTCTAGACCAGCCCCACTGGGGTTTACCTGATATTTTTCCTGATATTTTTCTTTATCAAAGCTCACAGGACAATCCCACATGCTCACTCCTTCATGGAAAATGTTTCCAAGATTTATCCCATCATTTTTATCCCATCCCAGCTCATTTCCCACTCTGTAGCTGCTCTCAGACCTCCCCACAGGCTGTGCTCTCCCTGCTCTCATTCCATCCCAAATGTGGGAAGTTTGGTGGTTTCTCCAAGGTATTTTTGGGGGACTTTCAGCCAAATTTTCCATATCTGTGCTGTGGTTTCCTGGTGTGTCCCAGAAGGATGACATTTCTCCATTTTTGGACTTGAAAAAGCTCTCTAATCCCTACTATGGCATTTCTAGACAAGCCCCACTGGGTTTTACCTGATACTTTTCTTTATCAAATTCCACATGCTCATTCCTTCATGGAAAATGTTTCCAAGATTTATCCCATCATTTTTATCCCATCCCAGTTCATTTCCCACTCTTTATCTGCTCTCAGACCCCCTTCCTTTCACCCCAAATACGTGAGGGCCGATCTGGGAAACCTCCGAGCCCTCACAAAGAGCCTGCATAATAAAAAACTGACAGGAAAAATATCAGTCATGTTTTGCCACGGTGAGAAACACGAGCAGGCACTTTGAGCCTTAAAAAAGCAATAATTGATTTTTCAATCAGCTTGGCATTTAATGTGCTGGGAAGTGGAGTAAACACGACAGAGCCATTTAGGCCCAGACGTGTTTTCACCTCGTTACGGGCGAGCAGGCCTTGACAGGGACTTCCATAAATGCAGCAGGAAAGTGGAATTTCTCCCTCTCTCTCCCTCCTGGCTCTTCACTTATGGATTTTAGGAAGGTCCTGGTGGCATCCAGAGATCTCTTTGAGGTGTTTGACAGAGCCCTCACCTGGCAGAGCCACCACAACCTCATGTCCTACATGAGCCTCAGGGTCACTTCCCACTAAAATGCCCCACAAGGATTCTGTGCTGTCTCAATCCCCTCTGTCTATCACATCTCCTTTATTTTATTCCATTCCTGCTTCCCATTTGGTGCTTTGGAAGTCTGCGTGCTCTAAATTGTGAAAAACGCCAATCACTTGTTTTTGAAATTTTAAAAGTTTAATAGTAATAAAATGGTTATAAAAATAGTAATACAATTAGAATTAATTAACATTAATTCTATTCTATATAATAATTATTAATATTAATTAATAATAATTTGGACAAATTGAATTAGGAGAATATGAGACAATAAATACAAAGAGTTACAGACGGTCCGGGGACCTTTTCTGGGCAGCATGAGCCTGAAAAAGGACACAGTTAACAAACGATTAACCGTTAAAAAAAATAACCTGTTGCATATTCAAACACCTCATACATGATGCATAAATTCCATTCAAATACAGGATTCTGTCTGGGCAGTGTCAGCTTCTTCCTCTGAATCCTAACAGCACCTTTGAGGTGGGAAGAAGTTAGTTTCTTTTGATAAGAGGGCAATAAATTCTTTTTTTCTGAAAGATTTAGGTGTCCTGTGGCTGCTATCTCAATGCGAGTCCTTTCTTTAAAAAAGTATCCTACATAGCATAGTTTCTATTTTAACATTTTGTTATAACCTAAAACTATATTTAACACACTACTTAAGAGGATTAATCCAGCATTACTTCCTAACACAACACATATAACATTCATTTGAATATTTGCAAAAAGCCGATCATAAAATACGCATTTTTCACAAGAGGCTCACCCTTGGTGGTTTTCCTGCAGCTCCGTGTGGCGGGATCCTGACGGGCCCGGCTGGGGTGATCCTGTCCCCACAGTACCCAGAGCCATATCCCCCAGGGAAGGAGTGTGACTGGAAGCTGACAGTGTCCCCTGACTATGTCATTGCCCTGGTGTTCAGCGTGTGAGTACACAAGGGTTTGGTGCCATAGCCTTGGGGAGGGGACGCATGGTTTGGTGCCATGGCCACAGAGAGGGGAGGGAGGATCTGGGTGTGGATGTCTGAACTTTGGGAAGGAATCTGATGGAGCTGTCCCATGTCCCTGGATAATCTGTTCCCAGACATTTTTTGGGGAGGAGATCCTCTTATTCCAGCTGCAGTTCCTCTTTGATAGACAGAACATTGTCACATATTTTCTGGAAAAATCCAAAAATCCCTTTGGCCGGGATTCTTCTGAGAAGAATCAGAGAAAAAGGAAAACAATTCTTATCTGATTTGCTTCTCCTGTGTTTTGCTCACATGTGGAATGTGTTTGGAAATTGTTTACGCACAGGTGATTGTTTCATTGGATTCTGCTGTGAGTTGTTTTCACTCTTTGGCCAATTAGGGCCAAACTGTGTCAGGACTCTGGAGAGAGTCACGAGTTTTCATTATTATCTCTTTAACCTTCTATATTCTTTAGTGTAGTTTAGTTTGCATTCTTTAATATAATACAGTATCATAAAATAATAAATCAGCCTTCTGAGAACATGGAGTCAGATTCATCATTCCTTCCACCCCAGAAATAAATAGAACATGATGTGGCACAGCCCAGGAATCCCTGCAGCAGCTGCAGCTCTGAGACCAACCCCATCCCAACCCCTTGACTCCATCCCTACTCCTGGATCCCTCAGACATGGATAGAGGCAGGAATTTCCTCTGCCTGGCAGGATTTTGGAGCAGGAGCAGCCAGTCCCTGCCCCGGGTTTCCACATCCCAGAACATCAACGCGGAATTCTCCACTAATATGTCCTGACCCCAAGCTCTCCTCCTTTGCTTTTGCAGCTTCAGCCTGGAGCCTGGCTACGATTTCCTGCACATCTACGATGGGCCTGACTCCCTGAGCCCTCTGATTGGGAGTTTTTATGGCTCCCAGCTGCCAGAGAGGATCGAGAGCAGCAGCAACAGCCTTTTCCTGGCGTTCCGGAGCGACGCCTCCGTCAGCAACGCTGGCTTCGTCATCGAGTACACAGGTGAGGGCTGGGGGCTCAGCAGCTACCTGGGGCTTTCCCTCTGCTTATTCCCACATTATTCCACTTGTTGGAACAACTGGAGAGGCTCTAGGTGCTGTGGAAAACTCCTTCCAAGGGGAATTATTGTGTTTTGGCATCCCCAAAGCAGAGGGTGGAGAAAGGGAGGTGAAGAGGAGTGGAGTGAAACTGGAAAAGTGGTGCTCAAAAGTGTCCAAAATTTGTGCATCAAGACCCCACCAGCAGCTACCTGGGGCTTTCCCTCTACTTATTCCCAGATTATTCCACCTCTTTGGAACAAGGCTCTAGATGCTGTGGAAAGCTCCTTCCAGGGGGAATTCTGGTGTTTTGGCATCCCCAAAGCAGAGGGTGGAGAAAGGGAGGTGAAGAGGAAAGGAGTGAAACAGGAAAAGAGAAAAAGTGGTGCTCAAAGTGTCCCAAATTTGTACATCAAGACCCCACAGAGCCAGGAGAACCCAAGATTTCAGGATTTAAAGGTTGAGGATACAAATGTGTGATGAGCAGTGGGGGTTGACCAATCTGTGGCTTCCAAAACAGGGAATTGATGCTCTGAGGAAAAAGAAAATCCCATCTTTTTGTGCCCCATTCATTTGGATCTCCTGGTGCAGCTGCTGTGGACAGGAAACCATGGGATCACCTGATTTTTCATGCAGAGAAGCAAAAGCAAAACCTGTGGGCTTTACAGTTTCCTGTTTCTCCTTTCCACACCTTCCCCAAAATCTGAGAGCCCCTGATTTAATGCTTAAGCACACTTGAATTGTTCCCAGAGCCACTGCTCTCAGAAAAGCCCTTGTCTTTAATGAGCAATTTCCAAATGACAAAAGAGCAGGATTAATCAAAGCCTCTAATTATATTGCAGGCAGGGAAAAAAATTAAAGAAAAGAAAACCCCCCCAAAAAAAAGCTGTTAGAAGAAGGAAAAAAATATCTAAGTCCTGACAGCTCTGTAGTGTTCTCTGGAGTTTTTATGTGGAAATGGGATTTTAAACTCTGCAGGAAGAGAATTTTTCACTATCTACCTGCCAGGAGGGTGGAGCAAGGTGGGGTTTGGCCTCTGCACCCAGGGAACAGGGACAGGATGAGAGGGAGCAGCCTGAAGTTGTGCTATGGGAGGCTCAGGTTGGACATGAGCAGGAACTTCTGCATGGAAAAGGTGCCAGGCCTTGGAAAGGGTGGAATCCCCACCCCTGGAGGTGTCCAAGGAATAAATGAAAGAATCCCAGACTGGTTTGGGTTGGAAAGGACTTTAAAATCCATCCATGGGCAGGAACAATCCCACCATCCCAGATTGCTCCCAGTTCCATCCAGCCTGGCCTTGGACACTTCAGGGATGGGGAATCCAGGATTTCTCTGTGCCAGATGGAGATTCCTCCCCATCTCAAATATGATTTGTCCTTGTGGCTGGTGACAGGGTGGGGATGGGTCGCAGCTTGGACTCGATGGTCCTGAAGGGAATTTCCAGCCTCAGCGATCCTGGGGTTGTGTGAAATCAGAGTTTTGATTTGGCTTATGGTCCTTCAAGACCCCACTGAACCCAGGGGAACCCAGGATTTCAGGATTTAAAGGCTGAGGGTACAAATGTGTGATGGGCAGAGGGGGTTCCCCAGTCTGTGGTTCCCAAAACAGGGAGTTTGGATTTTGGGTGCCTGGGTGGGAACTGGAGCCTCCCTTCTCCCAGAATCCAAACCAAATCCCAAATCCACACCCTGCAAATGGTGCCAGTCCTTGTGAAAATCCCACACATTCTCAGGTGAAAAAAATCCTAAAAAAAATCCCATTGCACTTATCAAAGCAGCAGAGGAGCTGCGCCCGAGGAATAAAAATCCTAGGAAATTTGGTTTTTAACATTTTTTTAATATGTTTTTTAAAATTTTATCTCTTTCCCTGCAGAGAACCCCCGGGAGTCCTGCTTTGACCCAGGCTCCATCAAGAATGGCACCAGGGTGGGCACAGACCTGAAGCTGGGCTCCACCATCACCTTCTACTGTGATGGGGGCTACGACATCGAGGGGGGCCCCACCCTCACCTGTGTGATGGGAGGGGATGGGAAACCCACCTGGAACAAGCCACGCCCCACCTGTACAGGTAAATCCCACGGGAAGGGGCTGGGGGGAGGATCTGCCCAGAGCTGGACCCCTCAATGCATCCTCCATGGAAAAATGGGGGTTAATTCACAGGGGTTTTCTCAGTTTTTCTATAATTTTTTAGGGGTTTTACCAGGAATTAGATTTCATTGTTTTTCAGGGGTTTAACAGCTCTTTTTTTAAAGGAAGAGCTGATTTTGGGGAGTTTTCTTGAGGGTTTTCTTGGAGACAGACAGGAAACTGGACATGACTGATTCAGTGCCTGGCACAGGACAGGAGTCAGGAATCCTCTTAAACCTTGGCTAAACCTGATCCTTGCCAATCCAAACCCTCAGTCTTGGGTGTTGCTGAGCAGGGACAGAGCTCAGTGACAAAACAAGGGGTTTTTCCTTAGGGTTTATCTGTGGTTATTTTATTTTCTTTTCTGACTTCATGGTTTGCAGTCAGATTTGAGCTGAGAAGGGGATCAAGAGGCAGCTGGTGGGGGGAAGGAGTGAAATCCCTAATTTGGGAAGGCTGTGGCAGGAAAAACTGAGGAAAGGTGGCAAAAGGAGCTCATCCCCAGCTGTGAGTGGGGAACAGAGCAAATCCCACATTAGTTAGTGGTTTGATAATTCCAGCACAAACTCAGGGTGGGATAAACCTGATTTTTCCAATGAGAACTTTCAGGCAGCAGCACCTGGAGCAGGGGATGGTGGCTGGGGACATTTCCAGGCTCCAGGGATGCTCCATGATCCTTTTCCCTTGCAGCTCCCTGTGGCGGGCAGTACACAGGCTCAGATGGAGTCGTCCTGTCCCCAAATTATCCCCAAAACTACACCAGTGGCCATGTGTGCCTGTACTCCATCGTCGTGCCCAAGGACTATGGTACCATGCTTGGAATTTTTATGGGATTCTCTTCTTATTTGCTGGGTTTTTAATGATAATTTTTCTAAGTTCATCCAGAACTGGAGATAAGGAAGATGGGAGAGGAGGTAGCAGGAGAGGTAGCAGGAGGTGCTGTTGGGTGCTCTTTGTGCTGGAGTCAGAGAAAATTCTGGATTTGTCCAATTTTGTCCATTGCAGCTAATCAATAATTATAATTCCTCAGTGGAATTCTGCGCCTCGTGTTCCCTAGGCAGGGAAAGGGTAATGAGCCACAGGAAATTCCCAGTGGGCTGGGAATCAGTGGGAAAATGTTGAGTTAATGAAGCCAGGGGAGTCTGGTGCTGCCTCTGGAATTTGGGGATAAATAAAAGGCTCCCATTTTTCCAGGCTGTCACTCCCTGCCTGGAATAAAGGCAGCTGAAACGCAGGACAGAGGTTGTGCTGGGAAAAGAAATCCCAGTTTGGAATGTTGGGAATCCTGGGGGGTCAGGGCTTGGACTGGACGGTCCTTGGGGTCTGGTTCAGCTCAGGGGATTCTCTGAGTCCATGAAAATGCCTTGGCCCCAGAGGCTGGGTGTGGAGGGCGGTGTAGGGACAGCAATGGGGTGGCAATGGGATGACAGTGGGGACAGCACTGGGATTGAGTGAGGATGATGGTGTAATGACACTGGGGACAGAAGTGTGGTGGCACTAGGGACAACAGTGGGACAGTAGTATGGTGACATTGGGGACAGCAGCATGGTGATGCTGGGGACAGCAGTGGGATGGCAGTGTGGTGACATTGGGGACAGCAATATGGGGATGCCAGTGTGGCGGCACTGGGAACAGCAGTGTGGTGGCACTGGGGACAGCAGAGGGATGACACTGGGGACAGCAATATGGGGACGCCAGTGTGGTGGCACTGGGAACAGCAGTGTGGTGGCACTGGGGACAGCAGTGGGATGACACTGGGGACAGCAATATGGGGACGCCAGTGTGGTGGCACTGGAGACAGCAGCGTGGTGATGCTGGGGACAGCAGTGTGGTGACACTGGGGACAGCAGCGTGGTGATGCTGGGGACAGCAGTGTGGTGGCACTGAGGACAGCAGTGGGATGGCAGTGTGATGACACTGGGGACAGCAGCGTGGTGATGCTGGGGACAGCAGTGGGACAGCAGTGTGATGACATTGGGCACAGCAGTGTGATGGCCATGGGGACAGCAGCATGGTGGCACTGGGGACAGCAGTGGGATGGCAGTGTGGTGGCACTGGGGACAGCAGTGGCCGGTGCCAGCCCTGTCCCTGTCCCCACAGTGCTCTTCGGGCAGTTTGCCTTTTTCCAGACGGCGCTCAATGACGTGGTGGAGGTGCACGATGGCCCCACGGAGCACTCACGGCTGCTCAGCTCCCTCTCAGGCTCTCACTCAGGTAGGGAGCTGCTCCCTATCCCCTGTCCCTGTCCCTGCTGGAGACAGCAGCTTTGTCACAGCTGTCACCCAACACCCACTCTCTGTGGCTCATTCCTCCACCTCTGTGTCTCTCCTGTTTTCCCTCCTCCCCATCCAGGGGAATCTTTGCCATTGGCCACCACCAACCAGATCCTCATCAAATTCAGCTCCAAGGGTCAATCCACAGCCAAAGGCTTTCATTTCGTCTACCAAGGTGAGTTCAGGTGTGTTCTGGAAGTGTCCTCGGGTCGCTCCCAGGGGTGTCCTGAGTGTCCTGAGCTGCTTTTGGTGTCTGGGGGTTCTGAGCAGGGAATATCACAGGGAATTAGGATTCCTTTGGGAGCAGAGCTCTGGCAGGGCTGCTCTGGGTGCTTTGTATTCTGCCCTTTCATTCCCACTCAGCCTGAACCCTGCACATCCCAGGATTACCATCAGCCCCATCCCAGCGTCGTGCCCGGAGTCACACAGGGAATTTGGAGATTTATCTCCCAGCAATTCTCCCCAGTGGCATTTTTAGCACTTTCGCTGGGTGCAAGCAGCTGAAATCCCGTCTGGCAGCTCGGAAATCCTCCCTGTGTGCGTGTCACAGGCTCGGGGCTGTCACACTGCTGCCCCTTGATCCTTTCAGTAACAGCTTTGTGCTGCGCTGGGCGAGAACAACTCGGGGATTTTATGGGAGTAAATAGCAAATGATGCATGGAACAGTGGGAAAGCAGAAGGGATTTCTCACCCACGTGCTCCCTGGAGTTATCTGTGGGAACATCCAGGCTTGTGCTGCAAAGAGGGGACAGACACTGGCACGACCTGACCTGAGCCTTCTGCAGGGGTGAAGCAAAGCATGGTTTGGATTTTGGAGTAGTTGGAGATCTGTTCTCTTGAATTCCTGCCTAATGAGTGTGAAACAGCCGTGGTTGTGATTGTAATCTTCAAAGAGCTCAGCAGAACAAAGGTTTTGATGAAAGCAGGGAAGGTTTCCTCCTCCCTCCTGCAAGAGCTTGCACGGGAAGCAAGGGGAAAAGGGCGATCCTGATTTGGATCTGCCTGGCCAGACTCTAATTAGCTAAACACTCATAAATTTAAAGCAACTCAGAGGAAAATATTAATTGAATTCTTCCTTGGCAATAGACCTGGGTTTTTTTGATGGGTTTTTCTCCTCACTTACCTGCCAGACTCATTCCTGTCTTTGTAATTCCCAGTATTCAACAGGAAAATCAATAATTTTAGCACCATCACAACTTAAATCCCCCTTTTCTCTCTTTTCCAAAGGAGATTTTTTTCCCAATTACTGTTCCTTCATGACCATGAGGCCCAGGGAGCTGAGGAACCGAAAGGCTCCTGCATTGGGTGACAAAACAATGTTTTGGGAAGCCACTGCCAAATCCTTTGGTTCCCCTGGGTAAAAACAGCCTTTTGGTGTGGGGAAAGTTCTCTGGAAGGAGGCAGTGGGGGGATTCTGGATGTCCCAGCTGCTTTTATTTCAAGTATAGAATCATTAAATCATTAAAGTTAGAAAAAACCTCCAAGATCTTCAAGTCCAACCTTCATCCAGGTGCCCCCATGCCCACCCAGCTGTGTCACCAAGTGCCACCTCCACTCGGTCTGGCATGGAGCCACTTGAACTCAGATCACCTGAGCTGGCAGAACTGGGAGTGAAATGTTGTTTTTTTTCTCTTCTCAGTGGTCATGCTTGGATTCAGCTCACTTTTGGGGTTTAGGTGCTTTGGGATTTAGGAATGATCAGTCAATGGTCATGCTTGGATTAAGCCAATCTTTAGGATTTAGATGCTTAGGGGTTTAGGAGTAATCACTCAATGGTCATGCTTAGATTAAGCCAATCTTTAGGATTTAGGTATAATCAGTCAATGGTCATGCTTGGATTAAGCCAATCTTTGGGATTTAAATAAAATCAAGTTGTGGTTATGCTTGGATTCATCCTCTCTTTGTGATTTAGATACTTTGGGGTTTTGGATACAATCAGTCAGTGGCCAAGTTTGGATTTAGCCCCTCCTTGGGGTTTAGATACAATTGGTCAATGGTCATGTTTGGATTCAGCCCCTATACTTTAAGGTTTTAGATACAATCAGTCAATGGCCAAGTTTGGATTTAGCTCTTCCTTGGGATTTAGATACTTTGGGGTTTAAGTACAATCAGTCAATGGTCATGTTTGGATTCAACTCTGATACTTCAGGTTTTTAGATACAATCAGTCAATGGTCAAGTTTGCATTCAACCCCTCGTTGGGGTTTAGATACAGTCAATGGCCAAGTTTGAATTCAGCCCTTCCTTTGGGATTTAGATACTTTGGGGTTTAGGTACAATCAGTCAATGATCATGTTTGGATTCAGCCCCAATACTTTAGATTTTTAGGAACAGTCAATGGCCAAGTTTGGATTCAGCCCCTCCTTGGAGTTTAAATACTTTGAGATTTAGATACAATCAGTCAGTGGCCAAGTTTGAATTCAGCCCTTCCTTTGGATTTAGATACTTTGGGGTTTAGGTACAATCAGTCAATGGTCACGTTTGGATTCAGCCCCTCCTTGGGGTTTAGGTACAATCAGTCAATGGTTGTGTTTGGATTCAGCCCCTCTTTGGGGTTTAGATAAATCAGCCAATGGCCAAGTTTGGATTCAGCCACCCTTTGGGATTTAAACACTTTGGGGTTTAGGTACAATCATTCAATAATCATGTTTGGATTCCCCCCCTGACACTTCAGGCTTTGGGTACAATCACTCAACAGTCAAGTCTGCACCCAGCACCTCTCCGCATTCAGACGCTCAGTAATTCCAGTGTAAAACAGACAAATCTTCTCTCCACCATCTCCCTGCCAGCACTAACTCTGTTTTGCCTGTGTCCTCCCTGTGTGCCAGCCGTGCCCCGCACCAGCGCCACGCAGTGCAGCTCGGTGCCGGAGCCGCGGCACGGCCGGCGCCTGGGCAGCGACTTCGCCGTGGGCGCGCTGGTGCGCTTCGAGTGCAGCCCCGGCTACAGCCTCAGGGGCTCCCCTGCCATCCAGTGCCTGGCCATGCCCGGGGCCCTGGCCCAGTGGAACTCCTCCGTCCCCACCTGCATGGGTAGGTGCCACCTTGGTTTTTTTAAAGTTTTTCTGAGTTTTCTGGTGTTTGCGTTCTTGTCGCGCGCTTTATGTAAATAATTATTGTTCTGCGTTCTTTTATGGAGGAGGAGAAATTTTATGGGCTGTTGGTTTGTCCAGTGTCATTGGACAAGTGGCATTGTCACCCTCCAATCCACTGTCACTTTTGGAAATCTATAACTGTTAGAAATTAAAAGCTCTCTTTTTACCTTGAAAAGAGCAGCGTGTCCACGGAGTTTTATTTTAAGAGGAGAAATTTGATGGGCTGTTGGTGTGTCCAGTGTCATTGGAGAGGTGGCTCTTCCACCCTCCAGTACACTGCCACTTTTGGAAATCTATAAATGTTAGAATCAGAAATGAAAAGCTCTCTTTTTACCTTCACATCATTTTATTTCCTATAGCAACAGGTAGGTGGCACTGGGAGAGGTGGGAGCAGGGTGGGTGGCACTGGGAATGTTGTTGGGAGCTGTGCTGCTCTCTGGGTTGTCCTGAAAGGGGACAGGGGTTGGATGTTGGTGGTGTTTGTGGGTCTCTTCCAGCTTGAAGAAAAATCAACAGCAAAACAAAGCACTAATGAATTGAAATGTAAATGAATGAAATGTTCAAGACTTCTTTAGAACCTCTTGTGGTTCTGTCCAGAGAGGTTGTGGCTGTCCCATCCGTGGAAGTGTGCAAGGCCAGGTTGGACAGGGATTGGAACAATCTGGGATAGTGAAGGTGTCTGGGAGAAGGGATTTGGGGATCTTTAAGGTCCCTTCCCACCCAAACTGTTCCATGGTTGTCTGATAAAAAACAAAGCCCAGCCTGGCTCTGAATAAGAACAGTTTAACCCCAAATTCCAGGGAATTGACATTTTTGATCCAGTACTCTTGTGAGATCTGGGACAGCATCTCAAATAAATCAGATCTGGCTGAAAGCTGCTTTCACATCCTCTGAAGGAGAGGATGAAGATCATCCTCGTGTGCTCCCCACACCCAAGGAATGTGCCAAAAGTTGCACGAAAAAGTTACTGGAAAGAGGATTATTCCTAAAATCTCATCCTTAAATCACAACCAGCTCTCGATTTCTTGTAATTTTAACAATGTTTTTTTTTAGCAAAACCAATTCCTTGTGCTTTCCTCCCGGCAGTGCCCTGCGGGGGGAACCTGACGGAGAGGAAAGGAACCATCCTGTCCCCAGGCTTCCCTGAGCCCTACCTGAACAGCCTCAACTGCGTGTGGAAGATCACAGTGCCCGAGGGAGCAGGGATCCAGGTACAGCCAGGACAGACAGCAGGACACTCGGGGTGTGCTGCTCTCACATGATGGGAAATTGCTGTTCCTCGTAGGACAGGGATGGGTTGATGTGGAATTCTCTGGAATCAGGGATTTATTTATTTATAGCCAGGATTAGGCAGGGACTCATTGGTGACGTTTATTGTGACGGTGTTCACAGGGGTCTTAGGATGAGGGAAGAGATGAGGATCTGACTCCATGTTTCAGAAGGCTTGATTTATTATTTTATGATATATATTCTATTCTATTCTATTCTATTCTATTCTATTCTATTCTATTAACTATACTAAAAGAACAGAAGAAAGGATTTCATCAGAAGGCTAGCTAAGAATAGAAAAAGAAGGAATGATGACAAAAGCTTCTGTCTTGGACAGACAGTCTGAGCCAGCTGACTGTGATTGGCCATTAATTAGAGACAATTAACATGAGACCAATCACAGATGCACCTGTTGCATTCCACAGCAGCAGATAATCATTGTTTACATTTTGTTCCTGAGGCTTCTCAGCTTCTCAGGAGGAAAAATCCTAAGGAAAGGATTTTTCAGAAAATACCACGGCTGCAGCTTGTGACCAGGCAAGGAGCTGTGCCAGGGGAGGGGCAGGTTGGATTTAGGGAAAGGTTCTCCTTCCCCCAGAGGGTATTTGGGCACTGCCAGGGTCCCCAGGGCATGGGCACAGCCCCAGGGATGCCAGAGCTCCAGGAGCATTGCCAGGGAGGCACAGGGTGGGATTTAGGAAGAGCAGGCCCGTGGTCCCTCAGTGTGACCCTTACTCTGGCACAAAAGAGGGGGAATTTGAGTTAAATTTTAGTTTTTTATTGTGATTGTCCAGGGAGGCTGTGGATCCTCCAGCCCTGGAAGTGCCCAAGGCCAGGTTGAGTAGGCCTTCCAAGCTGTTCCACTCTTGGATAGTGGGAGATGTTCCTGCCCACAGCAGAGATTTTGGAACGAGATGAGTTTTAAAATCCGTCCCAAACACTTAAAATTCTTTGGGTCCCCCACCAGTGCTGAGGTCTGCACTTCCACATGTCACCAGGATCTGCTGTCACCCATCAGCTTCTCTGGGACTTCCAGGAGGGCAGAAAGCCCTTGGAGAAAGATTTTGGCTTTTCAGGACCTGAAACAGCTTCAGGGAGGGGTCTCAGTGCAGCCCCCAGGGAGGGAATGACCACGGAGCTGGAGCTGGATCCATCCTGGCTCCACTTCCCTCAGTGTGACCCCTACTCTGGCACAAAAGAGGGGGAATCTGGGTTAAATTGTAGTTTTTTATTATGATTGTCCAATGAGACTGTGGATGCTCCAGCCCTGGAAGTGCCCAAGGCCTGGTTGAGCAGGGCTTCCAACCTGTTCCACTCTTGGATAGTGGGAGATGTCCCTGGCCACAGCAGAGATTTTGGAACAACATGAGCTTTAAAATCCATCCCAAACTTAAAATTCTTTGATCCCACATTTTTGGGTCCCCCACCAGTGCTAAGGCCTGCACTTCCACATGTCACCAGGATCTGCTGTCACCTGGTCACGACCCATCAGCTTCCCTGGGTCTTCCAGGAAGGCAAAAAAAGCCCTTGGAGAAAGATTTTGGCTTTTCAGGACCTGAAACAGCTGCAGGGAGGGGTCTCAGTGCAGCCCCCAGGGAGGGAATGACCACGGAGCTGGAGCTGGATCCATCCTGGCTCCACTTCCTTTGCGTTCTCCATTATTAGATCTTAATTCCAGCATCGCTTTACCCCCTTTTTTGCGCAACAATTAAAGGTTAAACAACTGTAAATCAGGGAAGGAGGTGAAATTGAAGCTTTCTTGGTAACAGCACTCAGGAGCAGGATTTTTATGTAATCAGGGTAGAAGCTGGCACTTCTGCCATGAATTATTCATTCCCGGAGCAAACCTTCCTGAGTGAATTAATTTATACACGTGGCAGTAAATAGATGCAGATCCCTTGTGAATCCACATGTCAGACTAGAATTAGGACCTTAAAAATGTTTATTCCGTTAAGCTGGAGGAGGGGGGGAGAGAGGAGAATAAATAATTTAGGCGGTGTAAGAGCAAACAAAACGCTCATTCTCACTCAGCTTCCAATAATGTAAATCACGAGAGGGGTGTAATGAGGCAGGAAAAAAGGGAAAAAAGGGTCAGTGATGGCTCCGTGGGGGTCACTGAGATTCCTGCTGGGTGAACTCCGCTCACTTTCTGCTAAAAAAAATATTTGGGAGGAACTTTACAGCCGGTTTTATTACCCGGAGTAAATCAAGGAGGAAATGGCTTCAATGGCTGAAGTGGGGGCATTGATTTTGGTTTTATTATTTATTATTTTATTTGATTTTGGTTTTATTATTTATTTTCAAACGGGGGGTTTTGATTTGTTGTGCAGCAAGGCAGGGGTAAGTGGGGAATTGGGGTGGATGAGGAAATCAGGGAAGAAGATATGGAGAGAAAGGGAGAAGGTTCACACGTGTGTAGTCAAAGTTTGAGGGCAGTGAAATCTCCTCACTGCTCATTTTTCCCAATTTTCCAGCACTCTCCTTGTTTGGAGCCAAGCTGTACAACTCATTTATGCTCCTGATTTATCTTTGAGATTCCTTTTGGATTTGTTGGGGTTTTTTGCCTGCCAATTCAATTTGAGATACCCAATGTTGGAAAATTTCATCCAGACCTTTCAGCTTAAATCTGAATTTTCCCCAAAACAGGTGGTTTTTACCCAGGTTTTCTGCCTCACTCTCACCCCATTCACCAAACTCGGGTTTTTAATGGGACACTGAAAGCTTTGAACCATCAGCATTTAGGATTTAGGCAAAATCCTTGTTAATGGTAAACAAAGCTGAGCAATTCCTTGGAGATCCTCACTCAAGCACGAGCTGCTTTTCGGTATAAATGCAGATTTCCCAGCTCTGCTTTTCAGTATAAATGCAGATTTTTCAGCTCTGTTTTTCTGTATAAATGCAGATTTCTCAGCTCTCCTGATGTTTCTCATCCAAGGATTTGTGTTGTTGTTCCAACTAATGGAGCCAAGTGACTTCCTAAGGCCTCCAAACCTTGTGGGGCATGGCAGGGAAAGGTGAAATCTGAAAATGCACTCGAGTGATCCCTCTAAAAGCTGAGGAACAAGGCTGGAACTTGATTGGATTTTTAAAATCCTGTTGTTTAATGTGAGGTGGTTTTTGGGTTTATTTTATCTCCGGGGTGCTGCTGGTTGCTCTCATTTGAAAGGGCTCAAAGTCTTCAAGGATTTCTCCAAATGGGGGAAAAAAGCTGGGATTTTCAGCAGCTGTAAATGAGCTGGGCAGTTCCAGGAGCTCTGGAGCAGCAGCAGAAAATAACATTTCTATTTGGAAGTTTTGGGGGAAAAATAGCTGGAAAATCCCAGTGGGAACAGTCAAAGGCAGAATTCTCCAAATTTTGCCAGTGTTGAACCCTCGGAGTGTGTAAACTCAATTAGTGACCCTTTAATTGCTGTTAATTTGATTTATTCCTATTATTTCAATTTTTTTTTCCTTTGTTTTGTTTCTCTCTGCAGATCCAGGTGATCAGTTTTGTCACAGAGCAGAACTGGGATTCCCTGGAAGTGTTTGATGGAGGAGACAACACAGCCACCATGCTGGGGAGCTTCTCTGGTACGTGGCCCTCGAGCCCATCAGTTCCTGCCTCATTTCATTCACCTCACAAAATTAAACTTTAAAAAAGCATCAAAAGCCAGGAATGGATTTCAAGGGAATCATGTGCTCTGTTGGGTTGGGAATTACAATTCCAATTTCTACCTGTGGGAAGGGTTGAGAGGGAGCCTTAAACACAAAACCAGTGGAGTTTTATTCCTGGAAATGGGAATTCCCTCAGCTCTGCTGGGATGTGAGGCCACCACACCTGGCAAGGTGACCTGACCTTGATGTCCCCCAGAAAGGGTGAAAGGCTACAAAACAAACTCTTATTTTTCCTTGGAATTTTTGTATTTCCTTTGGAATCCTTGTGTTTTTCTTTGAATTGTGGCTTTTAGCAGAGCAGGCTCCAGGAGCTTTGAGAGCCTTTCAAATTCAGCACCACTGGCAGAACAATGGCCCAAAACCTCATTTATTTAACAAATGTGCCCAAAATGCCCTGAGCTAGGCAGGAGAAGGGTCTGGGATGGAGCTGCCTTGTCCTGCTGCTGCAGCAGCTTCCAGGGGATGAAGGAATCCCGAATTTTCCCAAATTTTCCTGAATTTTCCCAGACCTGCGCTCCACCCACGCTGTTTCCCATCCCTTGGTGCTTTTTGTCTGTCGGTGGCCAAGCTCCAGGGGCTGAAATCCAGGAAAGGATTTCAGGAAAGGCCCTGGGTATTTCTCAATTGGCCTCGTTAGAAAGAACCTGATCAAAACCAAGAGGAGCTCATTAAGTTGGAAGGACTTTGTGTTGTCAGGAAATCTCTGAGGAGGGGGAGAGAGATCCTCTCTGTGAAAAATGCCCATCAGTTGTTTTTAACATTTTAAAAGTTTAATAGTAAATGTATCATTAAATATTAAAATAATATTTTATATAATTATTTTTCTAATATATTTTATCTATTATAATAAAATATATTGTCTATAATATATAGTATATAATATATGATATATAATATATGATATATAATGTATAATATATTAATATAAAATAGTAATATATTATTATATAATACATATGTTATATATTATACATAATATTATATTATATATTAATAATGTGTATTAATATATAATATTATTATTTAAAGTTTTATTTTACAGATAATAAAAATAGTAACGAAATGGTTATAAAAATAGTAATATAATTAGAGTAATAAAAGTGTTGGACAATTTGGATTAGGACAATATGAGACAATAAAAACAAAGAGTTATGAACAGTCTGGGTATCTTTTCTGGGCAAAATAAGCCCGAAAAAAGGACCCACATTAACAGAGGATTAACCCTTAAAAACAATAACCTGTTGCATATTCATACATCTCATCCATGATGCATAAATTCCGTTCAAACACAGGATTCTGTGTGGTCAGTGCCAACTTCTTCCTCTGAATCCTGACGGCACCTTCATGGCTGAGCAGTCAGGAAGAATTTGATTTCTTCTGATAATGGACCAATAAATTATTTTTCTCTGAAATATTGAGGTGTCCTGTGGCTGCTATCTCATTGCAAGTCCTTTCTTTAAAAAAATATCTTACATAGCTTAGTTTCTATTTTAACATTTTGTTATAACCTAAAACTATATTTAGCACACTACTGAAGAGAATTAATCCAGCATCACTTTCCAACACAACCCATATACCATCCATTTGAATATTTGCCAAAAGCCAGTCATCAAACAGGCATTTCTCACACTCTCCCCTGCCTTTGTGCTCCCCTTGTTTTGCCAGGAACCACGGTGCCTGCTCTGCTCAACAGCACTTCAAACCAGCTCTATCTGCATTTCTATTCCGACATCAGCGTCTCTGCCGCCGGCTTTCACCTGGAATACAAAAGTAAGAGCAGCTCCAGCCTTGATCCCGCAGCTCCTGCGCGATGGGGAGGTGCCTGCAGGGCTGGGGAAATGGGGGAAGGAGCTGCTGTGGCTCCCTGCTCTCAAGGAGGGAGTGATAAATAGAGGAAAGATGGAGCAGAGGGGTGGGATGAGCCTGGTGGCAGTTTTTTGTGGCACAAAGGGTTAAAAAATCCGTGGGTGCAAGGCTGGGATCTGGGTTTGGGAAGTGCTGCTTGCCAGGGACTTCCAGCTCTTGGCATTCCCTGCTGGAACCAGCAGGTCTGGATATGTCCTCATCCCAAAAATCCTGGCTGGAAGAGTCCTCAGAGGTCATCCCCTGAGGAAAGCAGGGTCAGAATGGAGATAAAACTGAATTTGAGCATTTTGATGGAGCTTGAGCTTGGAAAAACTGCAGGATTTGCACAAAGAGCCTGGGCAGGCTCTGCTCACAGCTGAGAGCTGAACCCCATGTTATCACTGTTATCAGTGTTATCAGGGGGGGTTTCTGCAGTGTTTTAGTGGGTGCTGGGGATGTTCCCCTCCCTCCCCTGCTGGATGTGCTCCTGTTCCCACAGCCCAGCACCCTGAGCTGCCCTGGGCACATTGCTGGATCCAGGAATTCCTGTGCTGTGTGCTCAGAGCCCCGCACAGGAGCATTCCCAAGGTGGTTGATCCATCCTCCTTGTCCAAGGGCACCTCTGGAAGCTCTGAGGTGGTGTGGGCACCCCTCCTTTTCAAAAACACCTTAAAAACATCTTTAATGTCCCCTCCAACCCAAATTCTGTGGTGGTGTGGAGCACTTGAGTGGGTTCCTGGTTAGGGATGATCCCAACTCTTCCTGGAATGGCAGCACTTTGCTCCCAGCAAGGCTCATGCCAGGTTTTTTTTGGGAATACAGACCCCAGCACGTGGCTAAATGTGTGATCCTAGCCAGGATCCTTTCGAAAAGAAATCCCCAGTGGTGAGAGAACAAACCTGAGTGAGGCAGGGAAGAGAATCCTTTGGGAAATGGCTGTCAGGTTTGGATGGGGATGACAAAAACTCATTTTCCCCTGGGTCTGTGTTTGATTCCTGATGTCTGATCAGGAGAGGTGGAGGTGCCTGTTATTTTGGATAATACTGGCAGAGAATCCTGGAATATCCTGAGCTGGAAGGATCCACCAGCATCATCCAGTCCAACCCTGGCCCTGCACAGGCATCCCAGCAATCCCACCCTGTCCAAACACTCCTGGAGCTCTTGGGATTGTTCCCATTCCCTGGGGAGCCTGGGGGGAAGAACCTTTCCCTAAATCCAGCCTAAACATTTTGGGGTTATCCTGCAGAGCCAGGAATGGGATGGATGATCTGTGAAGTCCAAAACTTCCTGGAGCTTTTGGGAATGTTCCCATTCCCTGGGGAGCCTGGGGAGAAGAACATTTCCCTACATCCATCCTAAACATTTTGGGGCTGGTTATCCTGCAGAGCCAGGTGTGGGGTGGACGATCCTTGCAGGTCCCAGCTCAGGATATTCCATGATTTTTCCCAGCTCTGCTGCTGGTGAGGGTGAGCCTGGGCTTGTTTGGAGGGAGTTGGGTGATTTAGGACCCTTCCCACCCAAACCAGTGTGAGATTCCCTGCAATGGCACAGCTGGAGCTGCTTTAAAGCCAAGCAGCACTAAAACCTTCCAGGATTTGCTGCCTTTACTCACTGAAACCCTGTCCATTATTGGATCCAGCAGGATTACAGCCACCACAGGATTGGGAGAGGAAAAAATGTGCTCAGCCTGTGCTCTGGGAGCTGCAGGAATCCTCTGGCTGTGACTCTGTTTCTTCTCCAGCTCTATTCCAATCGATAAATCCTTTGAGCACCCTCCTGCAAAAATCACGGCCAGGTTTTTCATGAGCCTGGGGATTATCAGCCCTGTCTGTTTCCTTGGCTGAGGAAATTAATAGGTGTTGATTTTCAGGGCAGCTGGAAATAATGTGATTTCTGCTCTGTTTGTACAATTGGAATCTCCCAGCCCTGAGCCCTGGGTTTGGTTTTTTTTTTTTTTCTGTGTTTTTTTCTGGGAGGAAGTTGGGAGAGATGAGCTCAAACAGGGGAGGAAAACTCAGGTTTCTCCCTCACTGTGGCGCTCAGGCTGAGCTCTTACCTCTGCATGCTCCAAAGCCAGGAACAATTTGGGACTGAGTGAAAGGCACTGATGTGAAGGAGAAGTTATTTAAAGCCATTTTCCCTGCTGCCTCTCTGAAGGTCAAGCAGCACATCCAGGAGCAGGGAGGGAAGCGTGACTGGGCTTTGGGAGGAGACTCAGCCTCTCCTTGCTCCTTTTCTCTTTTATTTTCCCCCTGCCTGGGGCTCTGTGGGGAGCAGGAGCCCTTGCAGGGATGCAGGAGGTTATGATGGAGAGGAGCTGCAGGATTCATTTTATATCCCTGGGATGTGCAGAGGGGAGATGGGGGAAGGAGAGGGGAGATGGATGGAGAGGAGAAAATGTGGGAAATGGAGAGAAAAAAATGTGGGAAAAGGAGAGAGATGTGGGTTATAGAAAGAAAAGAAGGAAAGGAAAGGAAAGGAAAGGAAAGGAAAGGAAAGGAAAGGAAAGGAAAGGAAAGGAAAGGAAAGGAAAGGAAAGGAAAGGAAAGGAAAGGAAAGGAAAGGAAAGGAAAATGAGAGGGAAAGAGAAGGAATAGGAAAGGAGAAACAAAAGGAAAGGGGGAAAGGAAGGGAAGGGAAGGGAAGGGAAGGGAAGGGAAGGGAAGGGAAGGGAAGGGAAGGGAAGGGAAGGGAAGGGAAGGGAAGGGGAGCCCATTACTCCTCACGAGGTGTCACAGGTTGTTAGTTGGGTTTGCAGCAGGACATTCCCAGCTGGAAATGTGGAGATGGAAATGGGCTGTCCCTGGAGAATCCATAATAAACAGAATTTCCCCACCCAGAGTCTGTGGTGGTGGATGGCAAACAGGAGCGGGATAGAACACAAAGCGTGTTCCCATCCCTGCAGGCCCCAGCCCAGCCCCAGCCCCACTCCCTGAGCTCCCACCTCCCTTCTCCCCACAGCCGTGGGTCTCTCCAGCTGCCCGGAGCCCGCGGTTCCCGGCAATGGGCTGAAGATCGGCGAGCGCTACCTGGTGAACGACGTGGTGTCCTTCCAGTGCGAGCCGGGCTACGCCCTGCAGGTACAGCCCCAGCCCCAGCTCCCTGCTTCTCCAGACCTGCACTGCCTCAGGGCGGGACTCTGAACTCCTTATAAAGTGTTTTAGCAAGGTCTCCTCACAGCTCAGTCCCACAAACAATCCTTTTCCTCTCCTCAAGCACACAGAACAATCCTTTTCCTCTCCTCAGTCCCAGAGAACGATCAATTTCCAGCCCCAGAACCAAGGACACCTCTGCAGCTTCAGCCCCAAAAAGTGCAAACAGCAGGGAATGGAGGGGAGCAAACTGGGAGGGTGGGACTGCATCACCTGCAGCTGGAATTGGACAGTTAACCCCATATGGAAGTGGACCAAAATTTATAAAAGTGTGAAATTTTGTGACTCAGGGTCCACCTTGGATCCAACCTGGGTCCATCTCCAGCCTTGTGCTGCCCAAGGTGTCTCCTGTAAAAACCTTCTAATAAATCCCTCCTTTATTCCTGTAACTCTGTTCCAGGTCCTTGAGCATCACCAGAAGGATTCCTGCTTTTCTGGGTTCCCTATATTCTTTACACATCTATTTCTACCTCTGTTGTTATATTTGTGGTCAGTCCCAGTATTTTTCCCTGCCTTTTCCCAAGGCAGAAAGACAAAACACATTCCAGAGCTCCAAGCTGGGGGTCCCAGGTTCCTGTTCTTCCTTGGCTCTTCCAAGATTGAAACCAGCTCTTGGAGACACAAAGTTTAGTCCCTGTCTGTGGGAGAGGATTCAGAGGTGGTTGAATTACCTCACTATTTATGATTATTTTTGTCAATTATGCTAATTTGCTAAATTTGTACAACTGTATTCACTCCCCCCTTAGAGGAATGGGCATTTTATGGACATTTTTCCATATCTTCCTCCAATAAAGACCAGCCTTTAGATGACCTCCTACACTATTATTATCTCCAAAGATAATCCCCAAGTGTGAAAGATAATCTCCAAATCCAGTTGTTTAATTCCTACATTCTTTAAGGCATCACTTTTCTGGTACCCCAGATGCAACAGGCATCTCCCTCTGGATCAGATCCATCTTGCAGGGAATTTTTTCCTTCCAGGACACGGAGGGGCTCTCCCCTTTGTTTTCCATCCACCTCCCAAACCCCTGTTTTGTTTTCCATCCCTGCAGGGCCACTCTCACATCTCCTGCATGCCGGGCACGGTGCGCCGCTGGAATTACCCTCCACCCCTCTGCATTGGTAAGGAATCAACTTCTTTCTACCTGGCTGATATTTATAACACTTCCCTAAAATAAAACAAGGCTAAAGAGCTGATTTAGAGAAATTTCAGGTTGGTTTTGCAAGTGTGAGGAAACATTGGGTTGCCAGGGAAATTGTGCCTGAGAAGTCCCCGTGGGCTGCCTGGAGTGCTTTGTTTTGGATGTTACAGATGTGGCTCTAGCACAAAATGTGAAACACAGAATTATCCCCCATTCAGAAGGGAAACCCTCCAATTTCCTCATGCTGGAAGCAGGTTGGTTTTATGGCTGGAGGATTTTTTTCCATCTGAAGCGTGGTTTATTTCTGTGGGATGTGTCTGATACCACCAAAGCTGCTCCTTTCACCGGGGTCTGGTCTCTCCCAGGATCCCAACTTGCTATGGCCACTCTGCTGTCCACAGGTCACTTGTCCAGGTCACTGTTTACCCTCAGATCTGTTCAGATGTTCAGGCCTGGACATTCCATTTTCCCTGTGGAAGAGGCCTGGAGGTGAATGGAACTTGCAGGAGGTTTTTAAAAATTATTTTCAGTCATTTGCTTTTAGCAAATGTAGATGTTTAATATTCATATTGCACATTTTGCAGCTCTGAGAGAGACATTTATGCATTTAATAGCTTTAGTTAACAGTTATTTTGGGCTCCTGCTGTTCCAGCTTACATCATTTGGCTTTAAAGTAATTATAAGAGCCAACAGTTCTTTTATCTGATGATCTGCAGGCCAGGAATAAATGGAGAGATATTTCCAGGAGAATGACTGAGCTAAAGGGCCCGTTCCCCTGGAGCTGCTCTGAATGGAAGCAGAAGTCCTTGGGCTCAGCTGGGAGATCCCAGCATGGAGGAGGATCCCAAAAGCTGCCAAACCACAAGTTTTGTTCTTTGAATCAGCACCAGCCTCCCAACCCAGCAGAATTTTGGCTATGCCTGTATTTTCCCCTCCTTGGGAAAGGCCAGGCTGCTGCAGAGAGGCAGAAAAACATCTGGAGCCACTCCTGGAGGAGTGAATGTCACCTTTGTGGGTGTGACAGTGCTGGGGCTCTGCCCTGTGCCCACCAGAGCCCCTGCTCCAAGCACAGTTTGATTTTCTGCTGGCCTGCTTCCTCCAGCTGCTGGGCACCTAAATAATTCAGCAGCAGTTCTATTAAAGAGCCATTAGGAGGGAAAAGAAAGAGAAATCTTCTGGGAGAAACCTTGTTAGGAGCAGGTCTGGGCTAATGAGATATTGGACAAAGAGCCTGTGCCTGGCTGTCACAGCGAGTTAGAGAACACCTGGCTGGATTCAGCTGGGTGCTGCTGCTGGGACCACGTGGAGGTCATCCAGATAAGTGTGAGGAGGTGCTGTCAGTGCTTCAATTTCATGTGGTGCCTTTTGTAAACATATTTTTGTGCTGCCGTGGCTGGCAGTGGGCTGCAGGCAGCGAGCCTGCAGGCAGCGAGCAAACACTCCGTGCTGGGTTTATCAGTGACAGACTGCCCAGAGATTGGCAGGGGAATGGAGAGGCTGTAACTGGGGTCAGAATAGCATCACTCAGCTTCTTCACAGTCATTCTTTGAGCTGGTGAAGGTGTCAAGAAGTGCTGGTGCCTGGTTTGGTGCAATGTCTGTGGGCAGAGCAGGTGTCCATCCCCTCTGTCACTGCTCACATCTGGCTTTCCATTTCTGGTGGCCCAAACTGGATCCCTGGGCTCAGTCTTCATCTCCTAAGGGCAGGAGAAAGGCACATCCATTCCTGATGTGGCCCTGGAAACTTGGTGCTGGTTCCTTTTTCTCAGCTGAGTCTTTAATTCCTTCATTTCCCATGGCCCTCACCCAGACAAGCCCCTCAGGGATCCTGTGACTGGATCCTGACCATGAACCCTGTTGTTCTTCCAGCCCAGTGTGGAGGAACAGCAGAAGAGATGGAAGGAGTGCTCCTGAGCCCAGGATTCCCGGGAAATTACCCCAGCAACCTGGACTGCACGTGGAGGATCCTGCTGCCTGTGGGGTTTGGTGAGAGAGATGGGTTTGGGTCGGTGCCATCGCAGAAGAGGGGGTGAAAAATCAGAGAATCCCTGACTGGTTTGGGTTGGGAAGAACCTCAAGATCATCTCATTCCACTCCCTGCCAGGGAAATTATCCCAAAGTGCTCCAAGCCCCAGCCTGGGGCACTGCCAGGGATCCAGGGGCAGCCACAGCTGCTGTGGGCACCCTAAACCAGGACTTCCCCACCTTCCCAGGGAGGAATTCCTTCCTAAGCTCCACTCCAAAGCTCCTCTGTGTCAGTTTGAGGGTTTGCCCTGTGTCCCCAGGGCAGTTAAAGTCCTGCTGAGTGCCCAGGGTGTCCTGGGCTGTGCAGGTGGGCAGTGATGGGGTTGGAGCTGGGATTGGTATTGGGATTAAAACAAGGGTTAGAGCTGGGGTTGGAGCTGATGTTGCGGTTGGGGTTGGAGCTGGGATTGGAACTGGGAATGGTGTTGGGATTGAAACCAGGGTTAGAGCTGGGGTTGGTGCTGATGTTGGGGTTGGAACTGAGTTTAAAGCTGGGGTTGGGACCAGGGTTGGTACTGCTGTTGGAGCTGGGGTTAGTAATGATGTTGATGCTGGTGTTGGAGCTGGGTTTGGTATTGGGATTGGAGCTGGGGTTGGTGCTGACTTTTGGGTTGAGATTGGAACTGGGTTTGGTATTGGGATTGGAGCCATGGTTGGTGCTGATCTTGCATTTGGTGCTGCTGTTAGAGCTGAGGTTAGTGCTGGGGTTGGTGCTGGGGTTGGAGCTGGGGTTGGTATTGAGATTGAAGCTGGGGTTGATGCTGATGTTTTGGTTGGTGCTGCTGTTGGAGCTGGCTTAAAGCTGGGGTTGGAGCTGGGTTTGGTATTGGGATTGGAGCTGGGGTTGATGCTGGTGTTGGGGTTGGTTCTGCTATTGGAGCTGGGGTTGGTGCTGATATTGGGGTTGGTGCTGGTCTTGGAGTTGGAGTTAGTCTGATGTTGGAGCTGGGTTTGGTATTGGGATTGGAGCTGGGATTAGTGCTGCTGTTGGAGCTGGTGCCGGTGCAAAACCTCAGCTGCAATTTTAGAGCCCAACTCCTCCTTCCCCCTCTGCAGGTGCCCACATCCAGTTCCTGAACTTCTCCACGGAGCCCAACCACGACTTTGTGGAGATCCGGAACGGGCCCTACGACACCAGCAGCGTCATCGGGCGCTTCAGCGGCGCCGAGCTGCCCGGCTCGCTGCTCTCCACCTCCCACGAGACCACCGTGTACTTCCACAGCGACCACTCCCAGAACAAACCCGGCTTCAAGCTGGAGTACCAGGGTGAGCAGGGACAGCCCTGCCCCGGGGGTGGCGGTTCTTGAGTTAACTCTGTGGTGGTTGAGTTAATTCTGTGGTTGTTGAGTTGACTCCATGGTTGTTGAGTTAGCTTCATGGTTGTTGAGTTAGCTCCATGGTTGTTGAGTTAATTCCATTAATTCTGTGGTTATTGAGCCCATTCCATGGTTGTTGAGTTAACTCTGTGGTTGTTGAGTTGAATTAATTTCGTGGCTGTTGAGTTGAGTTAATTCTGTGATTGTTGAGTTAACTCCGTGTTTGTTAACTCCGTGGTTGTTGATTTAATTCAGTGGTTGTTGAGTTAATTCAGTGGTTATTGAGTTAACTCCATGGTTGTTGAGTTAACTCCATGGTTGTTGAGGTAATTCCATGATTGTTGAGTTAATTCCGTTAATTCCATGGTTGTTGAATTAATTCCATGGTTGTTGAGTTAACTCCTTGGTTGCTGAGTTAACTCCGTGGTTGTTGAGTTAATTCTGTGGTTGTTGAGTTAACTCCATGCTTGTTGAGTTAACTGCATGGTTGCTGAGTTAATTCTGTGGTTATTGAGTTTATTCAGTGGCTGTTGAGTTAACTCCATGGTTGCTGAGTTAACTCTGTGGTTGCTGAGTCAACTCCATGGTTGTTGACTCCAAACCTCCCTGGGCACCCCCTTCCAACCCTTTCCATGGAGAAATTCCTCCTGAACTCCATCCTGCCCCTCCCCTGGCACAGCTTGAGACCATTTCTCCTTGCCCTGTCCCTTTTTCCCTGAGAAATAAAACACAAACACAAATTCCCATTGTGTTTCCCCAGCCTACGAGCTGCAGGAATGCCCCGACCCAGAGCCCTTTGCCAACGGCGTGGTGAGAGGAGCTGGCTACAACGTCGGCCAGTCCATCTCCTTCGAGTGCCTGCCTGGCTACCAGCTCATCGGGCACCCCGTGCTCACCTGCCAGCACGGCACCAACAGGAACTGGGACCACCCCCTGCCCAGGTGTGAAGGTACGGCCTGGGCTCACCTGGGCACCTTGGGATGCTCTGGGAGCAAAGGTGTGGCTGGGAATGAGCTCTTGGAGGGATCCACGAGGTGTTTTGGTGAACATTTGGGGTGTTTTGGCAGCTTCTGAGGGAGGTTTGAGTCTTGGGGAGTCTTGAGCACCAACAGGAACTGGGATCACTCCCTGCCCAGGTGTAAAGGTACGGCCTGGGCTCACCTGGGCACAGCACTTCAGCTCCTTGGGATGGGCTGGGATTGCTCTGGGAGCAAAGGTGTGGCTGGGAATGAGCTCTTGGAGGGATCTATGAGGTGTTCTGGTGAATATTTGGGGTGTTTTGGCAGCTTCTGAGGGAGGTTTGAGTCTTGGGGAGTCTTGAGCACCAGCAGGAACTGGGATCACTCCCTGCCCAGGTGTGAAGGTACGGCCTGGGCTCACCTGGGCACGGCGCTTCAGCTCCTTGGGATGCTCTGGGAGCAAAGACATGGCTGGGAATGGGCTCTTGGAGGGATCCATGAGGTATTTTGGTGAATATTTGGGGTGTTTTGGCAGCTTCTGATGGGGGTCTTGGGGAGTCTTGAGCACCAACAGGAACTGGGATCACCCCCTGCCCAGGTGTGAAGGTACGGCCTGGGCTCACCTGGGCATGGCACTTCAGCTCCTTGGGATGGGCTGGGATTGCTCTGGGAGCAAAGGTGTGGATGGGAATGAGCTCTTGGAAGGAAATGTGGTCTCCATGAGGTGTTTTGGTGAATATTTGGGGTGTTTCAAGGGGTTTGAGTCTTGGGGTGCGGTTGAGGAGAATCTGTGTCTCACCTTCCTGCTGGAGCTGTTATTTCTGTATGGCACAGTCCAGGGGCCTTGGAGTGATAATTCCTTGCTGCTTTATTCCCTCAACAACACCCAGCTTCCATTGATCTAGCTCTGATAAATAAAAATAATCACTGATAAAAGAGTATTGCAGCTCTGAGGACTCTGGGTGTGTCCCTGTCTGCCTCCTTCATGGGTATCTCCTGAATGATCCAGGTGGGAGATCCTCAGGAATCTTCCAAGGTGGTTTTTCTTCTGAAAGCTGTGCTCAGAGGACTCTGCAGGCTGAAGATTCACAATCCAGGCATCCAAACTCATCCAAATTCTCTTTTCCCCCCCCCCCTCATGGCTGTTTCAGCCTTTCACCCCTCGGGCTGCTGGCTGGAATTCTGTGGGATTTGCTTCCAGAAGGGTTTCAGGTGAACCTTTGAGAAGTTCAGAGCTGCTTATTGAAGATTTCCCAGCCCATTTCCCAGGAGCACTGACCTTTATGCCAGCACTGGCTCTGCAGGAGCTGTGCAAGGAGGGAGAGAGGTGATATTTGCCCTCTTGTAAGTCCTTGAACCCCAGAGAACACAAAGAGCTGAATCCTCAGCTGCTCTTTCAGTGCTTGCAGCAGAGAGGAATTATTTCAGGCAAGTTAGGACAAAATCTGGATTTTTCTGTATGCAGAATTGTTACTTTTGTACAAAAAAAAAAAAAAAAAGGAATAAAAATGGGATATAAGGATGTTTTAAGGGGATATTTCCTCACTGGGTTTGTGTTTCTCTCTGCTTCCCTGCAGTGCCTTGTGGGGGCAATGTCACAGCCCAGAATGGGACGGTTTACTCTCCTGGCTTCCCCAACCAGTACCCAAATTCCCAGGATTGCACCTGGCTGCTGACAGTGCCCGTGGGATATGGGATCCACCTGAACTTCACCCTGCTGCAGACAGAGCCCTACAACGACTTCATCACTGTCTGGTGGGTGCAGGGGGTCACTCCAAGGACTCATTTTGGGAAATAATCCTGGCTTTGAAGCAGCAGCAACTGAGAATGGGACCCCTGGGATCCCCTTTGCAAGCTGGGAGCTTCTGGTGTTTTGGAGAAGAGAAGAGAAATTAAAAATTTTTTGAGCTTTCTTTCAATATGAATAAATAAAAATATTATTTATAATGATAATCTCCATTATTTATTAAGAATGGAGATTATCAGCTTCAGGTAGCCACTCTGATTAAAGGGTTTGTGACCAAAGTTTGAGCTTTTGGCACTCAAAGTCTGACCTTCAGAATATCCCCTGGTATTCTGGAGGGGATATTCAGAATCCATTATTTGCTGGGCAAACAGGGAGTGAAATTCCTTTGGGAAACAGGTCCTAATTCCTCAGTTTTTGAGGTTAAAAGTGAAATTTGTGTTTCTGATTGTCCAGCTGGGAGCCAGGAGAAGTTGTAGGGGTTTAACTGGAGCAGGGGTTGTGAAATGTGGATGCGGGAAAAGGGAAGGAAAGCCTAGGTTGGGTTCCTAGGCTTAAATCCTTGGAAAAATCAATTTTTCCTTGTGTTCCTGCCATCAGGGACGGGCCCCAGCAAACAGCCCCACAGCTGGGGGTGTTCACAGGCAACTCAGCCAAGAAATCTGCCCAGAGCTCCTCCAACCAGGTCCTGCTGAAATTCCACAGCGACGGCGCCAACGGGGGCATCTTCGCCATCTACTTCTATGGTCTGAGCTGCTGCTTCCCTTGGGGGGGGGAAATGTTGGGAATATTGGGAATAGATCTGGGAATATGCAAAAAAAATACTCTTTTATCCCGAGTTTTCCACAGTTTTTCAGCCCAGTTTTTTTTTTTTAATGAGGTTTTTCAGGCTGGGTTTCCCAAGGAAGTTTTTCAGACGAGTTTTTCTCCACAAGGTTTATCAAACCAAGTTTTTTTCCAGGAAGTTTTTCAGCCCAGTTTCTTTTTCCATGAAATTTTTCAAACCAGTTTTGTTCCAGGAAGTTTTTCAGCCCACTTTTTTCCCCCAAACTTTATCAAACCAAGTTTTTTCCAGGAAGTTTTTCAGTCCATTTTTTTTCCCACAAAATCTTTCCAACCAGTTTTTTCTAGGAAGTTTTTCAGCCCAGTTTTTTCCAGAAAGATTTTCAGCCCATTTATATTTTTTCCCCCACAAAATTTTTCAAACCAATTTTTTTCCAGGAAGTTTTTCAGCTCAATTTTTTTTTTTCCACTAAGTCTTTCAAACCAGTTTTTTTCTAGGAAGTTTTTAGTCCTGGAATCTCCTTGTGGAAAAGGAGGAATTTTCTGGTGGAAAGGGAGGGATTTTCTGGTGGAAAAGAAGGGTTTTCCTTGTGGGGAAAGAGCAATTTCTTTGTGGAAAGGGAGGATTTTCCTTATAGAAAAGGAGGAATTTCCTGGTGGAGAGGGAGGAATATCCTAATGGAGAGAGAGGAATTTCCTGATGGAAAGGGAGGAATTTCATTGTGGAAGGGGAGGAATTTCCTTATGGAGAGGGAGGAATTTCATTGTGGAAAGGGAGGAATTTCCTAATGGAGAGGGAGGATTTTCCTGGTGGAAAGGGAGGAATTTCCTTATAAAAAAAGGAGAATTTCCTGGTGGAAAGGGAGGAATTTCCCTGCTTCCATCAGGGCTGTGTTCATGATGTTCTGCTCCTCCCTTGCTTTCCAGCTTTCCAGCTTTTCCGCTGCCAGCCTCCCACCATGGTTCCCAATGCCGAGATCATCACAGAGAACGAGGAGTTCAACATTGGTAAAGCCTTCCCTCATCCTCCTCATCCTCATTCCAGTTTTTTAATTGCATTTCCCCCTCCCATCCCTGTTTTCCATCCCTTCCCAGGTGACATTGTCAGGTACCGCTGCCTCCCTGGCTTCACCCTCATTGGGAACGAAATCCTCACCTGCAAACTGGGCACCCACCTGCAGTTTGAGGGACCCCCACCCACCTGTGAAGGTAAAAAATCCATAAATCCCACATTTCCCTGCTCAGGGAAGGAGCTGGGGGAGGTTTGTTGGCACATTTTTCATCCTTGGGATTCATTTTCCCGTTTTTAGGAGTGTGGGATTTTTGGGAGGAGGGAGTGAGACCCTCCCTGAGCAGGAATTGGAGTTCTCATGTCCAGTTTGGGATCCCATTTTGGGATTCTTTGAGCCCCAGGGATCAAGGCAGTGGGAATGGTTTGTTGGCTTTGCTGCTTCTTGTTCCTGTGAGAAAATTGTTGGGATTTGTGGGATTTTGGGATTCTTTGAGCCCCAGGGATCAAGGCATTGGGAATGGTTTGTTGGCTGCTTTTTGCTCCTTTCTTTGAGTGTGACAGTTTTTGGGATTTGTGGGATATGGGGATTCTTTGAGCCCCAGGGATCAAAGCAGTGGGAATGGTTAGTTGGCTTTGCTGCTTTTTGCTCCTTTCCTTAAGTGTGACGATTTTTGGGATTTGGGGATTCTTTGAGCCCCAGGGATCAAGGAGTGCAGGGGTCGTGCTCTGCCTTGAGCTGGCTCATCAGGACAGACCCCTTGTGCTTCCATCCTTCCTCTGAAAAATGTTCATTCCCACTGAATGTCCATCTCCATCCCCAGTGCACTGCCCCATGAACCAGCTGATGACGGATTCCACCGGGGTGATCCTGAGCCAGAGCTTCCTGGGGAGCTACCCCCACTTCCAGACCTGCTCCTGGGTGGTGAAGGTGGAGCCAGGCTACAACATCTCCCTCACCATCGAGTACTTCCTCAGCGAGAAGCAGTTCGATGAGTTTGAAATCTTTGATGGTGAGAGATTCCCTCCCCTTTCCATCCCAAATCCTCCTGGGGTTCCATGATCCCAACCAGTCAAGGGGGAAGGAGCATTCCAGGGCCAGCTTCCCACCTGGAAACTCCTGCTTGCCTTCCAGAAAGTTCCTCACTGATTCCTGGCATAAGGAAACAGCTGCAATTTGATTTTTTGGGATGGATCTGAAGGATTTTTCCAAGGGGGAGGAGTTGGGTGTGACGGTGTTCACAGGGGTCCCAGGATGAGGGAAGAGATGAGGATCTGACTCCATGTTTCAGAAGGCTTGATTTATTATTTTATTATATATATATTATATTAAAGAATACTATACTAAGCTATACTAAAGAATACAGAAAGGATACTTACAAGCTAAAAAGATAATAATGAAAACTCGTGACTCTTTCCAGAGTCCTGACACAGCTTGGCTCTGATTGGCCAAAAAGTGAAAACAACTCACAGCAGATATCAATGAAACAATCACCTGTGGGTAAACAATCTCCAAACACATTCCAGATGAGCAAAACACAGGAGAAGCAAATAAGAAAAGAATTGTTTTCCTTTTTAAACACATTCCAATGGAGCAAAACACAGGCGAAGCAAATCAGAGAATTATTATTTTCCTTTTTCTCTGAGGCTTCTCAGCTTCCCAGGAGAAAAATCCTGGGATTTTTCAAAAAAATGTGAATGCCACACTGTGACTTGTCCCTTTTCCCTGTCCCCTGTTCCTGGCAGGTCCCTCAGGGCAGAGCCCCCTGCTGCTGTCCCTCAGTGGGAATTACTCAGCCCCTCTGACCGTCACCAGCAGCGGGAACAGCGTTTTCCTGCGCTGGTCCTCCGACCATGCCTACAACAGGAAAGGCTTCAAAATCCGCTACTCTGGTGAGTCCCAGCTGCCTCTGCCAGCAGCAGGAGCAGCTCCAGAGCCGGGAGGATCCGTGGGATTCCTGCAGAGATCCAGCTGGCAGGGCAGGAGCTGCCAAGGCAGGGAAGGGACAAAGCCGGGCACGTTCCAAGTTGGGAGGTTGGGAAAGGCAGGGTCTGTCCAGGAGAAACCTTGGAGCTTTGGCTCAGTCTCAACCAATCTGTAACAATCAGGATTGTGGGATCACAGTCAGGAGAAATTCCAGGGAGAAACCTTGGAGCTTTGGCTCATTTCCCAACCACTCCTCAGAACCAGAAGCCTGATGTGGAGAGTCATTGATGCCAGGGAATGGATATTGGGAAAGGTTTCTGGATGAGGAGGTGGCCAGGCACTGGAAAAGTCTGTCCAGGCTTTTCTCAGCAAATGAATTAAGGAATATTCAATTACCAGGAATGACTCCTTATTCCTGGAGCTGGCTGAGGCTCAGATCAGAGCCCCGTGCTCCATCCCTGCTTCGACTCCGCGTTTATCCATCGCCGATTTTTGTTTTGGGGATTTTGGGGAAGCTCGGTGTAATTCCTGGGAGTGGGAAGGGAATGACCCTGCTGCTGACTGGTTTTCTTTTCCCTGCCCTCCTTGCCAGCTCCCTACTGCAGCCTCCCCCAGCCCCCAGCCCACGGGATGATCCTGAGCCACTCCGGGCTGCGCCCCGGCAGCTCCGTGCGCTTCGGCTGCGACGCCGGCTACCGCCTGGTGGGACACAGCACCTCCACCTGCAGCCAGCACCCCCAGGGCCACTTCCACTGGAGGGAAGCCATCCCCCTGTGCCAAGGTGAGAGCAGGGACACGCTGGGATCGAGTTCTGAGAGTCCCTGGAAAAGCAGGGGGAAAAAAAATAAATATTGGAATTGGGTAATGTTGGGAGCAGGCTCGGAGCGCTGAGGGTGATCCTCGTCTGCAGGGGTTTGGGAATAGATGGCAAAGAGGGAAAGGAATGACTGGGAGCTGGAAAAGGTTGGATTTTCCAGGTGCTTTCTGTTCCCTGGGAGAGCCATTGTATTCAGCCTGGCACCCAGCACCCCCAGGGCCACTTCCACTGGAGGGAAGCCATCCCCCTGTGCCAAAGTGAGAGCAGGGATGGGTTGGGATCAAGTTCTGAGAGTCCCTGGAAAAGCAGTGAAAAAGAATCAACATTGGAATTGGGTAATTGGGTGTTGAGAACCAGCTCGGAGCGCTGAGGGTTATCCTCGTCTGCAAGACTTTGGGAATAGATGGCAAAGAGGGAAGGGAATGACTGGGAGCTGGAAAAGAGCAGCAGGGAAAAAGTTGGATTTTCCAGGTGCTTTCTGTTCCCTGGGAGAGCCATTGGTATTCAGCCTGGCAGCCTGTCTAGACATCAGGCCTTGGAGAGGGATTGACCAGCCCTGAGCTCGCTGCAGTGACACTCCTGTCACCATCAGTGCCAACAGGGATGGAGCTGCTGACACCTCTCAGAATTCACCTGCCAGCTGCTCTGGGATCCTGCTCCATGCTGGGGCAGGAATGGGACAAAACCTGAGCCTTGCATGGCAAATGCAAATTAAGTAAAACGATAGAGAGTTTATCACGGGGTGAAAAAGTAGATTTTGGGGTTTTTAGAATGGGGGTTCAGGGGGCAAGATGGAGGAATCTGGGTGTGTCCAGCCTTTCTCCTTCTTCTTCTTGGCCTCCATCTTCTGCTGTGATGGTGGCACTTTTAGATTGGTTTAGAGTAGAAGCTCGCTGTCTAACATAGGTGATAGGCATTGGAAAGTTATTGTAAATAATGTACACATAGGTTTTAGTATAAAAAGATAACAACACTGCCCTGGGGGTGGCCAGAGTGTCTTGGACTGTCTTGCTGAGCAAACCTCGGCTGGAAAGGAGAAAGAATTTTATAGATAAGATACAATAAACAACCTTGAGAATGAGAACTGAAGAGCCCTGACTCCTTCTTCAAGCGCCAGACTGGGAAAAGAGACTTTCTAACACATCTTGGGGTCACTCTGAGCAGCTAGAGGCCCCGACAATCCTTTATGAAGGGTGGGCACTCCCAGTAGGAAAGTTCGGGATCCAGGATTGCAATTTGGGATAAAACCACCAGCTCCCTGATTTTTATTTTTTGTTTAAGATGTGTTTTCTCTTCCCAGCTCTCTCCTGTGGCATTCCCAGAGCCCCAAGGAACGGGGTTGTCTTTGGGAAGGAGTACACGGTGGGCACCAAGGCCGTGTACCAGTGCAATGAGGGATTCCAGCTGCAGCCGGGCGCCGAGCCCAGCACCGAGTGCCTGCAGGATGGAGTGTGGAGCAACGGGAACCAGCCCCCTCTGTGCCTGGGTGAGTGGGGACTGGGGCTGCCCAGACAGCAGGGAGGCCTTTGGGGCTGCCTAAGACACAGGCCAAACAAAAGTTAAAAGTATAAAGCAGTTCTATTTATTGAAGGGTTTTCAGGTACATTTAGGGCTGATGAAGCTCCCCAGGGGCTGCACCCAAAATGGACAATGGGTCATAGTTTTTCACACTTTTATAAGTTTAACCCCCAACATGCCAATGGATCAATCTCCCAATTAACTTCAGTTAACAAAGTCATTTTCACAGAAAGAGTGGTCAAATACTGGAATCATCTAGCCAGGGAGGTGGTGGAGTCACCATCCCTCAATGTGTTTAAAAAAAGACTGGATGTGGCACTTGGTGCCATGATCTAGTTGAGGTGTTAGAACATGGGTTGGACTCGATGATCTTAAAGGTCTCTTCCAACCTAGAAATTCTGTGATTCCGTGATTTACCCCAAGTTTGCTCCCCCAAACCCACTTGTGTTTCCATTTCTCAAGGCCTGAGACAATGAGGTGTCCTTGATTCCCATTTTATGATTTTAACCCCATTGCAAGGCATTTTTCTCTTTGGGTTTCAGGCAACATCACCACTTACAACATTATCCACAAAATTTTCCTTTTAATTCTCAACAACAGCCTCACCAGGGGATACATCCCTTGTGGTGGTGTTCACAGGGGTCCCAGGACGAAGGAAGAGATGAGAATCTTGACTCCAGGTTTCAGAAGGCTGATTTATTATTTTATGATATATATTATATTAAAAGAAAATAATATACTAAAAGAATAGAAGAAAGGATTTCATCAGAAGGCTGGAAAAGGAAGGGAGAGGAATGATAATAAAATCTTGTGACTGGCCAGAGAGTCTAAGACAGCTGGGCTGTGATTGGCCATTAATTAAAAACAACCACATGAGACCAATCACCAATCACCTGTTGCATTCCACAGCAGCAGATAACCATTGTTTACATTTCATTTCTGAGACCTCTCAGCTTCTCAGGAGAAAAAATCCTGGCAAAAAGATTTTTCATAAACCATGCCCATGACACACCCCTCATTAAAAACCCACCACACTGGGACTTTTTTGGCGGGGTTAAAACCTCACTGAACCATCTCTGTGTGCCACTTTCCCTGTGCCATTTCCCGCGTGCCATTTCCCGCGTGCCATTTCCCCTGTGCCATTTCCTGTGTGCCATTTTCCCTGTGCCATTTTCCCTGTGCCATTTCCCTTGTGCCATTTCCTTTGTGCCATTTCCCGCGTGCCATTTTCCACGTGCCATTTTCCCTGTGCCATTTTCCCTGTGCCATTTCCCTTGTGCCATTTCCCATGTGCCATTTACCGCGTGCCATTTCCCATGCACCATTTCCCCTGTGCCACTTCTGTGTGCCATTTCCCACGTGCCATTTCCTGTGTTCCATTTCCCGTGTGCCATTTCCTTTGTGCCATTTCCCGCGTGCCATTTCCCGCGTGCCATTTTCCCTGTGCCATTTCCTGTATGCCATTTCCCTTGTGCCATTTCCTTTGTGCCATTTCCTTTGTGCCATTTTCCCTGCACCATTTCCCGCGTGCCCTTTTCCCTGTGCCATTTCCCTTGTGCCATTTCCCATGTGCCATTTACCGCGTGCCATTTCCCACGTGCCATTTCCTGTGTTCCATTTCCCGTGTGCCATTTCCCACGTGCCATTTCCCGCGTTCCATTTCCCATGTCCCATTTCCCTTGTGCCATTTCCCATGGCCCATTTCCCACGTGCCATTTCCCATGTCCCATTTCCCCTGTTCCATTCCCCCCTCAGCTGTGACGTGCCCCGACGTGGGCAGCATCGCGGTGGAGCACGGCCGCTGGCGCCTCACCTACGAGGTGCAGTACCACTACAACGCCCAGCTGATGCTCATCTGCGACCCTGGCTACTACTACACGGGCCAGAGGGTCATCCGCTGCCAGGCCAACGGCACCTGGAGCATCGGGCAGCCCGTGCCCACCTGCAAAAGTAAGGGCAGGGGCGCCCCAGGGTGGCACCGGGGGCTGGGGTTGGGTTTGGGGTCAGTAAATGCCAAGCTGGGGGGATTCAGGGTGGTGCTGGTGGGTGATCGTACTTTGGGTACAGGATGGGATGGTTTGGTGCAGATTGGGGAGGAAATTGGTGCAGATTTTGGGAGGAAGTCACCAGGGACTGGTTTTGTGATTGGGCTCAATAAATGCCAGCCTTGGGGGTTTCAGGGTGTTGCTGATGGGTGACCATGGATAATCAAGGAGATGGTGTCCTTTGGGTACAGGATGGAATGGTTTGGTGCAGATTTTGGGAGGAAATCCATTCCTGGAAGGGCAGGGAGTGGCTGGGATGGATTTCACAGAGCAGCATCGCCAGGAGCTGGTTTTGTGTTTGGGGTCAGCAAATCCCAGCCCTGAGGGTTTCAGGATGATGCTGGTGGGTAATCATGGCTAACCAAGGAGATGGTGCCCTTTGGGTACAGGATGGGATGGTTTGGTGCAGATTTTGGGAGCAAATCTATCCCTGTGAGGGCAGGTTGGTGCTGGGATGGATTTCCCAGAGGAGCTGTGGCTGCCCCATCCCTTCCAACCTACCCTATCCCTGTTGGAGCAAACTGGGATCATGGAAGGTGTCGTCTCTGCTGTGGGGTAGAACTCAATTACTCTCGTCAGCAGCTGAGGCAGAGACAGCAGAGCTGCTGGAAGGGATTGGGATGCAGGGAGATGCCTGGAAGTGAATCCTGGTTTAATCCCAGCACTTCCCTGGGATCTGAAGCCCTTCAGCTCAGCTGTTGCTGTGGGGTCCCAGCAGCTTCTCTGCCACAGCTGCTCTGAAGTCAGGGCTTTTAAGGAGGGAAAATAAAGAATTCTGCTGTCAAGCCTCAGCTCTCACACAAACACCAGGTTTACAAGGGTAACAGTGTCACCTGCAAATCAAACCCAACGGGGCACGCCAGCAGCTCTCAGTTGTTCTGACACCACTGCTGTGCTTTGCATCTCTCCCTTTGTCAGAGGTGCAGGGTTTTTCTCTCCAAGTGCAGACAGAGGCAGCAAAGCCTCTCCTTCCCTGCTGCCTGCCTTTGTTTGTGGAGCTGTGACTGCTGGTGTGGGTGACAGATGTGCTTCTCCCCCTGCCAGCTCTTCCTCTGGATCCGGGAGCAGGAGCCTGACCTCCTTTTGTTCCCTCAGCCTTATTGCCACCTAAATCCAAGTGACAGCATCTTGGCAGCGCCCCGAGGTCAGCAGCACCCAGCGGGAGCTCTGCAGGCTTGGCAGAGCTTGAAGGCAGAGAAAATGAAGATAAAACCAAGAGTTCTGAGGGGGAGGTTGGGTTTGCAGAGGCTCCTGCATCCCACAAACCCAGCTGGGATCTGCAGATCTTGGGATTTTGGATTGTGGGGGAAAGCTGGGTGTCACTTTTAATTATGAACTTTGTGCCATTCCAAGGTCAGGGCTTGGAGCAGCCTGGCCTAGTGGGAGATGTCCCCACTCATGGCCTTTAAGGTCCCTTCCATGATTCTGTGGGGTTTCTGGGAATCAGGCTTAATGACAGAAAAATATTCCTCTGTGAGGAAGCTCTGGTGTGAAAAACTCCTTTGGTTCTTTCCCAGCCTGTCTTTAGTGTTCCCCTGTATCCTGAAGCATAAATATGAACAGCTCTTATTTTTGTCACCTCATCTTACATGGCTCTGGAATGATCACAATTCCTGGAATTATTTAATGAACTTTCCCACTCCAGCAGCAACTCCTGGTGCTGTGCCTGGATGCATTCCTTCAAAACCCAGCCTGTTCTCTCACTTATCCTTTGGGATCTGTCCTAGTTATCTCCTGTGGGGACCTGCCCACGCCTCCCAACGGGAACAAGATCGGGACCCTCACCAGCTACGGGGCCACTGCCATCTTCTCCTGCAACACTGGCTACACCCTGGTGGGCTCCCGGGTCAGGGAGTGCATGGCCAACGGGCTCTGGAGCGGGGCTGAGGTCAGGTGTCTGGGTAGGTACCTTTGGGATGCTCCTGCGGCATCCACGGGTGTGGGAAAGGCTCCTTGGGAGGGAACAGGGGGTTTAGGGACTGACATCCACCCTGCGGGGTTTGAAGGGGGTGTAAAAGGGAGGCAGAGTTGGATTCCTGCGTCCTCCAGAGGTGTGAGGTGCTGGGAGAGTTTTGGGGTGAGGATAGTTGGTTGGGACTGCAGAGTGTTGAGGTGACAGCCTGGAGGTGAAAGAGGATGGGTGTGGATGGATATTGGGGTGGATTCTTCCCTATAAACAGCATGATGTGGATTGGCCAGAGAAGCTGGGGCTGCCCCATCCCTGAAAGTGTCCAAGGAGAGGTTGGAGAGGATGGCCAGGGATGGTGGAAGGTGTCCCTGTGGACAACCCTTATGTTCCCTTCCAACCCAAACCAATCTGGGCATCATGAACCCCATCCATGCCCAGAGAAGCTGTGGCTGCCCCATCCACAGCTGGAAGTGTCCAAGGAGAGCTTGGACAGGGCTTGGAGTAACCAGGGATGGTGGAAAGTGTCCCTGTGGACAACCCTTATGTTCCCTTCCAACCTAAACCAGTCAGGGCATTGTGAACCCCCATCCCTGCCCAGAGAAGCTGTGGCTGCCCCATCCCTGGAAGAGTCCAAGGAGAGGTTGGACAGGCTGACTTGGCATGGTGGAAGGTGTCCCTGTGGACAACCCTTATGTTCCCTTCCAACCCAAACCAATCTGGGCATCTCCAAACCTCATCCATGCCCAGAAAAGCTGTGGCTGCCCCATCCACAGCTGGAAGTGTCCAAGGAGAGGTTGGATTTGACATGGTAGAGGTGTCCCTATGGACAACCCTTGCATTCCCTTGCAACCCATCCCGGTCTGGGCTTCTCCTCACCCCAAACCCGCAGAGATCCCCCGATGCCCTTTGGGGACACCTTTGCTGGGCTCTCCAGCTGATTGCTGCCGTTCTGTCCCCTCCAGCCGGGCACTGTGGCGTGCCCAGCCCCATTGTGAACGGGCAGATCAACGGGGAGAACTACAACTACCGTGGCAGCGTGGTGTACCAGTGCCAGCCCGGCTTCCGCCTCATCGGCATGTCCGTGCGCATCTGCCAGCAGGACCACCGCTGGTCCGGGAAAACGCCTGTCTGTGTGCGTAAGTATTGTCATTGCTTCACCCTGGGGGGACATCCCGGCCTGGAAGGGGCTGGGGAAGGGGTTGGGGAAGGGGCTGGGCAGAGCTCACACCCCCAAAGTGTGGGGTGGTTGAGGTATGAGGTGGTTGTGCTGCGCGCGCGTTCGGGGTGTTTTGCTATCAAGACTCCATTTTGTTCATGCAGGAAAAAACCTATTCTTTATTCACACAACTCATTTTTATGCAGTTTTACAGACCTCATGTGTCTTTCCAATTGGTTAGTAGCTTTCTGGCTAATTACTTTATTGGTCTGTGTCCATCAAATCTTTCTGTTCTTAAATTCTTGTGTGCGTCAGTACTTGTCATTCCTTCAGCCCTGAGGGGACATCCCAGCCTGGAGGGCCTGGAAGGGGCTGGGCAGAGCTCACACCCTCGAGGTGTGGGGTGGCCATGCACACACCTTTGGGGTGTTTTTTTATCAAGACTCCATTTTCTTCATGCAGGAAAAAACCCATTCTTTATTCACATAACTCATTTTTATGTAGTTTTAGTCACACACCTCACGTGTGACTCCAATTGGTTGGTAGGTTTCTTGCCAGTTATTCTGTTGGTGAGTAAAAGGTATTTTACTTGTCCATCAAATCTTTCTGTTCTTAAATTCTTGTGTTCATCAGTACTTGTCATTCCTTCAGCCCAGGGGGGACAGGGAGAGAGGGAGGGAACAACAGAGTTTGGATGCGTGGGGTGGTGTGGGGTTAAGAGCAGGAGCTGGGATTTTTGGAGAGGGATGTGTGGTGTAAATCAGTGGGATCCTGGCACTCGGCTGCCTGGAGAGGGATGCAGGGAATTCCTGGAGCAAATAAAACCTAAAAAAATCCCTTTTTTTCAATGTCATCCTGTATCTCAACAGAGAAGCCCCAAATCTTTGGGGTTTGGGATTGATGTGGCGGTTTTTATGCTCTCCTACCTTCACATCTTTTTCCAATGAATAATCCACTTTTCTCCAGGAATAAATCCAGTGACATTTCCATTTTGTCCTTGCAGCCATCACCTGTGGCCACCCTGGCAACCCCCCCAACGGCCTCACCCAGGGCTCCCAGTTCAACCTCAACGACGTGGCCAAATTCCAGTGCAACCCCGGATTCCGCCTGGAGGGAGCTTCCCAATCCCAGTGCCTGGCCAACGGCCAGTGGAGCAGCACCCTGCCCTCCTGCCGAGGTCAGTCTGGCCTTCCCTGGGGATTCTCCATGATCCCAAGCCAGAAATCCCTGGAAACCACCCAGGGGATGTGGTTGGAGATGCCAGGGATGCTGTAAATCCCACGGGATTTCCTCACCTCAATGCGTTCTCCAAGGAGTTGGAGCGTGTTGGAAATTTGGGATCAGACCCAAATTTGGGCTCAGAGGGTGTTAAAGGCAGGCACAGATCAGATCAGATTTGGGATCAGACCCAAATTTGGGCTCAGAGGGTGTTAAAGGCAGGCACAGCCCTACAAACACGCCCTGGTGGTCACAATCCATGTCCATGGAAAATCAGGATCTCTCCTCTGCTCCCCCCCAAATCACCTTGTCCAACCTCCTCGTTTATCTTCCCAGGAAATATCTTCCCACAGCTTTGTGCAGAGCCCTTTTCCCTCTTTCCCCATGGGATCAGCACTCAGATTCACTTCCCAAATCCCCTCCCCTCCCTGCACTCCCTCCCTCTGCATCTCCCTAATCCAGGATCTCTGGCCATGCTGGATTATCAATTATTCCCAAAAAAATCCCGGTTTGGGATCAGTTATTCCCAGCTGGATAATCTCAATCCCAATTTGGAGATCCAGCCTCTGCTGCTGGGTGACAACCTGCAGGATTGCCTGGACTCCCTTTTTCACAAGAAATTTTTCCACTCCCACCCTCAAAAATCTCGGAGAAAAAAAAAAATCTCAGAGAAAAAATCTCGGGAAAAAAATCTTAAATCAGCATAAAATCTTCAACTTCCCACCAATTTTTTTTTTTTTTTTTTAAACCCCACATTTTCTGCCTCACTTTTCGCTTCCCATTATTTTCTGGGTGTTGTTCTGTTGTCTGTTTGCAGTTGTGAACTGTTCTGACCCCGGGCACCTGGAAAACAGCGTGCGGCAAGTGCAGCCGAGCGGCCCGCACAGGTTCAGCTTCGGCACCACCGTGTCCTATCAGTGCAGCCACGGATTTTATCTGTTGGGGACGCACGTCCTGACGTGCCAGGGCGATGGCACGTGGGACAGAGCCCTCCCCCAGTGCCTTTGTAAGTGGCCCCAACCCCTCTCCCTGTCCAGCGCATCTCGTGGGGGTCAGCAGGATTCGTGAGGGAAAATCCATCCCAAAAAAAATCCCCACAAAAAAATCCACGTGGGAATGGTCCCAGTGGTTTCAGGAGTTTCCTAGGGAGGGGGTTTTGGGGTTGAGGAGAGGATCCTCCTGGAGGCATTCTCTGTGTAGGGAAAGGCAGATCCCAATGGGTTTGGGGGTTCCAGGTGGAATCCTGATGGGTTTTGGGGTTGAGGAGAGGATCCTCCTGGAGGGCATTCTCAGGAAACGGTGGATCCTGATGGATTTTAGGGTTTGAAGAGAGGATTCTGCTGGAGGGGTTTCTCTGTGTAGGGACAGGTGGATCCCAGTGGATTTGGGGGCATTCCAGGTGGAATCCCAATGAATTTTGGGGTTTGAAGAAAGAATTCTGGTGGAGGAGGTCCTCTGTCTCGGGACAGGCAGATCCTGATGCATTTTGGGGGTTTCAGGTGGAATCCTGATGTGTTTTAGGGTTTGAGGAGAGGATACTGGTGGAGGGGGTTCTCTTTGTGAGGACACATGAATCCCAGTGGATTTTAGGGGTTCCAGGTGGAATCCCAATGAATTTTGGGATTTGAGGGGAGGATACTGCTGGAGAGGGTTCTCTATGTAGAGACAGGTGGATTCCATTGGATTTTAGGGGTTCCAGGTGGAATCCTAATGAATTTTAGGGTTTGAGGAAAAGGGACATTCTCTGTGTAGGGACAGGTAGATCCTGATGGATTTTGTGGGATTCCAGGTGGAATTCCTATGGGTTTTGGGGTTTGAGGAGAGGATCCTGCTGGAGGCATTCTCTATATAGGAACAGGCAGATCCCAATGAATTTTGGGGATTCTGAGTGGAATCCTAATGAATTTTGGGGTTTGAGGAAAGGACCCTGATAAGGACATTCTTTGTAGGGAGAGGTGCATCCTGATGCATTTTGGGGGATTCTGGGTGGAATTCTAATGAATTTTGGGGTTTGAGGAAAGGATCCTGCTGGAAGGCATTCTCTATGTAGGGACGGGTGGATCCTGATGGATTTTGGGGATTCCAGGTGGAATCCCAATGAATTTTGGGGTTCGAGGAGAGGATCCTGCTAGGGACATTCTCTATGTAGGGCCAGGTGGATCCTGATGGATTTTGGGGGTTTCAGGTGGAATCCCAATGAATTTTGGGGTTTGAGGAGAGGATCCTGCTAGGGACGTTCTCTTTGTAAGGACAGGCAGATCCCAATGGATTTTGGGTGTTCCAGGTGGAATCCTGATGGGTTGTGGGGTTTGAGGAGAGGATCCTGCTGGGATAGTGCAGGTGGAGAGGGCAGGAGCAGCTCTGGAGCACAGGGAGAGCTCACCTGAGTGGCTGAGGGTACACCTGGGTGAGTGAGGACTCACCTGAGTGAGTGAGTCTCAATCTTACACTGGGAATTTGGGATCCAGAGTGGATTTTAGCTGCCTTAGGGAGGTGCAGGCAGGAGCAGCCCCACCCCAGCATGACCATTTTGTCCCTTTGGGCACCAAACCAGCTGCAATCCCATTCCCTGCCCAACTCCAGAAATTCCAATTGGCTTGAGCTGTTCCAAAGCTGGGATTGTTCCTTTTGTTTTTCCCACGTTTCTCCCTCCACACCAAATCCTACCAAGCAGTTTTGGACACGTTTTCCTTTCCTTTTGTCCTCTCCTCACCCCTTGCATGGATCCTGGGGAGCTGGTGAGTGATGATCCATGTTCCCACAGCCGGGAGGGAATTCCTGTTAAAACCCCAATCCCAGGTTCCCTCAGCCTCCTTGAGTACAAGGGATCTCCTTCCTCCATTTTATCTCGCAGAAAACGTTGGGATTTGGAGGATTTGTTGACATTTGGAAACCCAGGTCAATTTTACCACTGATTCCTTGGATTCCTGGGTTTCAAAGTTTAAAAAAAAAGGAGATTTTCTTATGTTTTTGTTTCCTGTGTGTTGAACTTCCCTGTGAGGATGGGGAGGCTTTGGCACATGTGCCAAGAGCAGCTGGGACTGTCCTCATCCCTGGAAGTGTCCAAGGCCAGGCTGGACAGGGCTTGGAGCAACCAGGGATAGGGAAAAGCGTCCCTGCCCATGGAAAGGAGTGGCACTAACTGATATTTAAGGTCCCCCCAAGCCAGAATTCTGGATCCCCGGGTGCTGAAGCCGTGTCTCTGTTGCAGTGGTGTCCTGTGGCCACCCCGGGTCCCCTCCCCACGCGCAGATCTCGGGGGACAAGCACACGGTGGGCTCCGTGGTCAGGTACAGCTGCCTGGGCCGGCGCACGCTGGTGGGCAATGCCACGAGGATGTGCCAGCTGGACGGGCGCTGGAGCGGCTCCCTGCCACACTGCTCGGGTGAGGGGGCTTGGGAAGGGCCCTGGGGGGCACACAGACATGGTCACCTGTTCATGGTCACCTGTTCATGGTCATCTGTTCTTGGTCAGCTGTTCTTCGTCACCTGTTCATGGTCACCTGGCTATGGTCATCCATTTATGGTCACCCAGCCACAGTCAGCTGGCCATGGTCACCTGTTTGTTGTCACCCATTCATGGTCATCCCTTCTTGGTCACCTGTTCATGGTCACTGCCATTCATGGTCACCCAGCCACAGTCAGCTGGCCATGGTCACCTGTTCGTGGTCACCCAGACACCATCACCTGTTCATGGTCACCTGTTCTTGGTCACCTGTTCGTGGTCACCCAGATACCATCAGCTGGCCATGGTCACCCGTTCATGGTCACCTGTTCTTGGTCACCTGGTCATGGTCACCCAGACACCATCAGCTGGCCATGGTCACTCGTTCATGGTCACCCATCCATTGTCATCACCTCCCACCCATCATCACCTACTCTTGTGCCTTGAGGAGGAGGCACCTCCCTCCCCTTCCCTTACCTGAACTTCCCTTCCCTGGACATCCCCAACCCTTCCCTTTTCCCCTTTTCTCTTTTCCCCTTTTCCCCTTTTCCCCTTTTCCCTTCCCTTCCTCCCACGCTCCAACCCTCCTTGTTCCCTCACTTCCAGCTGCTCAGGGCTGGCTTGGAGCACGTGGGAATTCCTTCACGGAGGAGAAACATCCCTGGGGCTGATGCTGGAGCCTCCACCTTGGGATTCAGGAATTGTGGCCATGTTTGCATCCATCTCAAAACCAGGGGGGCTCACGGAATCAGGGAATGTTTAATTTGGAGTTCCACTGCTCTGCTGGGGGTGGAATTCCCGGTGAGGGTGACAAGGGACAGGAGCCTCCATCCCTGGTGGCTGTGGTGACTCTGTGCTCTCCTGGCAGGGGGCAGCCAGGGCGTGTGTGGCGACCCCGGGATCCCTTCGCACGGGATCGGGCTGGGGGACGCCTTCGACGTGGGCAGCGTGGTGCGGTTCAGCTGCGAGCCCGGCTACTCCCTGCGCGGCTCCTCCAAGAGGGTCTGCCACGCCAACGGCTCCTGGAGCGGCACGCAGCCCGAGTGCGAAGGTACTGCTGCGACACGGGGCTCTTCTGTGTCCCCAGAATCACTCTGATGTCTCCAGGGCTGTTCTGGTGTCCCTAGGACTGCCCCGGTGTTCCCAGAGCTGCCCTGTTGTCCCCAGAGCTGTTCCACTATCCTCAGGACTGCCCCAGTGTCCCCAGAATTGCTCTGATGTCCCCCGAGCTGCCCCAGTGTCCCCAGAGCTCTTCTGGTGTCCCCAGGACTGCCCAGGTGTCCCCAGAATTACTCTGATGTCCCCCGAGCTGCCCCAGTGTCCCCAGTACTGTTCTGGTGTCCCCAGAGCTGCCCCAGTGTCCCCAGAGCTGTTCTGGTGTCCCCAGAGCTGCCCCAGTGTCCCCAGAGTTGTTCTGGTGTCCCCAGGACTATCCCGGTGTCCCCAGAATTGCTCTGATGTCCCCAGAGCTGCCCCAGTGTCCCCAGAATTGCTCTGATGCCCTCAGCGCTGCCCTGGTGTCCTCAGGACTGCCCCGGTGTCCCCAGAGCTATTCTGGTGTCCCCAGAGCTGCCCTGGTGTCTCCAGAACACCTCCAGTGTCCCCAGAGCTGCCCTGGGGTCCCCAGGACTGCCCAGGTGTCCCCAGAATTACTCTGATGTCACCAGAGCTGCCCCAGTGTCCCCAGAGTTATTCTGGTGTCCCCAGAGCTGCCCCGGTGTCCCCAGAACTGCCCCAGTGTCCCCAGAATTGCTCTGATGTCCCCCAGCTGCCCCAATGTCCCCAGGACTGTTCTATTGTCCCCAGAGCTATTCTCATGTCCCCAGAGCTGTCCTGGTGTCCCCAGAACTGCTCTAGTGTCCCCAGAATGGCTCTGGTGTCCCCAGAACTGTTCTCATGTCCCCAGAAGTGTTCTCATGTCCTCAGAACTTGCCTTTCCTGAGCACAGGCAATGCAGGAGGAACCCCTCGGAGCCCTGGGGGTCGGTTTGTGGTTTCTGGGTGATTTTAATTGAATTTCCCCGTTTCCCCTGGCAGTGATTTCCTGCGGGAACCCCGGGACTCCCAGCAACGCCAGGGTGATCTTCAACGACGGCCTGGTGTTCTCCAGCTCCATCATCTACCAGTGCAGGGAGGGTTATTACTCCACTGGGGTGCTGAGCAGGCACTGCACCGTCAATGGCACCTGGACTGGGACCAGCCCCGAGTGCACTGGTGAGCACTGGTGGCGCCTCTGGTTTTAACTTTTATATTTCTCAGGTTCTGTGCTGCTTTGGTGTGTGGGTCTGGGCTTCATATCAGGGATGGTGAGCTCTGTGCACAGAGCAGGGAGACAAAACAATTCCTGCTCCAGCTGGGCACCAAGGACAAATGAACCAAATCGCAGGCTGCAAACCTGCTCCACATTTAACTGGTTAAACCCCACCTGGAAAAAAACATTCAGGACCATCCCAGGCGTGGTTCCAGCTGCCAGAAATTCTCCTTTTTCCCTTCCTTGGCAGTGATCAACTGTGGAGACCCCGGCGTGCCGGCCAATGGGCTGAGGCTGGGCAGTGACTTCACCTACAACAAATCCGTGGTGTTCCAGTGCACTCCTGGCTTCATGATGGAGTCAGACAGAGCTGCTGCCCTCACCTGCACCAAAGACCGCACCTGGAACGGCACCAAACCCGTCTGCAAGGGTAAGGAACCCTGCAGGACACAAGTTTTGGAGGCCACCAGAGTTTCCATGAAAGCCTGGCTGGGCGTTCCTCATCTCCCTCATTCCACACACAAAGTTTGGCATTTGTCAGGGAAGCAGCAACGCCTTGCTGTGCTCAGGGCTATCAATCTGTGCCTGGCAGGGAGGGAAGGAGTTGCTGCTCTCCTTCAAAGCCCAGGGAGTAAAGTGATTTTGCACAAAAAACTCAGATCAAGCTCAGATGAAATATTGTGTTTTTCCAGCAGACGCTGTGCTGGCATCACCCAGAAACATCTGAAAAATGTTCCCTGCGAGTCTTTTCATTATTCTGAGATGGCTCCTGTGGTTCAGAGATAGAAAAGGGAAATAGGAAAGCAGTGGCTGGGCAGGCTGGATCTGTTTTCCTGACCCCCCAGCACAGATAAAATGTGTGGCAGCATCGCTGCATTCCTTTAAAAATCTGGAAAATTCACCTGTCACGGAACTGATATAAAAACAGGCCACATAAAAACCCTCAAATGCGCTCCAGCTCCTTCAGAGGCTGTAAAGAGCAATTCTTCCTCTCCTTTTTCATCCTCTGCACTGAGCAAATGCTGCAGAAATGATCCAGAATGTGGCCAAGAGTCTCATTTGGAGGCACAGGTTTGGCTGCTCTGAGCTGAAGAGCAGAGCGCTGCAAAAATGTCATCTCCAAACACCCCAGAGTGGGTGAAAACCCGACAGGTTGTGGCTTCAACTGCTCGTCTGAGCCTCAGCCAGGTTGTCCAAAATGTGTGAATCTTCGGGGAAATCGGGGATGAGCTTTCACACCATGTCAGGGCAGATTTTTACCTTCAGCTGGGAACGAGCGTTGACTTCAAAATCGGATTTGTGGAGATGCTGAGGGAAAAGTTCTTCCCCCAGAGGGTGGTGGGGCACTGAGCAGAGCCCCAGGATCTCAAGGAATGTTTGGACAACGCTCTCAGGGATGCACAGGGGGGGATTTTGGGGTGTCTGTGCAGGGCCAGGGCTTGGATGATCCTCATGGATCCCTTCCCATGGGATATTTCATTATTTGGGATTGAACTGCAAACTTTGAAGGGTTTGACCCCACTTTGTGCCAATCCTGGGAGATGCTCTTGGAGAGCAGGAGGTGACTTTGCACCTAGGTGGAATTTGCTTGTTAATGGAAATAATTAAGAAGTGGAGAGACCTGACTCTTCCTTTTCCTTTTCCTTTTCCTTTTCCTTTTCCTTTTCCTTTTCCTTTTTTCCTTGTCCTATTCCTTCTCCTCCTTTTCTTGTCCTCCTTTTCCTCCTTCTTCTCCTTCTTCTCCTCCTCCTTCTTTTCCTCCTTCTTCTTCTCCTTCTCCTCCTTCTTTTCCTCCTTTTCCTCCTTTTCCTCCTTTTCCTCCGTTTCCTCATTTTCTTCCTTTTCTCCCTTTTCTCCATTTTCTCCCTTTTCTCCCTTTTCCTTCTTCTCCTTCTCCTCCTTCTCCTTCTTTTCCATTTCCTTCTTTTCCTCCTCTTCTTCCTTCTTCTCCTTCTTCTTCTTCTCCTTCTTCTCCTTCTTCTTCTCCTTTTCCTCCTTCTTCTCCTCCTCCTTCTTCTCTTTGTCATCCTCCTTTTCCATTTCCTCCTTTTCCTCCTTCTCCTTCTTTTTCCTCCTCCCCCAGCCATCACCTGCAGAGCTCCCCAGGCCATTCCCAACGGGAAGGTGGTGGGGTCAGATTTCAGCTGGGGTTCCAGCATCAGCTACGCCTGCCTGGAGGGTTACCAGCTGTCCCTGCCCGCCGTGCTCACCTGCGAGGGCAACGGCTCCTGGAGCGGGGAGATCCCCCAGTGCTTCCGTGAGTAGCCACCTGCCCTCTCCTCCACCAGGATTCTGCTTCAAATCCAGCTTTTTAGGGCTTTTTCCAAGTTTTTTCCCCAAGCTCTGTGTCACTGAGCAGCTCAGGGTTTAGAGGGATCTTGCTGTGCTTCGTGCCCCGTTCATAAATGGAGTTTTCCAGCAGCTGGAGTGGGAATTTTTGGTGCTATGGGGATGGTTCAAGAGTTTGGAGCCAAAGTCTGGCTGCTCTCCCACCTCCTTCATGGCTTGGTTTTTTGGGAGCCTTGCTTTGGCATCTGTGAAGTGCAGGCGGGGACACAGGTGGTCACTCTACCCCTTGTGACAGAAGGGTGATGCCACATTTGGGATGAATCCAGGCATTTTCCATGTTCCTGCCTACAAAACATCCTCAAAACTGGGTGTTTGACCTCAGTGACTCAGTCTTCTGCAATCAGCACTCCTGGAACTGCCAAAAAAATCCTTTAGCAAAAGGCACCGTGTTGCAGCAGAAGTTGGGAATGTTTTGTGAAGGCTGGGTGGGTTTGATGCAACAGCAAACACCAAAAAAAAAAGAGAATTAAAAAAAAGGAATTAGCATCTCCTGGTGCTAAAGGCAGCTCTGAGTCCCTTTTCCAGCTGCACAATATCCATTTTCATATTAAATCCCACAAAACCCCTCACTGTTCCTCACACCTTTCCCAGGATCCGGGATAATTAGTGGGCTTTCCGTGTGATACAGAGCCAAGGAACAAAGTGACACCGTGCAATTAGGGGAGAGAAAAAAGAGGGGGGAAAAAAAGGCAAATCCGGGGGAGAAGGTGGAAGTTAATTAACAACCATGGACAAAAGGAGATAATTACAAGGAATGCAGCCAGCAGCACCTTCAGCCACCCCTGATTCCCGAGCTGATCATGGAGTTGGATGGGCTGTGATGGGATGTGGCATTCCTGGGGGCTCTGTGGCCACCTCCCTGTCCCTTTGCTGTTGCAGCCGTGTTCTGTGGGGACCCGGGCACCCCAGCCCAGGGCAGGAGGGAGGACAGAGGCTTCACCTACCGCTCGTCCGTGTCCTTCTCCTGCCTGGCCCCGCTGGTGCTCGTGGGGTCGGCGCGCAGGTTCTGCCAGTCCGACGGCACCTGGAGCGGGACCCAGCCCAGCTGCATCGGTAAGGGGGGCTCAGTGAAGGCTTTGGGGGCTCAGTGAAGGGTTTGGGGGCTCCCTTCACCTCCAGTCCCAACCCCTTGGGGGTCCTTGGAGGTCAGGATGGGAGCAGAGGGCAGAGAGGAGAGCGGGGTGACCGTGGTGCTTTGTTGTGGTGTTGTGAGGGTCCCCAGGATGGGGTGAGAGATGGGAATTGACTCCCAAGTTCTCAGAAAGCTGATTTATTATATTATGAAATTATATTAAATATATATTATATTAAATATATTAAATATATATTATATTATATTATATTATATTATATTATATTATATTATATTATTAACTGATACTATATTATGAACTTATAATATATTTTATATATATTATATTAAACATTATTTATTATGTATATATTAATATAATTATAATTGTATTTATATATATAATTATAATAATAAATTTATTATAAATATTATATAAATATATATTTTATATATATACTTAAATATGTATTATATATAAATATACTAATTAAATATAATATGTAATATATAATATATATAATATATGATATATTAATATGTTATATATTATATTATAGTATTGATATAATATCAATCTATTAAACATATTTATAAATATATTATTATAGTTATAAATATAAATATAATTGTATAATAAGTATAAATTATATATATTTATATATTAAATAAAATTACATCATATCATATTATAAGAAAATGCTATACTAAAACCATCCTAAAGAAAGAGAAAGGTGACATCAGAAAACCAGAAAAGAATGAATAATAAAAACCCGTGACAGACTCAGAGAGTCCAACACAACTGGCTGTGATTGGTCATTAATTAAAAACTTGGTTGCTTCTTTCTGCAGCAGGCAGGGATTTAAGGAACAGGAAGATCCATGTGTTCTCCTTGTTGCTGTGTGTTCCTTCAGAGCCAAATCCCATTTGTGTTCCAGAGGTACAGCAGGACCCGTGTGCCTGGAGGGCTCTGAGCTCTCCCATAAATCCCTTCCCTGTTTTTAACAGATCCCAGCCTCACGACGTGTGCAGATCCTGGAGTGCCTCTTTTTGGGATGCAGAACAATTCCCAGGGATACCAGGTATGGCCGTGGACGATGGGTGTGCCACAAAGCCAGCCCTGCTCGGTCCTTGGCCTGGATTCACGTGTCCTCCCATGGACTCCTGTGTTATCCTATGGATTCATGTGTTCTCCCATGGATTCCTGTGTTATCCCATGGATTTTTGTGTTCTCCCATGGATTCAAGTTTCCTCTCATGGATTATTCTGTTCTCCCATGGATTCATGTGTCCTTCCATAAATTAATGCCTCCCATCATGGATTCACATGTTACCCCATGGATTATCCTGTGGATTCATGTGTCCTTCCATGGATTCTTGTGTCTTCCCATGGATTAGTGTCTCTTCCCATGAATTCACATGTTATCTCATGAATTCACATGTTATCCCATGAATTTCTGTGTTGTCCCATGGATTCACGTGTTCTCCCATGGATTCATGTCTCCCCTGATGCATTAATGTCTCCTCCCATGGATTCATGTCCTTCTTCCATGGATTCTTGCATCTTTCCATGGATTATTGTCTCCTTCCATGAGTTCACGTCCCCTCTCATGGATTCTTGTGTTATCCCATGGATTCTTGTGTCCTTCCATGGATTAATGTCTCATCCCATAGATTAATGTGTCCTTCCATGGATTAATGTCTCATCCCATGGATTCATGTGTCCTTCCATGGATTCCTGTCTCCTCCTGGGAGCAGGACACCCCAACGTGCTCCTTTAGCCCTCTGAGTGGGTTTGCACAGCATTAATTAGGCAGTGCATTGTATCTGAAATTAATTACAGTGCTAATTAATAGTTGCTGCTATTCACATTAATTCCCATTAATTTTCAGGCCAAATCCTGCAGGTGCTTTTGCTAATCCCATCTCTCATCCAGCAGGAAATCGTTGGAATGGGGACAAAAATCCCACAGCGGCTCCCTTGGGGGGCTCCATTCCCACCCATTCCCTGCTGGGATAGTGGATGGCAGAGTGGATCCTTCCATTTTCCTGCTAATTAGTCACCTTAATCTTGAAGTTTAATTAATTTATTTTATGTTTAATTAATTTGCAGACACCATAAATGGGATTTTTGCTCAGCTGGGAGTGGAGCTGCTCCTGTGAGGGATGAGGTGGTGACAAGGGGATGGAATGAAAGTCTGGGAATCCCTGGGAAGCTGAGTGATTGTCTCCTGTTGGGACAGGTGGGAAGCATCCTGTTCTTCAGGTGCCAGAAGGGATATCTCCTGCAGGGCTCCACCACCAGGACCTGCCTGCCCAACCTGACGTGGAGCGGCGTCCAGCCCGACTGCGTCCGTGAGTCCTGGGAATGCCAACAGGGAGCTGGGGCCCTCAGCCAGGCTCTGCAAAAGGAATCCTTGCAGAAAATGTGTGGCATTTTAGGGAGAATTGGGGATTGCAAAGGCAGTTTTTAGTCTGGCACTCAGTTCTGGGCTCAGAGGTGTTTCAGCACCTTTTGGTTTTGTCTTTTTCCCTTAAAAATGGGGGTGGCCAATCCTGATTTTCAGCTCATCAGCTGGAGCCAGGTTCAGCTTTAGCCAGGAAGAGAAACCCAGCATGGGAAGCTCTTCCAGCTGGGAAAAATCCCTGTGAGCTGTGGTGTAGAACCTCTTCCAGGAGGGTTCCCCTGTTGCTGTCACCGTGTCACTTCTCACCCTCCCCGTGCCCACCTGGGTGGTTTCTCTCACCTGTTCTCCCTGTCCCCTCCAGCCCACCACTGCAAGCAGCCCGAGACCCCATCCCATGCCAACGTGGGTGCCCTGGACCTGCCCTCCCTGGGCTACACCTTGATCTACTCCTGCCAGAGCGGCTTCTACCTCACCGGGGGCTCCGAGCACCGCACCTGCAAAGCCGACGGCAGCTGGACAGGGAAGCCCCCCATCTGCCTGGGTGAGGGGCTGGCAGCACCAGCTGGGCTCTGAGACCCTCCCCAGGCTCTCAGCTTGTGGAGATCCTGGGCCTTGAGGTCCTTCAAAGGTGGTTTTCAACCTGCAGATAAACTCAAGATTCAGTTTTGGTGTCAGAACTCCAAGGAAGGAGAGGGGAGGTGTTTTCAGCCTTGATTTTGTTCCCTTAAAAGTTGTGGGATGGCCCAGCCTGATTTTCGCTTGGTGGGAGGGTCTCCATCACTGGTCTCCATTGCAGAATCCCAGAACATGGTTGGAAAAGGCCTTTGAGGTCATCAAGTCCAACCTGTGACCCAACACTCAGGTGCCACCTGCAAAGAGTCACCTGGGGATCTTCTGGGGAGTTTTTGGGTCTAGAAGAACCTGTACAGGACAAAAATTGTTTATCTCCCCCACATTTTACCTGCCACAGAGTCTTGGATGAAGAACTTGTTCTGATCCATGGAAATGGAGCCCTGTGGCTCTCCTGGAGTGGGGTCACTCTGGACACTTGGGGTTGGAGCAGAGGGAAAGGCAGGACAGGCTGGGGACAGTGGCTGAAAGGTAGAGAGGGACCTGAGGGTGCTGAGGGACAGGAGCTGGCCATGAGCCAGGTGTGCCCATGGTGGATCAGGGATGGACCAGCAGGAGCAGAAGAAGGATTGTCCCCTGTCTTGGGCACTGGTGAGGGACACCCTGAGTGCTGTGTCCAGCTTTGGGCTCGTCCATCTGGGACATGGAGGGAATGGAGAGTGTCCAGGGAAAGGAACAGAGCTGGAAAAGTCCTGATGGAGCTGAGGGGGCTCAGCCTGGAGAAAAGGAGGCTCAGGGGGGACCTTGTGGCTCTGCACAACTCCTGACAGGAGGGGACAGCCCCAAATTGGGCTCTGCTCCCAGGGAACAGGGACAGGAGCAGAGGGAACGGCCTCAGGCTGGGCCAGGGCAGTTTGGGGTCGGATTTTAGTGAAAATTTCTGCACAGAAAGGGTGGTCAGGCCTTGGCAGGGGCTGCACAGAGAGGTTTGGAGCATCCAAGGAAAGCCTGGACGTGGCACTCAGAGCTCTGGGCTGGGTGACAAGCTGGGCATTGGGCACAGCCTGGGCTCTGTGACTTTGGGGGGCTTTTCCAGTCTCAGGAATTCTGGGTGGGCAGTGCCAGACCCCAGAACAGCACAGCATAGCATAGAATAGAATACAGTACAGTACAATGCAATGCTATGCAATACAATACAATACAATGCAATGCGATACAATGCAATAATGACCAGCTGTGCTTTGTCCCCTGGGCGTGGCACTCAGAGCTCTGGGCTGGGTGACAAGCTGAGCATGAGGCACAACTTGGGCTCTGTGACCTTGGAGAGCTTTTCCAGCCTCAGGAATTCTGCGGGGGCAGTGCCAGACCCCACAATACAATACAAAGCAATGCAGTGCAATGCAGTGCAATGCAATGCAAAGCAATGCAATTCAATGCAATGCAATGCAATACAATACAATACAATGCAATGCAATGCAATGCAATACAATACAATGCAATACAATACAATACAATACAATGCAATAGTGACCAGCTGTGCTTTGTCCCCTGTCCCAGCCGATGTCCGGCCCAGTGGGAGACCCGTGGGCACCGCGCGGGAGCCGCCGCTCGCCAAGGCCTCAGGTGAGGCTCAGGGGGCTCCTCCCCGTGGGCACAGCCCTAAAACCCCCTCAAATCCACCCTCCTGAATCCCCTCCTCTGTGTGAAAAATGCCAATCGCTTGTTTTTAACATTTTAAAAGTTTAATGGTAATAAAAGGGTTATAAAAATAGTAATATAATTTGAGTAATAATGATTTGGACAATTTGGATTAGGACAATATGAGACAATAGAGACAAAGAGTTATGTACAGTCTGGGTATCCAAAAAAGGACACCTGTTAACAAAGGATTAACCATTAAAAGCAACAGCCTGTTGCATATTCATACACCTCATACACGATGCATAAATTCCATTCAAACACAGGATTCTGTCTGGTCGGTCCCTACTTCTTCCTCTGAATCCTAACAGCACCTTAGAGGTGGGAAGAAGTTCGTTTCTTCTGATAAGAAGAATAAATTCTGTTTCTCTGAAAGATTTAGGTGTCCTGTGGCTGCTATCTCAGTGCAAGTCTTTTCTTTAAAAAAAAGTATCCTACATAGCATAGTTTCTATTTTAACGTTTTTTATATCCTAAAACTATATTTACCCACTACTTAAGAGAATTAATACAGCATCACTTTCTAACACAACACATATAATATTAATGTTAATATTTGAGAAAAGCCAATCATAAAATACATGCATTTTTCACACTCTGGAAACTGCCACATGCCCCATCCTATTCCATGGACAACAAACAGGATCCTTACAGGAGCTGAACATCAAGATCCATATTCCTCCCCACAGCATTCCAGCCCTTCCTGTACATTTATCCTTTTTTATTTTAAGCTTTCCTAATAAGTTTATTTGAGCTTTTCCTAATAAATTATTTTGGGGCTGGTTTGTTTTTTAAACTATCCTTGTGTTTTTGGTCACAACAGCCAAATTAAAGTTACTGGTTTTGTCTTTGTCCCTCATGGTGATGGCTCAGAGCAGGTGTGATTGAAGATACTTAAAATACAAAATATTTTTGAAATATTAAATATTTAAAACAATCTAATTATTATCAGTGAATTCAAAGAAAGACAGAAATCCTGCTCTGTTTTTTTTTTTTCCTGAAAAAATGGAAATGCTGCTGGGTATTTTTTTTCACATCTCTCACTGCTATAATTCCAGTGCCTGCAGATGTGTTTGCAAGGAATTCCCTGTGGAAAGGCTCCTACGAGTACATGGGGAAGAAGCAGCCAGCCATGCTCTCTGTCACCAGCTTTGACCCTGCCACCAGCAAGGTCAACGCCACCTTGATCGACCACAGCGGGGTGGAGCTCCAGGTGTCAGGTGAGGGACAGACAATGTGACCTTTGGGAGGGGGTGGCATTGGCACTGCCAGGGCCGTTCCCTGTGTGGGAACTCAGCACATCCCTTTGGATGTCCAGAGTTGCCGAGGACCCCATTGCGGGGCTCAGAGACCCTGGCACACAGCCCACAACACCTGGGGATTTGATTGTGACCCCTGGAGCAAGTTACCAGCATTGTATGAGGACCTGAAAGTCACACAGGTTTGAATGGTGTAATAACAAAATGATCACAGGGTGAAAATAAAGATTTTAGGATTTTTGGTATGGGGGTTATGGGGACAAGATGGAGGAACTTGGACGTTTCCAGCCTTTCTCCGTCTCCTTCTTGTTCTCCATTTTCTGCAGCGATGTTGGCACTTTGGGATTGGTTTAGAGTAGAAGTGCACTGTGTAACACAGGTGATGGGTATTGGGAATTAAGTGTAAATATGTTATAGGTAGTTTGTAGTATAAAAGGACAACACAGAGTGCCTGTGGCTGCCCTGCTGAGCAGATCTCGGCTGGGCAGAAAGAAAATTTTATAGATAAGAATTAATAAACAACCTCAAGACCAAAAAGTGAAGAGTCCAGACTCATTCTTCAGTTGCACGGGCCGAAACAGAGACACCCTGCACATCTTAGGGCAGAGAATATCAACAGCAACACGAGAGCACTGCTGGGATGTTGTGATAAAAGCCAATTCTGGATTGGATAGGTCATATTTTATGGGATTATCAGAGGTTATATTATATATAACACTATAAAATATAACCTATATCTATAATAGGTTCTATTTTATAGTGTTATCAGTACTGTGTCAAATCTTACTGGTGGACAATACATTCATGCTTAATTTATGGGTCAGTACAAGGTATTTTGCTTGTTTGTCAAACTTCTGTATTTTTAGTTAGTTTACATATTTTTTCTACTGATTCTCATGAGACAGCTCTTATTGTTTATACTGGTGCAATTATTTTTCACTCTAGGAATAGATCTTTATGTTAATGAATCTTTCATACCAAGATTGTTTTCTCATGGGAACTTGCAGCCATTAATTTAGGCCTGATTTTATGAGGCCTTTCTTTTATAATTTCTCTTCCTGTCTGCATCACTGGGACACCTCTAGGGCTGTGTCCAGTTCTGGTCACTCATGGCCAGAGAGACATTGAGGGGCTGGAGTGTGTCCAGAGAAGGGAATGGAGCTGGAAAAGGGTTTGGAGAACTCCTGATGGGGCTCAAGGGGCTCCCCACAACTCCCTGACAGGAGAGGGGTCAGGCTCTGCTCCCAGGATGAAACAGCCTCAATCTGTGCCAGGTTGGATTTTAGGGAATATTTCTCCATGGAAACACCTTGAAGCTGCCCAGGGATGTTTGGAGTGCCCATCCCTGGAGGTGCCCAAGGTAGGACTTGGAGCTTTTGGGTAAAAACCATGAAATTATGTGAGCTGGACTTTGATGATCCCTGGGGGTCCCTTCCAGCTCATGATTCCATCAGTGCTCCATGTCCCTGCCCTCCTGAATATTAATTAAATATTGAGTTGAGTCCTTTCCCATGTGGAAAATACCTTCAGTATCCTGGGCTGTGTTTCCCACCACCAACTCAAATCCTGACGTAGTTTCTCTGCTCTCCCACTCAATTATTTCAAACCAGAGCTGACAAAATCCCATTTTTTTTCCAGGGATTTACAAGAAGGAAGACGTGCACCTGCTGCTCCAGGTGTACCAGATCATGGGGCCACTGGAGATATTTGCCAACAAGTTCAGGAATGACAAATGGGCCCTGGATGGACACGTGAGTGAACAAAACCCACCCTCCCATGGCTGTCCCAGCCTGGATTTCCCTTCCCTGGAGCTGAGGGATGATTCCCAGAGCTGGGAGGGGACATGTGGCACTTTTCCAGCAGGTGACAGCTCCTCCTGCAACAGGGGGTTGGTTTTATTGCCCTGGGGTTTGGAATCCATCATCTCCCAGATAATGCTGGAGGAGAAACCAACGGGATTTGTTCCCTGTGGATGTTTTACATCTGCTCAACATCTTGCTGGAAAAGCTTATTTTCCCTACTCCTCACCCTTTACCTGTGTCTGGGAGTTTCCCAAGCCCTTTAGGGATCCAAAGGAGCTTGGAAAAAATGTGGATCCAAGTGACCCATGGCCACTTTTTCCCCTCTCCCTCTGGAATCACCAATGTCCTCTCCAGTTTATCACAAACAAGATTTTTTTAGCTTCCCTTCCTTTGAGAATGGAGAATTTTCAGCTGTAGGGCAGTGAAACTCCTTAAAAAATGCCAGAATTTTCTGGGGAATTGCATCAAATTAATGCACTTGGAAGGGGCTGGGGTGAGCTGGGTATTAAATTCAAGGAAAAGTTGGATAAAACCATTGATTTCCACTCTCCACAGGTCTCGTCAGAGTCCTCGAGTGGCACCTTCGTGTACCAGGGCTTTGTGCGTGGCAAAGGCTTTGGGCAGTTTGGCCTCCAGAGACTTGGTAAAATTCTTTGGATTTGCACTTTTCCCCTCAATTCCAGAAGCTCCATTTTGGCCTGGTTGGGGGTTTCCAGACAGGGAATTTTTCTCCAATCCCTCGCTTGAATTTTCGGCGCTTTCCGAGTTCTGCTGAGCTTGGTGTGAGGTTTGTGGGAGACAAGCAGCACAAAACAAACAGCAAAGGATAAAATTTGTAATTTGGGAGCAAAATGAGGGATAACCAGGCTGCTGTCCAAAGGCAGGGAGAGTTTGGAAGCACAAACAACACCTGGATATATTTATTTCCATATTCCCAGATCCCTGCCAAGCCCAAATCCCATTCCCACCACAGCAAGTGTCTCCATCAGAAATCACAGAGGCTCTTGGGAGCTTAAACCCCCCAAAGTTTAAGCTCCTAAATACCACTTAAAGCATGGTTTGAGCTCTTTAATCCCTCAAGATTGCTGGAATCTCGTCACCTTTATGGATGCTCGTTATTGCAGCATTTCAGAGTCTCCTTAAAGCCCAACTTCATGCATCCAAGTTGGACATTTTTGGCAAAATAAATCAATTTATATATCTCTTTAATTGCAGATGTAAATAAATGATGAGCCCTAATAGGCTGGATTTCCATCCTTGCACATCCCTTTTTAAATTCCATTTTCCAACACCACTTCGCTCATTTTGCTGCTGGTGCCACCTGTACTTTGAGCCAAGGCCTTTTCCCCCAGCAAGGGTTTGGAAATGTGGGAAATGTGAAAGGAAAATGAAGGAAATGTGTTCATTTCTGCTGTGTTGCAGACATCAGCATGATGGAAAATGATCCTGAATCCATAGGCCACCACTTTGCATCCAACAGCAGCTCCGTGGCAGCCGCCATCCTTGTGCCTTTCATCGCCCTGATTATTGCAGGGTTTGTGCTTTATCTCTACAAACACAGGTGGGTTTGGGACAAGAATCCCAAAAGCTGAAAGAAATTCAGGGATTTCAGAGGAATTATCAGTGAGCTGGGCTTAAAATCATCCCCTTTAGGGCTGGTTTAATTCAGGAGGTGGGACAAAAACAGAAGGTTTGGAAGGTTATTGCAGGGTTTGTGCTTTATCTCTGCAAACATGGTTTTGGGGCAAGAATTCCAAAAGGTGAAAGAAATTTAGGAATTTGAGAGATATATCCGTGAGCTGGGCTTAAAATTCCCACCTTTAGAAATGGTTTAATTCAGGAGATGGGGCAGCAACAAAGAGGGTTTGGGAGATTGGGAGAGTAATTCCAAAAGGTGAAATAAATTCAGGGATTTGAGAGGAGTATCAGTGAGCTGGGCTTCGAATCCCCCTTTTAGGGCTGGTTTAATTCAGGAGGTGGGAAAAATAAAGCATTTCTTTGGATTTGGGATTTGGGAGAGGAGAGCAATGGTTTTTCTGGCCATTAATGGGATTTGTGGCCACATTTGGGAGGATAAAAAGCAAATTCCCCCCCTCCCTGTGGCTTTGAATGTGGTGTAAATTCAGTTTTGTCCTGATCAATGCTGCAAACCCCCAGATGGATTTTCCTGCCCCATCCCCACAGGTTTCCCCTGTCACTGCCCCCCCTCAGGGCTGTCATCTTGATTTCTTAAGATTTTCTAAGCATTCTGAGTTTACATTCATGTAACAAACTTTCTCACACACTTTCTGTAAATAACTCATTGTTTTGCATTCTTTTATGGAGGAGGAGAAATTTGCTGGACTGTTGGTTTGTCCAGCGTCATTGGAGAGGTGGCACTGTCACCCTCCAACCCATTGTCACTTTTGGAAACCTATAAATTTTAGAATCAGAAGATAAATTTTCAATTTTTTTATCTTGAAAGCAGCGCTGTGTGTGCATTGTGTGTTCCGTGTTGTGTAGTGACATCACCTGTGTGGGTTTTGTCCCCGATGCCACAGGAGGAGACCCAAAGTCCCATTCAACGGCTACGCCGGCCACGAGAACACCAACGTGAGGGGCACCTTTGAGAACCCCATGTACGACAGGAACCTGCAGCCCTCAGACATCATGGCAGGCGAGGCCGAGTTCACAGTGAGCACGGTGTGCACGGCGTATAGCGCCGTCCCCGCGCGGTGAGTGGGACACGGCCACCCCACGGTCACCAGTGGGCCCTGGGGGCTGTGGGGTCCTGGGATGAGGGGAGGTGGAAGGGGTTGGGAGCATGGAGTGAGTGGGGAGGTGGAATGGGTTGGGGTTGTGGAGTGTGTGGGGAGTTGGAAGGGTTTGGGGTCATGGAGTGTGTGGAGTTGGAAGGGTTCTCTTCGGATCATGGAATGTGTGGGGATCATGGAGTGCGGGGAGTTGGAAGGGTTTTGGATCATGGAATATGTAGGGTGTTGGAAGGGTTCTCATGGGATCATGAAGTGCAGGGAGTTGGAAGGTTCTCATGGGATCATGGAATGTGTGGGGAGTTGGAAGGGTTTGGGGTCATGGAGTGAGTGGAACTGGAAGGGTTTTCATGGGATCATGGAATGCAGGGAGTTGGAAAGGTTTGGGATCATGGAGTGCGGGGAGTTGGAAGGGTTCTCTTGGGATCGTGGAATGTGTGGGGAGCTGGAAGGGTTTGGGATCACGGAACGCATGGAGTTGGAAGGGTTCTCTTAGGATCGTGGATTGTGTGGAACTGGAAGGGTTTGGGATCATGGAGTGCAGGGAGTTGGAAGGGTTCTCTTGGTATCATGGAACATGGGGAGTTGGAAGGGTTCTCGTGGGAATCTTCATGGGATCATGGAATGCATGGAGTTGGAAGGGTTCTCTTGGGATTGTGGATTATGTGGAGCTGGAAGGGTTTGGGGTCATGGAATCTGTGGGGAGTTGGAAGGGTTTGGGGTCATGGAGTGTGGGGATTTGGAAGGGTTCTCATGGGATCATGAAGTGTGGGGAGTTGGATCATGGAGTACAGGGAGTTGGAAGAGTTTGGGATCATGGAGCGTGTGGGGAGTTGGAAGGGTTCTCATCGGATCATGGAATGTGTGGAGTTGGAAGGGTTTCCATGGGATTGTGGAGTGAGTGGTGTTGGAAGGGTTCTCATGGGATTGTGGAATGTGGAGAGGTGGAAGGGTTCTCTTGGGATCATGGAGTGTGTGGGGAGTTGTAAGGGTTTGGGATCATGGAGTGTGTGGTGTTGGAAGGGTTCTCATGGGATCGTAGAACGTGGTGAGTTGGTTTGGAATTATGGAATGTGTGGAGTTCCATGGGATCATGGATTGTGGGGAGTTGGAAGGGTTTGGGATCATGGAATGTGGAGTTGGAAGGGTTTGGGATCATGGAATGCATGGAGTTGGAAGGGTTTTCATGGGATTGTGGAGTACAGGGAATTGGAAGGGTTCTCTTGGGATCATGGAGTGTGTGGGGAGGTGGAAGGGTTTGGGATCATGGAATACATGGAATTGGAAGGGTTTCAGATCATGGAGTGTGTGGAGAGTTGGAAGGGTTCTCATGGGATCGTGGCATGTGGGAAGTTGGAAGGGTTTGGGATCATGGAACATGGGGAGTTGGAAGGGTTTTCATGGGATCATGGAGTGTGTGAGGAGCTGGAAGGGTTTGAGATCATGGAGTGTGTGGAACTGGAAGGGTTCTTATGGGATCATGGAATGTGTGGGGAGCTGGAAGGGTTTGGGATCATGGAGTGTGTGGGGAGTTGAAAGGTTCTCTTGGGATCATGGAATATGGGGAGTTGGAAGGGTTTGGGATCATGGAATGTGTGGGGTTGGAAGGGTTCTCATGGGATCATGGAATGCAGGGAATATTCCATCTGGAATGCTCCAATTTTAGGACACCAAAGCCCCTTCCCCAGAATTCCCATGTGCCATGACCAACCCCCTTGCTCCCCCAGATTCCCGTGGCCGGTGTCCAGTGTGGATGACGTTCCCACCTCACCATCCATTCATCACCTCCCTGCTCCCGCCCCGCCGAGGCCGCGGGGAAGCTGCTGCACCTCCCCGGAATTCCCGAGGGGCTGCTGGATCCACCTCCAACCTCCATCCTGCTGGATCTCCAAGCCAAAGGTTCTGCTCCGGCCCCGCTCCCAGACCTCGGGAAGGCCTGCTGGTCGGAAGGCTTTCCCCAGCTTCCCAAACTTTGGGAAGAGCTTGGGCCACAAAGAGGTTGTGCACAAGGTGCTGGATTCTGTGGAAAACACCTGGATGGGACAGGATGAGGATTTGTGTGTCTGGGTTATTTTTTTGGTTGGATTTTCTACCCCAGGGCTTGAGCAGAGGAAAGGTTTTCAAAGGGGAGCTTTCCAAACCTTGGGAAGCTTTTCCCCTCTTCCCTGTGTTTGGTTTTCCTTTGGGCATTCCTGGATTTACAGAAAACACCTGGACGGGACAAGATGAGGATTTGGGGTTTCTGGGTCATTTCTTGGTTGGAATTTTTACCCCAGGGCTGGAGCAGAGGAAGGGTTTTCAAATGCAAAACTTGGGAAGCTTTTCCCCTCTTCCCTGTGTTTGATTTTCCTTTGGGCATTCCTGGTTGGATTTATGGATAACACCTGGATGGGACAGGATGAGGATTTAGGGTTTCTGCATTTGGGTCTCTGGGTTATTTCTTTATTGGATTTTCTACCCCAGGAAGAGTTTTCCAAATGGGACCTTCCCAAAAGCTTTTCCCCTCTTCCCTGTGTTTGATTTTCCTTTGGGCATTCCCAGCTGGGTTTTTCCTGCCCCATGTTCCCCCTGATCTGAGCTGGGCCCAAATCCCTGATCAGGAATTCACTGCCAGGCGATTCCTGAAGGGACAGGAATATCCAAAGGGACAAAAATCCTCTCTGAAAAGAACTCCACACTAATTCCCCCAAAAGCTGCACAAATCCTTTGCCCTTTCCAGACTGATCCTCCAAAGGGCAATGCCAGAGGAGTTTTAATTCCCATCCTGAGCTGCTCCCTTTATTTCCCTGGGGCACTGAGGTTTCTCGGGATTTTGTGGGAGCAAAAACTCCAAAGGATCTTTGTGATCCAAAGTTTGCTTGGAGTCACTTTCTTTAGGATCAGGGGAGGCAGAAGTGCCATTCCCAGGTCACTGAGTCCAGGAGGCTCTGAGGAAAATCAGGATGAGCCCTTTGGAATGGGGGTTTCCATCCATGCTCCAGTTCCAGCATGGATCTTCTCCTCCCTGAAGCTCTTCCTGGGATAATCTGGGATATTTTTTTGTTATCCTTGATTTTCTGGGTGTAAATACATCAGTATTTTATTTTTGTTACTCCTGGCTCTCCCACAGGGAGCAGAATTCCCAGACTGCCAAAAAATGCCGCCTGTCCTCCCAAAAATGTCACTTCTCCTAAAAATCCCACCAAGGTGCTCTGATTTCTCCCTGGGAAGTGGGAGTTGGAGCCTGAGCCCTGATCCAGCATGGGCAGGGGTCAGGGAAATGTTCCCACATGGATTTGGGGAGGATCCCAGGATGAAATTTCATGGATTGGGATGGTGTCAATCCCATTGGGGCTCCAAAGGAATATTCCTTTCTTCCCTTGTCCCCCTTCCATCCTCCCAGGGCTGGAACCAGGCTGGGATAATCCCTTGGAATCCTTGGATCCCACCCTGCCTCCACTGGGCTCTCCTGGCCCATCCCTGATCTTTTCCAAGCTCAATTATCCCTAAAAACCCCAGAGCCCAACCCAAACCCCTGCCCTGCCACGTCCCAATCCCAATTCCAGGCCCCAAAATTCCAACAATCCCTGGAAGCAGAGCTTGGATCCATCCAGGTTCTTGTCCAAATCCCAGGGAATCCTCCCACACCTGGCTCCCACTCATTCCATGGAAAATCCAGGAGAAATTCATATCAGGAGTGCAAAATAAATCCAAAATATTTAAAACCACCCAGGCAGGGAGAAGGGGGAGCTCGACTTTAATGGAATTTGCTGCTTTGGATCCATGAATTCCCTTTTCCTGCTCTTGCCCAGGGAGCCAAGGAAGTGGGAAAAGGGGTTTATCCCATTTTTTTGCAAGCTGGCTGAGATCTGCTCCATGCCATTCTCCATCCTTGTGCCCAGAGGACTTGCATATGGTAAAAAAAAAATATGGGAAAAAGGGAAAAAAAACTAAAATAAAAGGGAAAAAATGAAGAAAAAAGGAAAAAAAAATGAAGAAAAAAAAGGGAAAAAATGAGAAAAATGATAAAAAACTACAAAAAAAGCTCAAATCCCTCTTTTGTACAGAGATATATTTTTATTAATTAAAAGTTTGTACAGCTAAAAAATAAATTAAAAAAACAAAATGTAATTTTTTTTTCATTATCGTAGGGAAAAAAGAACAAAAAAAGTAGTGAGAAAAAAATCAGCTTTTTTTTTGTAAATGTAATAAAGTGTATAAATGGTTTCCATAAAAGTGTACATATGGAATCTCTCCATGCCCCTGGCTTGTCTGCAGAATTCCCAGTTAATTTATCTGTCTCTGTATATGAGGCTTTTCCGTGTGTTCCCAGCGTTCCCTGCGGAATTTCAAAGCTATTTTCGATTTTGGACTTCCAAATAATAAAAAATCTCGATTTTTGCATTGCTTTTTCTTACAGCCCCCTGGTGCTTTTTTTTCCTTTTCTTTCTTTTGGGGTTTTTTGTTTTGTTTTTTTGGGTGGTTTTTCTTTTTTGTGTGTGTGTGGGTTTTTTGGTTTGGTTTGGTTTTTTGTTTTTTGGGTTTTTTTGTTTTGTTTGGTTTGGTTTGGTTTTTTGTGGGGTTTTTTGGGGTGTTTTTTTTGGGTTTTGGTGGGGTTTTTGTGGAGTTTTTTTTTTTGAGCGTTTTTTTGGGATTTTGGTTGGGTTTTTTTGAGGTATGTGTGAATTCCAAAAGTTTTATCCCGGGATTTTCAGGATGTGCACACACCATTCATGCAAGGATGGAGTTTCCCGACTTTTCCAGCACATCACGATTTCAGGAAAGGGGAAAATCCGAGCAGATTGGGTGAATTTGGATGAATGGATTTGGCTTTTCCAGCGGGATTTTATCAGCGATATCCCAGGGGAAAGGAGAACGGGACCCTTCCCCCTTCCCAACCCCCGCATTCCTTTTCAAGGAGCCCCAATTTGCCTTAATGAGGTTTTAATTAACGCCTCCTCTCTCTCCGTGCCCGGTGATTGGCAGGAATTAAGTCGGGATCGAGGAAATTTGGGATGAAAAAGGCCCTGGAGGATCTTTGATGTCCCGCGGCTGCTCCCGTGTGGATTTGATGCTCCCTTGCTTTTTATTTGGCTTTTCAGACGCTTCATCCTTGGATTTATCCTTGGATTTGTCCCCTCCTTGGCTCGGTTTATCCAAAACAAGGGTCAAGGAGGGAGCTGAGCTTTTTTGGGATGGGGTTCCTTGGGATTTTGGGGCAGCAGAAAGGATCCTGCTGGATTTCCATGGATTCACGGGAAGGGAAGGGGATCCAAATGCTTTTGGAGCTTCCCAGAGGAGCTGGGGCTGCCCCATTCCGGGAGTGTTCAAGCTTGGAGCAGCCTGGGATGCTGGGAGCTGTCCATGGCCATGGAATTTTGGTGGAATTGGATCATCCTTAAGGTTCCTTCCAACCCAAACCATTCCAGGATTATTCTTCCTTCCAATTCCCAAAATTTCCCTCTGTATTTGGGGTATTCTTCCTTCTTCCAATTCCCAAAGCTTCCCTCAGTGTTTGGGGTTTAATCCCCAACCCAGGCTCAGCTTTTTTGGGGGCGTTCTTCAGGAGAAAATTCCTCATTTCCCAAGCTTTTCTTTTGCCACCAAGTTCCAGCCCTGGAATCTCCTCCAAAACTGGGATTTGGTGATTTCCAAAGCTTTCCCAACCCCTCTGGAAGGAAAGATCCCAAAAATCTCCCGGATCTTCCAGTGGCTGCTGATTGAGGGAGAGACCAGCAGGGAAAATGGGAGACCTGGAGCTGCCACTGGGAATCTTTTGGGGGAAAAAACAGGGAGAGACCAGCAGAGAAACTGGAAGGAGCTGGAGCTGCCACTTGGGAATATTTTGGGGAGAAAAACCAGGGAAAGACCAGCAAAACCTCCACCAGGAAAAAAAATTCCATGGAGAAAGCAGCAGGACAGGAGCTGGAGCATCCCCTGGGCATTTTTTGGGGGGAATAAAAGTGGGAGAGCTGGAAGGAGCTGGAGCATCCACTGGGAATCTTCTGGGGGGAAAAAACACGAAAGGAACATCAGGGAAATTGAGGATTTCTTCAGGAATATCCCATGGGATTCCTCAGCAGGATCCTTGCCCTGATGGCAGGAGTTGTCTCATTAAAAAAAAAAAAAATCCAGGAGATATTTTTAATTAGGATTTTCTTCTTTGAAAATGAATCCCAATTCCTTCCATCTGCCAGCCTGGAATATTCCAAGCTCCAGTAAAAACAAGTGGGAAACTCCCCATGAGGAGAGTGGAAGTGCAGGAGGGATGGAAAAGATGAAATCATTGCCTTCTCCCACGTGGGATTTATAAAATAAACTATAAATTATATATCTCTTTAATTAAATGTCACTTGAAAGATCACTTTAACTCAGCCTGAGGATGGAGGGATAAAGGGGTGTTAGGGATAATAATAATAATTCTAAATCCAGGAATTATTGCTCCATTTGCCCTTTCCAGCGGCAATTCCAGCTGATTGTGGAACAAATCCTTGGGAAGCCTTGGGAATTCTTGGCCTCTCTCCCATTAAAGGGTGATTAAATTCAGATAAAATCCCCTTCCAAACTGGAAGGGCGTGGTTGGATCTTCCCAAGGGAATTCAGGACACAAGAGGTTAAAAGGGAGATGGCACAGAGGGGAGTTCTGTGCTCCTTTTCCCTTTATTCCCCTTTTTTTACCCCTTTTTTTCCTCTTTTTCCCCCCTTTTTTTTCTCCTTTTTTTCCCTTACCCCCTCCCCTTTTCCCCCTTTTTTTTCCTCCTTTTTCTCCCTTTTTTTCCCCAATTTTTTCCCTTTTCCTTCGCAATTCCCCGGTTTTTCAGCAGGGAGAACACGGCTCATCAGCAGAACCGAGCCACTGGGATTGTAACTATTGATTTTCCCTGTTTTCACCACTTCTCAGTGCCTGGAAAACATCATTGGAGCCAGCACTGGGCACTTTGGGACAGCTTTGGGATTGCAGGCGCTGTCCTGGAGCGTTCCTTTGGAAATCTGCCAGGAAATCTGGCAAAAAATGGGAAAAATTGTTTAAAATCTGTGTTTAGGCACAAAAAAAGAGCTCAGGGTGAGGCTGATGGAGCTGCTTGAACCTGGAGTAGCTTTGCCCTGGATGTGGGATCAGATGGGAGGAGCTGCCACAATCAGCAAAATTCCCAATTCTTTTTGGGAATTCACACTCTGGAAGGCCAAACCGCTTGGAATTGGACACAAATCCATGGATGAACTGCACCACTCCCACCTGCCAGGAGCTGGAGCACCTGGATGCGGCCCCTTGATCCCAGCTCTGAACTTCCCGGCATCCATGGCAGGATGGTCCTTACGGTCCCTTCCATCCCAAACCCCAATTCTTCTTGGGAATTCACACCCTGGGCAGCCAAACCGCTTGGAATTGGACACAAATCCATGGATTAACTGCACCATTCCCACCTGTCAGGAGCTGGAGCACCTGGATGCAGCCCCTTGATCCCAGCTCTGAATTTCCCAATCTTGCTGGAAGCAGCTCCTGCTGCTGGCACTGCCACGCCAGAAGGTTCTGGCTCCAAAAATCCATTCCCTGCTGGATTTGGGATTTTTTTTCCCTCCATTTTCTCGTTGGTGCTGCCATTCCTTCTGCTGGGAATGGAGAGATTTCAAGCAGGAGCAGCTTCATCCCAAACCAGCAGCTCATTCCTCACAGGAATGTCATGATCCCGTGATGGATGAAGGATTCCCAAGCACAACTTGGGAAGTGTCCAAGGCCAGGATGGAAAAACCATGGCAGGATGGTCCTTAAGGTCCCTTCCATCCCAAACCCCTCTGGAATTCTCTGCTGCTCTCAAGGAATGGTTTTAGGGCAGGACGATGCTGCCAAGCTGGGCTGGGCTGGGCTGAGCTCCTTTGGAAAAACCCTTGGAAAACAGATGGGAACAAAATGGTGTTGGCAGCAGAGAGAGGTTTAAGGATATCACATCCCAAATTTTGGCAGCCCGGGGAGGTGACCGGAGCAGGGACAGCTGCCAGGATTTGAGGGCAAGGCAGGGAAAATCACAACAGGAATCTTGGGAATTGGGATTTTGGGAATTGGGGTTTTGGGAATTGGGGTTTTGGGAATTCTTCAGAAGTGCTGGGGCAGAACCCCAACCCCCATCCTCTGCCAAGGCCTGGGGGTTAATTAATGCCACAACAAACCCTCATTAAGAGGCTTAATTAATATTATTTCATTTTCAGAGAGGAGGCAGCTGTTCCCTGCTTCCCATAGAGGGAGGGTTGTGCAGGAATTGTCCTGCAGGGATACCTGGGATGGGATCTGGGGTCAGGTTTGGGTGCAGAGGGAGGGGATCCAACATTCCAGCCACGTCCCCAAGGATTTTCCAAGCCCTCATCCCATCAGCAGCATCCCTGTCAGTGGGCTCCATGGAAGGATGGATGTGGGAAGGTTGGATTTGATGATTCTGGAGATCTTTTCCTACCATCACAATTCCATGGTGCTTTCCATCCCTGCTTTCTGCCTGGGTGCCACCCCTGTGTGTGACACCTCTGTCCCCTCCTGTCACTGCCGGGCCAATCCTGCTCTTCCCCACCTTTAATTTGGGCTCTCAGGATTTTCCAGCCTCATTCCCGCAGCCAATTCCATGGAAATGGATGGAAGTGAATTCCCTGTGACTCCTCGTTCCCTCCTCTCACCCTGCACGAATCTTGGAGCTATTTTGGGCAGAGCATCCAAAATTTGCCCTTTTTTCTTGGAGAAGCTTCCTGAACTTTGGGCATCCTCCTTGTGGACCTGGGAGCACCTTCCTGGTGTTTTGATGGAGTTTGGGATTAATTTATCCCAGATCCTACAACATTCCAGCAGAACAAAACACTTTAAAAACAAAACCCTTTCTTTAGGAGGCAAAAAAATTAAACCCATCAAACAATAATCTAAGAATAAAAATCAGGAATTTTATGGCACCCTCAATAACGAACTCTGTCCTCAGAAGCTCATTTACGTATTTAAGCCCTTGTTTAATATTCTAATTAGCAGTTAATCAGCTATCGAGAGAGAACAAACGGTGATTAGCTCATCTTCACCTCCTCCAGGTGATTTGGGCTCATCAGCTTCGCGAAACTTTCCTGATATTCCTGAATTATTCATGGCCACGGGAATGTCCCGGGGTGGGATTTCAGGTGCATAACCGAGGGGGACATGGTGCCTTTTGGGGAAAAGGATGCTTTGGATGGGATTTGGGGGAAAAATTCCTCGCTGGGAGGGTGGGAAGGGGCTGGGATGGATATTTCAGGGGAGCTGTGGTTGCCACATTCCTGGAAGTGTCCAAGGCCAGGTTGGAACAACTTGGGATAGTGGGAGGTGTCCCTGCCCATTTAATTTAATTATTCCAGGCTATCATTTATCCCAATTCTTCCTCTTTTCCCATAGCTTTCCAAGGAGCTGGGAAACAAAAGAAAGCTCCCGCTGGAGGTCTGGAGGAGGAACTGGTGCAATCCCAAATGATCCTCAATTCCCTTTCCCTTCTTCTCTTTTTCCTTTCCCATCCCACCAAAGACGGGCAGGACGCTGCTCTCCTCCTCCTCTATTCCCAGGGAGCAGATTCTCAAAACTCTTGGAATTAATTTGGAAAGATTCCACCTGGTTTTGCCTGGAAAAGAAGCCCTGCCTGGCCAGGCTTTGGATCTTGAGGTTTGGCTGTCTGGGAGCAGGGATCAGCTGAGGTGACAAGGACTGGGCTGGCTCCCAGGAGAATCCATGAGGCACGAGCAGGTGGGAGAGAGAGAGGCAGGAGCTCCAGACAGCTGCTTCCCGGAATTTTAATTAATTCCCGAGCTTTTTAGCCTTCCCAGACGCCGGCTTTGCCAGGCTCCGGATTCCTGCCGCCTGCCAGGATGGATCAGGAAGGTCAGAGCTGCTCCTTGCCAAGCAGAGCTCCCTCACTGCTGCCCTCAGCGATTTCGGGGAAGCTCTGCTGCCTCTGGAAGGTGCAGGATCAGCTGGAGCAGCGTCCCTGGATGTGCTGGAGCTCACCCATCCCATCCCAGGCTGTGCTGTGTGGGACTGAGGAGCTCCCAAGGATTCCTGGAAACTCCTGGATGCCCAGGATGCTCCACAGGCACAGCAGAGCTTTTCCTGCTCTGTCCTGGGAAGTGGCTTTTCCCTGCTCAGCCCTGATCCCACCTGGAAGTCGCTTTTTCCTGCTCCAGGACCAAAACCCAGCCCCTGATCCTACCTGGAAGTGGCTTTTCCCTGTTCCAGGACCAAAACTCAGCCCTGTTCCCACCTGGAAGTGTCTTTTCCCTGCTCAGGCCCTGATCCCTCCTGAAGTGGTTTTTTCCCTGCTCCGGGACCAAAACCCAGCCCGAATCCCACCTGGAAGTGGCTTTTCCCTGTTCCAAGACAAAAATTCAGCCCGTGATCCTTCCTGGAAGTGACTTTTCCCAGTCCCAGGACCAAAACTTGGCCCTGATCCCTCCTTAAGTGGCTTTTTCCTGCTCCAGGAACCGAATTCAGCCCTGATCCCACTGGAAGTTGCTCTTCCCTGCTCCAGGACCCAAATTCAGCCCCTGATCCCACCTGGAAGTGACTTTTCCCTGCTCCAGGACCAAAACCCAGCCCCTGATCCTTCCTGGAAGTGGCTTTTTCCTGCTCCAGAACATAAACTCAGCCCTGATCCCACCTGGAAGTGGTTTTCCCTGCTCCAGGACCAAAATCCAGCTCCCAGCCCCTTCCATCCCTTCCATGTCCGTCCCAAAAGCGGGAAGGGGTCAAAGGAAGGGAATTCCCCCTTTTCCCCCCTCAGCCCGGTGCCGGGGGATGCTCCAGCCCCTTCCTGAAGGAAATCCGCGTTTTTCGGGAATATCCCAGGCTGGAAGAGCCAATTCCACGGGTTGGCAGCTCCCTCTCGTGGGGAGAAAAGGCAGGAAGAGCTGGGATGTGGCCCAGATGTGTGGCACAGCTGGAGCGGGATTTCTCAGAGGGGTCGGAAAATGGGAATTTTTTTCCAATGGGAATAAAGACACTTTATAGAACTTTTGAGACTTTAAACTTAGGGCTGTCTAATTAGACAGAGACTAAAAAGCCTAACCTAAATAATTCACTAGATAAAGAAGAGAACAAAGAAAAAAATTGCTTTTATGGAGTGTTTTAGTAAGACTAAAAACCTCTTACCCCAACTCAGTTTTTCTCTGAAAAAGCTTTGTTATTTTACCTTTTATTTAAACTTTTCTGTTTCCAATACTACCTCAGAAGCCATCCTGTTATTTTATGTCAACTTCTACCCTCAAAATTTTGCACCGCACCACGGCCTTGCTTAAATCCAAAGAAATCCACAAATCATTCCACTTATTAAGAATCCAGCTCGGTTTTATTGTCCATTTTTCCAAAAGTTAGTGTTATCCTCATCACAATTATAAAATATCCCTATTTTACAAAGATTTACAGCTCTGGGAGTGACCAAGTTGGAGCTGGGAATTCTCTTAAATAATCAAACCATGATTTTGGTTTTGGGGGTGGGGCTTGAAAAATTCCAATTTAAAAAAGAAAAGGGAAGGCTAAAAAGGGAATTTTTATCAGCTCCTTCAAACATCACAGGGAATTATAAAATTTATTCCTTTTTTTTTTTTGGCGGTGGGGGGAAAGGCTGCAGGGAGCAGATTTGAAACCCCATGGATGGAAACAGGATTAGAGGCCCTGATTCTGGTTCACATAAAGATCTCTTTACAGATTCTGGCAGCACAGAGGAACCCTAAAGTATATTTAAGTAAAATGTATGCTGCCAAAACTCTGTAAAAAAAAAAAAAAAAAAACAGGTCCCAAAATTAACATTTTAGGGCCGTGTTTTCCCTGCGTCCACCCTCACCACAGGAACCAGGAAAGCGCGGCCGCTTCTCCTGGGAAAGCGCGGAAGCTTCTCTCCATGAACTAAAATTTATGCCCACTCTAAGATTTTTTTTATGCTGCCAGACCTCTGTAAAAGAAAATTAGGTCCCAAATTTGGGGTTATTCCCAAAATTAACATTTTAGGGCTGTGTTTTCCCTCTGTCCACCCTCACGCCAGAACCGGGAATGCGAGGCCACTTCTCGCAGTGTTCTGGTCACTTTTGGAAGGGATTTTCATGAGGGAATTACTCAGAATGAGGGGCAGCACAGAGGAACCCTAAAGTATAGTTAAATAGAATTTATGCTGCCAGAACTGAGTAAAACAAATCAAGTCCCAAAATTAACAGTTTAAGACTGTGTTTTCTCTGCTGTCCACCCTCATACCAGAACCGGGAAAGTGCGGCAGCTTCTCCTTGTGGGATTGCAGTGTTGTGGTCACTTTGGGAAGGGATTTTCCTTAGGAAATTGCTCAGAACGGAGCAACCCTAAAGCGTATTTAAATAAAATTTATACCCACTCTAAGATTTTTTTATGCTGCCAGAACTGTGTAAAAGAAAATCAGGTCCCAAAATTAACAATTTAAGGCTGCGTTTTCCCCCGCCTCCACCCTCACACCAGAAGCGGGAAAGCGCGGAAACTTCTCCCTGTGGGAGTGCAGTGTTGTGGTCACTTTGGGAAGGGATTTTCACGGGGAATCGCTCAGAACGAGGGGCCCTTGACGCTGCCCGGCTCCGGGAGGCGGGCGGCCGCGTAGGCCGAGGCTGCCAGGCAGGCGGCGGGCTCGCAGAAGCCGGGCAGGCCCGCGGGCCCCGGCAGCCCCGGCCGGCCCGCCTCGCCCGGGGAGCCCGGCAGGCCCCGCTCGCCCGCCTTGCCGTCCACAGCGTGGCCGGGGATGCCCGGGAGACCTGGAAAGGCAACGGGGTGGGATGGGTGGGGTGCTGAGAATCAAGCTGAGAGATGGGTTTTATCTGAGAAATAGGGGTTTTCCCCTCAGAAATAGGAGTTTTTCCCTCAGAAATAATAGGGATTTTCCTCTGAGAAATAATAGGGATTTTTTTTCCCTCAGAATCATGGATTTCCCCTCAGAAATAATAGGGATTTTTTTTTTTTTTCCTGAGAAATAATAGGGATTTTTCCCTCAGAAATAGGGTTTTTCCCTCAGATATAGGGATTTTCCCCTGGAAAATAGAGATTTTTCTCCTCAGAAATAATAGGGATTTTTCTCAGAAATAGGGATGAATTGAGGTTTTGTGGGATGAGCTTGTGCAGGTTTTATGGGATGAACTTGGGCCCATTTTGTGGGAGGATCCCAGGCAGGTTTTATGGAATAAACTTGAGCAGATTTACAGGATGAGCCTAGGCAGTTTTTGTGGGATGAACCTGTGTAAATTTTGTGGGATAAACCTGAGAAGGTTTTGCGGGATGAACCTGGGCAATTTTTGTGGAATAAACCTGAGCAGATTTACAGGATGAGCCTGGGCTGGTTTTGTGGGATGAACCTGTGCAGGTTTTGTGGGATGGATCAGAAGGTCCCCGGCCACCGCTGGGCTCATCACCCCAAGGTGACAAAGGCCACCTGGGGACACCTGGTCTCACCTGGGATCCCTGGAGGACCTGGCATTCCCGGGTGGCCACGGCCAACCTCTCCCCGCTCGCCCTTCTCTCCTCTCTTCCCTGTGGGTACAAAAAGGGGGGAAGGACTCCATGGCAACCCTGGATGGGTGATCAGGGATGGGGACAAACATGGCAGTGCCACCCCAGGAGGGTTTGCACCTGGCACCATGTCACCACCACCCACCTTTGGGTCCGACATTGCCGATCTGCCCGGCAGCTCCCAGGATTCCGGGGACACCTCGGGGTCCCATGGGGCCGTGGGGTCCCTGATCACCGGGTGGCCCTGGGGGGCCAGGGGCACCGAGAGGTCCCATGGCCCCAACCCCACCCAGGGCAGCTCTCTTGGCGCTCACGGCCACCTCTGTCAGCTGCTCTGTGGGGCAGAGAGGGGCCGGGATGGGATCCACGGGGTGGGATCCATGGGGTGGGAACCATGAGATCCACAGGATGGGATCCATGGGAAGGGATCCATGGGGTGGGATCCATGGGGTGGGAACCATGGGATTCATGGGGTGGGATTCATGGAATCCATGGGATGGGATTCATGGGATGGGATCCACAAGATGGGAACCATGGGGTAGGATCCACAGGATCCATGGGATGGGATCCACTGGGTGGGATCCATGGAGTGGGAACCATGGGATGGGATCCATAGGAAGAGATCCATGGGATGGGATCCATGGGGTGGGATCCATGGGATGGGAACCATGGAATCCATGGCATGGGATCCATAGGATGAGATCCATGGGGAGGGGATTCCACCGGATCCATGGGGTGGTGTCCATGGGATGGGATCCATAGGAAGAGATCCATGGGACAGGACCCATGGGATTCATGGGATCCATGGGATGGGATCCATAGGGTGAGATCCATGGGGAGGGGACTCCACAGGATCCATGGGGTGGGATCCATGGGATGGGATCCATAGGAAGAGATCCATGGGATGGGAACAATGGGATCCATAGGGTGGGATCTATAGGAAGAGATCCACATGGGATCCACGGGATGGGATCCACTGGATCGATGAGGTGGGATCCATGGGAAGAGATCCATGGGATCCGTGGGATCTGGTGGCCCCGCTCCGCCCTCACCTTGCAGCATCTTCAGCACCACGTCCACGATGTGCTGGTCCCCAGCGTCCCGGCCCTGCCAGGAAGGGAATTTCACTCCTTTTGTCCCCTCCCAGAGCCCTTCCCAGCCCAAATCCCAATCTCCATCCCCTCCCTGCATCCCAGGTCACCTTCCCACCCTGCTCTTCCCTGTTCTGTCCCAGGGCAAGCGCTCAGCTTGCTCTGTGCTCATGGCATTAGAGTCCAAAATGAGGATTTTAGGGAAAAATCCCAACCCTTTAAATCCCTGCTGCTGGCTGGTTTATACAGGGACAGTTTTTGGATGCCATACACAGTGGGAAAGGCAGAATTCCTCCCCAGGAAAGCAGGATCCCAGCTCCTGAGTGGAACAGCAGCGTGTTCCCCGAGGAGCTGGGTGGGAAGCAGAGGCAATTCCTGCCGAGCAGGGAGGATGAGGAGGTTTGTAGGATCAGGGTACTCACGGCTGTGCCCCTCGGGCCCGGCATTCCCGCCACTCCGCGCTCCCCCACCAGCCCCCGCGGGCCGGGCGGGCCGGGATAGCCCCGAATTCCCGGCGCTCCTGCATCCCCCGAGGGGCCGGGAAAGCTGAGCTCTCCCTGGATGCCTTGCTGAGGAGGGATGGAGAGAGAGGGGCATGAGGGGCTCAGGCTGTGCTGAGCATGGGGGCTGCACCCCGAGAGCCCAAAATGTCCCAAAAAACATGGGCAGGGCTGGGTCCCAAACCGGGCTGGGGGTGAACCCAGGCTGGATCCCAAAAACTGGGGCTGGATCCCAAAAATTGGGTCTGGGGCTGAACCCAGGGCTGAATCTCAAAAACTGGGGCTGGATCCCAAATGGGGCTGGAGCTGAATCCAGGGCTGAATCACAAAAATTGGGGCTGGGGCTGAATCCAGCATTGGATCCCAAAAACGGGCTGGATCCCAAAATTGGGGCTGGATCCCAAAAATGTGGGCTGGATCCCAAATGGGGCTGGAGCTGAATCCAGGGCTGGATCCCAAAAACGGGCTGGATCCCAAAAACTGGGGCTGGATCCCAAATGGGCTGGAGCTGAATCCAGGGTTGGATCCCAAAAATTTGGGCTAGGGCTGAACCTAGGGCTGGATCTCAAAAATTGGGGCTGGGGCTGAATCCAGCATTGGATCCCAAAAATTGGGGCTGGATCCCAAAAATTGGGGCTGGATCCCAAAAATTGGGGCTGGATTCCATATGGGGCTGGAGCTGAATCAAGGCCTGGATCCCAGAAATTGGGGCTGGGGCTGAATCCAGGGTTGGATCCCAAAAATTGGGGCTGAACTTGAATCAAGGGCTGGATCCCAAAATGGGGCTGAGACTGAATCCAGCACTGGATCCCAAAACAGGAAGCCTGAGCCTGAACCTGGTGCTGAGCCCAGAACCGAGCCTGAATCCAGGGTTTAACCCCAAGGAGGAGCTGAGCCTGAATCCAGGGCTGATCATGATCACTGGGCCCCATTTCCAGGGAAAATATTCCCCCAGCACCTCAGCAGGGAAGATCCAGCTCAGGATCCCACAAATCCACCCAAGTTTTGGGGTGTCCTCGGTCCCAAATCCCCATCACTCACCTGTCCCTTGGGTCCTGGCTCTCCTGACTCCCCCTGGGGACAGAGGACCCAGGAAAGGCAATGAGGACACAGCAGGGATTTAGGGTTGGGATTTAATGCCAGGCAGGATCCCCCAGCTTAGCAAGGGATCCCCCAGCATTCCAAGAATCTTCTGGAAGCACTCACCTTCTCTCCCTCGAGCGCTGCCAGGCCGTGGACACGTGGATCTCCCTAAAGGAAAGGCAAGGAGAGACGGGAACATTCCCAAAGGAAACGTTCCCAAAGGGGGAATTCATGGAGAAAGTGTTCGGAGCCAGTGTTAAAGCCAGCTCTGTCAATCCCAGCTCTGTTAATCCCAGCTCTGTCAATCCCAGCTCTGTCAATCCCAGCTCTGTCAATCCCAACTGTCAATCCCAGCTCTGTCAATCCCAGCTCTGTTAAAGCCAGCTCTGTTAATCCCAGCCCTGTTAATCCCAGCTCTGATAACCCCAGCTCTGTTAATCCCAGCTCTGTCAATCCCAGCTCTGTTAATCCCAGCTCTGTTAATCCCAGCCCTGTTAATCCCAGCTCTGTTATCCCAGCTTTGTTAATCCCAGCTCTGTTAATCCCAGCTCTGTTAATCCCAGCTTTGTCAATCCCAGCTCTGTTAATCCCAGCTTTGTCAATCCCAGCTCTGTCAATCCCAGATCTGTTAATCCCAGCTTTATAAAATCCAGCTCTGTTAAGCCCAGCCCTGTTAATCCCAGCTGTTAATCCCAGCTCTGTCAATCCCAGCTCTGTTTATCCCAGCCCTGTTAATCCCAGCTCTGTTAATCCCAGCTCTGTCAATCCCAGCTCTGTTAATCCCAGCTGTTAATCCCAGCTCTGTTAATCCCAGCTCTGTTAATCCCAGCTCTGTTAATCCCAGCTCTGTTAATCCCAGCTCTGTTAATCCCAGCTGTTAATCCCAGCTCTGTTAATCCCAGCTCTGTTAATCCCAGCTCTGTTAATCCCAGCTCTGTCAATCCCAGCTCTGTTAATCCCAGCTCTGTTAATCCCAGCTCTGTCAATCCCAGCTCTGTTAATCCCAGCTCTGTTAATCCAAGCTTTGTTAATCCCAGCTTTGTCAATCCCAGCTCTGTTAATCCCAGCTCTGTCAATCCCAGCTCTGTTAATCCCAGCTCTGTTAATCCCAGCTCTGTTAATCCAAGCTTTGTTAATCCCAGCTCTGTTAATCCCAGCTCTGTTAATCCCAGCTCTGTTAATCCCAGCTTTGTCAATCCCAGCTCTGTTAATCCCAGCTCTGTTAATCCCAGCTTTGTCAATCCCAGCTCTGTTAATCCCAGCTCTGTTAATCCCAGCTCTGTTAATCCCAGATTTGTCAATCCCAGCTCTGTTAATCCCAGCCCTGTTAATCCGAGCCCTGTAAATCCCAGCTTTGTCAATCCCAGCTCTGTTAATCCCAGCTCTGTTAATCCCAGCTCTGTTAAGCCCAGCCCTGTTAATCCCAGCTCTGTTAATCCCAGCTCTGTTAATCCCAGCTCTGTTAATCCCAGCTTTGTCAATCCCAGCTCTGTCAATCCCAGCTCTGTTAATCCCAGCTCTGTTAAGCCCAGCTCTGTTAATCCCAGCTGTTAATCCCAGCTCTGTTAATCCCAGCTCTGTTAATCCCAGCTCTGTCAATCCCAGCTCTGTTAATCCCAGCTCTCTTAATCCCAGCTCTGTTAATCCAAGCTTTGTTAATCCCAGCTTTGTCAATCCCAGCTCTGTTAATCCCAGCTTTGTCAATCCCAGCTCTGTTAATCCCAGCTCTGTTAAGCCCAGCTCTGTTAATCCCAGCTGTTAATCCCAGCTCTGTTAATCCCAGCTCTGTTAATCCCAGCTCTGTTAATCCCAGCTCTGTCAATCCCAGCTCTGTTAATCCCAGCTGTTAATCCCAGCTCTGTTAATCCCAGCTCTGTTAATCCCGGCTCTGTTAATCCCAGCTCTGTTAATCCCAGCTCTGTTAATCCCAGCTCTGTCAATCCCAGCTCTGTTAATCCCAGCTCTCTTAATCCCAGCTCTGTCAATCCCAGCTCTGTTAATCCCAGCTCTCTTAATCCCAGCTCTGTTAATCCAAGCTTTGTTAATCCCAGCTTTGTCAATCCCAGCTCTGTTAATCCCAGCTTTGTCAATCCCAGCTCTGTTAATCCCAGCTTTGTCAATCCCAGCTCTGTTAATCCCAGCCCTGTAAATCCGAGCCCTGTAAATCCCAGCTTTGTCAATCCCAGCTCTGTTAATCCCAGCTCTGTTAATCCCAGCTCTGTCAATCCCAGCTCTGTTAATCCCAGCTCTGTTAATCCCAGCTCTGTTAAGCCCAGCTCTGTTAATCCCAGCTCTGTCAATCCCAGCTCTGTTAATCCCAGCTCTGTTAATCCCAGCTCTGTCAATCCCAGCTCTGTTAATCCCAGCTCTGTTAATCCAAGCTTTGTTAATCCCAGCTCTGTTAATCCCAGCTCTGTTAATCCCAGCTCTTTTAATCCCAGCTTTGTCAATCCCAGCTCTGTCAATCCCAGCTCTGTTAATCCCAGCTCTGTTAATCCCAGCTCTGTTAATCCCAGCTTTGTCAATCCCAGCTCTGTTAATCCCAGCTCTGTTAAGCCCAGCTCTGTCAATCCCAGCTCTGTTAATCCCAGCTCTGTTAATCCCAGCTTTGTCAATCCCAGCTCTGTTAATCCCAGCTCTGTTAAGCCCAGCCCTGTTAATCCCAGCTCTGTTAATCCCAGCTCTGTTAATCCCAGCTCTGTCAATCCCAGCTCTGTTAATCCCAGCCCTGTAAATCCGAGCCCTGTAAATCCCAGCTTTGTCAATCCCAGCTCTGTTAATCCCAGCTCTGTTAATCCCAGCTCTGTCAATCCCAGCTCTGTTAATCCCAGCTCTGTTAATCCCAGCCCTGTTAATCCCAGCTCTGTTAATCCCAGCTCTGTTAATCCCAGCTCTGTTAATCCCAGCTCTGTTAATCCCAGCTTTGTCAATCCCAGCTCTGTCAATCCCAGCTCTGTTAATCCCAGCTCTCTTAATCCCAGCTCTGTTAATCCAAGCTTTGTTAATCCCAGCTTTGTCAATCCCAGCTCTGTTAATCCCAGCCCTGTTAATCCGAGCCCTGTAAATCCCAGCTTTGTCAATCCCAGCTCTGTTAATCCCAGCTCTGTTAATCCCAGCTGTTAATCCCAGCTCTGTTAATCCCAGCTCTGTTAATCCCAGCTCTGTTAATCCCAGCCCTGTTAATCCCAGCTCTGTTAATCCAAGCTTTGTTAATCCCAGCTTTGTCAATCCCAGCTCTGTTAATCCCAGCTCTGTTAATCCCAGCTCTGTCAATCCCAGCTCTGTCAATCCCAGCTTTGTCAATCCCAGCTCTGTTAATCCCAGCTCTGTCAATCCCAGCTCTGTCAATCCCAGCTCTGTTAATCCCAGCTCTGTTAATCCCAGCTCTGTTAATCCCAGCTCTGTCAATCCCAGCTCTGTTAATCCCAGCTGTTAATCCCAGCTCTGTTAATCCAAGCTTTGTTAATCCCAGCTTTGTCAATCCCAGCTCTGTTAATCCCAGCTCTGTCAATCCCAGCTCTGTTAATCCCAGCTCTGTTAATCCCAGCTCTGTTAATCCAAGCTTTGTTAATCCCAGCTTTGTCAATCCCAGCTCTGTTAATCCCAGCTCTGTTAATCCCAGCTCTGTCAATCCCAGCTCTGTTAATCCCAGCTTTGTCAATCCCAGCTCTGTTAATCTCAGCTTTGTCAATCCCAGCTCTGTTAATCCCAGCTCTGTTAATCCCAGCTCTGTCAATCCCAGCTCTGTTAATCCCAGCTCTGTTAATCCCAGCTCTGTCAATCCCAGCTCTGTTAATCCCAGCCCTGTTAATCCCAGCTCTGTTAATCCCAGCTGTTAATCCCAGCTCTGTTAATCCCAGCTCTGTTAATCCCAGTTCTGTTAATCCCAGCTCTGTTAATCCCAGCTTTGTCAATCCCAGCTCTGTCAATCCCAGCTCTGTTAATCCCAGCTCTGTCAATCCCAGATCTGTTAATCCCAGCTTTATAAAATCCAGCTCTGTTAAGCCCAGCCCTGTTAATCCAAGCTTTGTTAATCCCAGCTCTGTTAATCCCAGCTTTGTCAATCCCAGCTCTGTTAATCCCAGCTCTGTTAATCCCAGCTTTATAAATTCCAGCTCTGTTAAGCCCAGCTCTGTTAATCCAAGCTTTGTTAATCCCAGCTCTGTTAATCCCAGCTCTGTCAATCCCAGCCCTGTTAATCCCAGCCCTGTTAATCCCAGCTCTGTTAATCCCAGTTCTGTTAATCCCAGCTCTGTTAATCCCAGCTCTGTTAATCCAAGTTATATAAATTCCAGCTCTGTTAAGCCCAGCTCTGTTAATCCCAGCTCTGTCAATCCCAGCTCTGTTAATCCCAGCTCTGTTAATCCTAGCTCTGTTAATCCCAGCTTTGTTAATCCCAGCTCTGTTAATCCCAGCTCTGTCAATCCCAGCTCTGTCAATCCCAGCTCTGTTAATCCCAGCTTTATAAATTCCAGCTCTGTTAAGCCCAGCTCTGTTAATCCCAGCTCTGTCAATCCCAGCTCTGTTAATCCCAGCTCTGTTAATCCTAGCTCTGTTAATCCCAGCTTTGTTAATCCCAGCTCTGTCAATCCCAGCTCTGTCAATCCCAGCTCTGTTAATCCCAGCTGTCAATCCCAGCCCTGTTAATCCCAGCTCTGTTAATCCCAGATCTGTTAATCCCAGCTTTATAAATTCCAGCTCTGTTAAGCCCAGCTCTGTTAATCCCAGCTCTGTCAATCCCAGCTCCCTTAATCCCAGCTCTGTTAATCCCAGCTCTGTTAATCCCAGCTCTGTCAATCCCAGCTCTGTTAATCCCAGCTCTGTTAATCCCAGCTCTGTTAAACCCAGCTCTGTTAATCCCAGCTCTGTTAAGCCCAGCTCTGTCAATCCGAGCTCTGTTAATCCCAGCTCTGTTAATCCCAGCTCTGTTAATCCCAGCTTTATAAATTCCAGCTCTGTTAAGCCCAGCTCTGTTAATCCCAGCTGTTAATCCCAGCTCTGTTAATCCCAGCTCTGTTAATCCCAGCTCTGTTAATCCCAGCTTTGTCAATCCCAGCGCCGTTAATCCCAGCTCTGTCAATCCCAGCTCTGTCAATCCCAGCTCTGTTAATCCCAGCTCTGTTAATCCCAGCTCTGTTAATCCCGGCTCTGTCAATCCCAGCTCTGTTAATCCCAGCTCTGTTAATCCCGGCTCTGTTAATCCCGGCTCTGTTTATCCCAGCTCTGTTAATCCCAGCTGTCAATCCCAGCTCTGTTAATCCCAGCTCTGTTAATCCCAGCTCTGTCAATCCCAGCTCTGTTAATCCCAGCTTTGTCAATCCCAGCTCTGTTAATCCCAGCCCTGTTAATCCGAGCCCTGTTAATCCCAGCTTTGTCAATCCCAGCTCTGTTAATCCCAGCTCTGTCAATCCCAGCTCCGTCAATCCCAGCTCTGTTAATCCCAGCTCTGTTAATCCCAGCTCTGTTAATCCCAGCTCTGTTAATCCCAGCTTTGTTAATCCCAGCTCTGTTAATCCCAGCTGTTAATCCCAGCTCTGTTAATCCCAGCTCTGTTAATCCAAGCTTTGTTAATCCCAGCTTTGTCAATCCCAGCTCTGTTAATCCCAGCTCTGTCAATCCCAGCTCTGTCAATCCCAGCTCTGTTAATCCCAGCTTTGTCAATCCCAGCCCTGTTAATCCCAGCTCTGTTAATCCCAGCTCTGTTAATCCCAGCTCTGTCAATCCCAGCTCTGTCAATCCCAGCTGTTAATCCCAGCTCTGTTAATCCCAGCTCTGTTAATCCCAGCTTTATAAATTCCAGCTCTGTTAATCCCAGCTCTGTCAATCCCAGCTCTGTTAATCCCAGCTCTGTTAATCCCAGCTTTGTTAATCCCAGCTCTGTTAATCCCAGCTCTGTTAATCCCAGCTCTGTCAATCCCAGCTCTGTTAATCCCAGATCTGTTAATCCCAGCTTTATAAATTCTTGCTCTGTTAATCCCAGCTCTGTTAATCCCAGCTCTGTTAATCCCAGCTCTGTTAATCCCAGCCCTGTTAATCCCAGCTCTGTTAATCCCAGCTGTCAATCCCAGCTCTGTTAATCCCAGCTCTGTCAATCCCAGCTCTGTCAATCCCAGCTCTGTTAATCCCAGCTCTGTCAATCCCAGCTCTGTTAATCCCAGCTCTGTTAATCCTAGCTCTGTTAATCCCAGCTTTGTTAATCCCAGCTCTGTTAATCCCAGCTCTGTCAATCCCAGCTCTGTCAATCCCAGCTCTGTTAATCCCAGCTTTATAAATTCCAGCTCTGTTAAGCCCAGCTCTGTTAATCCCAGCTCTGTCAATCCCAGCTCTGTTAATCCCAGCTCTGTTAATCCTAGCTCTGTTAATCCCAGCTTTGTTAATCCCAGCTCTGTCAATCCCAGCTCTGTCAATCCCAGCTCTGTTAATCCCAGCTGTCAATCCCAGCCCTGTTAATCCCAGCTCTGTTAATCCCAGATCTGTTAATCCCAGCTTTATAAATTCCAGCTCTGTTAAGCCCAGCTCTGTTAATCCCAGCTCTGTCAATCCCAGCTCCCTTAATCCCAGCTCTGTTAATCCCAGCTCTGTTAATCCCAGCTCTGTTAATCCCAGCTCTGTTAATCCCAGCTCTGTTAAACCCAGCTCTGTTAATCCCAGCTCTGTTAAGCCCAGCTCTGTCAATCCGAGCTCTGTTAATCCCAGCTCTGTTAATCCCAGCTCTGTTAATCCCAGCTTTATAAATTCCAGCTCTGTTAAGCCCAGCTCTGTTAATCCCAGCTGTTAATCCCAGCTCTGTTAATCCCAGCTCTGTTAATCCCAGCTCTGTTAATCCCAGCTTTGTCAATCCCAGCGCCGTTAATCCCAGCTCTGTCAATCCAAGCTCTGTCAATCCCAGCTCTGTTAATCCCAGCTCTGTTAATCCCAGCTCTGTTAATCCCGGCTCTGTCAATCCCAGCTCTGTTAATCCCAGCTCTGTTAATCCCGGCTCTGTTAATCCCGGCTCTGTTTATCCCAGCTCTGTTAATCCCAGCTGTCAATCCCAGCTCTGTTAATCCCAGCTCTGTTAATCCCAGCTCTGTCAATCCCAGCTCTGTTAATCCCAGCTTTGTCAATCCCAGCTCTGTTAATCCCAGCTCTGTCAATCCCAGCTCCGTCAATCCCAGCTCTGTTAATCCCAGCTCTGTTAATCCCAGCTCTGTTAATCCCAGCTCTGTTAATCCCAGCTTTGTTAATCCCAGCTCTGTTAATCCCAGCTGTTAATCCCAGCTCTGTTAATCCCAGCTCTGTTAATCCAAGCTTTGTTAATCCCAGCTTTGTCAATCCCAGCTCTGTTAATCCCAGCTCTGTCAATCCCAGCTCTGTCAATCCCAGCTCTGTTAATCCCAGCTTTGTCAATCCCAGCCCTGTTAATCCCAGCTCTGTTAATCCCAGCTCTGTCAATCCCAGCTCTGTCAATCCCAGCTGTTAATCCCAGCTCTGTTAATCCCAGCTCTGTTAATCCCAGCTTTATAAATTCTAGCTCTGTTAATCCCAGCTCTGTTAATCCCAGCTCTGTTAATCCCAGCTCTGTTAATCCCAGCCCTGTTAATCCCAGCTCTGTTAATCCCAGCTGTCAATCCCAGCTCTGTTAATCCCAGCTCTGTCAATCCCAGCTCTGTCAATCCCAGCTCTGTTAATCCCAGCTCTGTCAATCCCAGCCCTGTTAATCCCAGCCCTGTTAATCCCAGCTCTGTTAATCCCAGATCTGTTAATCCCAGCTTTATAAAATCCAGCTCTGTTAAGCCCAGCCCTGTTAATCACAGCTGTTAATCCCAGCTCTGTTAATCCAAGCTTTTTTAATCCCAGCTCTGTTAATCCCAGCTGTCAATCCCAGCTCTGTTAATCCCAGCTCTGTTAATCCCAGATCTGTTAATCCCAGCTTTATAAATTCCAGCTCTGTTAAGCCCAGCTCTGTTAATCCCAGCTCTGTCAATCCCAGCTCTGTCAATCCCAGCTCTGTTAATCCCAGCTCTGTCAATCCCAGCTCTGTTAATCCCAGCCCTGTTAATCCCAGCTCTGTTAATCCCAGCTCTGTTAATCCCAGCTTTGTCAATCCCAGCTCTGTTAATCCCAGCTCTGTCAATCCCAGCTCTGTCAATCCCAGCTCTGTTAATCCCAGCTCTGTTAATCCCAGCTTTGTCAATCCCAGCTCTGTTAATCCCAGCTCTGTTAATCCCAGCTCTGTTAATCCCAGCTCTGTCAATCCCAGCTCTGTCAATCCCAGCTCTGTTAATCCCAGCTTTGTCAATCCCAGCTCCGTTAATCCCAGCTCTGTCAATCCCAGCTCTGTCAATCCCAGCTCTGTTAATCCCAGCTCTGTTAATCCCAGCTCTGTCAATCCCAGCTCTGTCAATCCCAGCTCTGTTAATCCCAGCTCTGTTAATCCCAGCTCTGTTAATCCCAGCTCTGTTAATCCCAGCTTTATAAATTCCAGCTCTGTTAAGCCCAGCTCTGTTAATCCCAGCTGTTAATCCCAGCTCTGTTAATCCCAGCTCTGTTAATCCCAGCTTTGTCAATCCCAGCTCCGTTAATCCCAGCTCTGTCAATCCCAGCTCTGTCAATCCCAGCTCTGTCAATCCCAGCTCTGTCAATCCCAGCTCTGTTAATCCCAGCTCTGTTAATCCCGGCTCTGTTAATCCCAGCTCTGTTAATCCCAGCCCTGTCAATCCCAGCTCTGTTAATCCCAGCTCTGTTAATCCCAGCTCTGTTAATCCCAGCTCTGTTAATCCCAGCTCTGTTAATCCCGGCTCTGTTAATCCCAGCTCTGTTAATCCCAGCCCTTTCAATCCCGGCTCTGTTAATCCCAGCTCTGTTAATCCCAGCCCTGTCAATCCCAGCTCTGTTAATCCCGGCTCTGTTAATCCCAGCTCTGTTAATCCCAGCTCTGTCAATCCCAGCTGTTAATCCCAGCTCTGTCAATCCCAGCTCTGTCAATCCCGGCTCTGTTAATCCCAGCTCTGTCAATCCCAGCCCCGTTAATCCCAGCTCTGTTAATCCCAGCTGTTAATCCCAGCTCTGTTAATCCAAGCTTTGTTAATCCCAGCTCTGTCAATCCCAGCTCTGTTAATCCCAGCCCTGTTAATCCCAGCTCTGTTAATCCCAGCTGTTAATCCCAGCTCTGTTAATCCCAGCTCTGTTAATCCAAGCTTTGTTAATCCCAGCTCTGTCAATCCCAGCTCTGTTAATCCCAGCTCTGTTAATCCCAGCTCTGTTAATCCAAGCTTTGTTAATCCCAGCTTTGTCAATCCCAGCTCTGTTAATCCCAGCTCTGTCAATCCCAGCTCTGTTAATCCCAGCTTTGTCAATCCCAGCTCTGTGAATCCCAGCTCTGTTAATCCCAGCTTTGTCAATCCCAGCTCTGTCAATCCCAGCTCTGTTTATCCCAGCCCTGTTAATCCCAGCTCTGTTAATCCCAGCTCTGTCAATCCCAGCTCTGTTAATCCCAGCTGTTAATCCCAGCTCTGTTAATCCCAGCTCTGTTAATCCCAGCTCTGTTAATCCCAGCTCTGTCAATCCCAGCTCTGTTAATCCCAGCCCTGTTAATCCCAGCTCTGTTAATCCCAGCTGTTAATCCCAGCTCTGTTAATCCAAGCTTTGTTAATCCCAGCTTTGTCAATCCCAGCTCTGTTAATCCCAGCTCTGTCAATCCCAGCTCTGTTAATCCCAGCTCTGTCAATCCCAGCTCTGTTAATCCCAGCTTTGTCAATCCCAGCTCTGTTAATCCCAGCTCTGTTAATCCCAGCTTTGTCAATCCCAGCTCTGTTAATCCCAGCTTTGTCAATCCCAGCTCTGTTAATCCCAGCTCTGTTAATCCCAGCTTTGTCAATCCCAGCTCTGTTAATCCCAGCCCTGTTAATCCGAGCCCTGTAAATCCCAGCTTTGTCAATCCCAGCTCTGTTAATCCCAGCTCTGTTAATCCCAGCTCTGTTAATCCCAGCTCTGTTAATCCCAGCTGTTAATCCCAGCTCTGTTAATCCCAGCTCTGTTAATCCCAGCTCTGTTAATCCCAGCTCTGTTAATCCCAGCTCTGTCAATCCCAGCTCTGTTAATCCCAGCTCTGTTAATCCCAGCTCTGTCAATCCCAGCTCTGTTAATCCCAGCTCTGTTAATCCAAGCTTTGTTAATCCCAGCTTTGTCAATCCCAGCTCTGTTAATCCCAGCTCTGTCAATCCCAGCTCTGTTAATCCCAGCTCTGTTAATCCCAGCTCTGTTAATCCAAGCTTTGTTAATCCCAGCTCTGTTAATCCCAGCTCTGTTAATCCCAGCTCTGTTAATCCCAGCTTTGTCAATCCCAGCTCTGTTAATCCCAGCTCTGTTAATCCCAGCTTTGTCAATCCCAGCTCTGTTAATCCCAGCTCTGTTAATCCCAGCTCTGTTAATCCCAGATTTGTCAATCCCAGCTCTGTTAATCCCAGCCCTGTTAATCCGAGCCCTGTAAATCCCAGCTTTGTCAATCCCAGCTCTGTTAATCCCAGCTCTGTTAATCCCAGCTCTGTTAAGCCCAGCCCTGTTAATCCCAGCTCTGTTAATCCCAGCTCTGTTAATCCCAGCTCTGTTAATCCCAGCTTTGTCAATCCCAGCTCTGTCAATCCCAGCTCTGTTAAGCCCAGCTCTGTTAATCCCAGCTGTTAATCCCAGCTCTGTTAATCCCAGCTCTGTTAATCCCAGCTCTGTCAATCCCAGCTCTGTTAATCCCAGCTCTGTTAATCCCAGCTCTGTTAATCCCAGCTCTGTTAATCCCAGCTCTGTCAATCCCAGCTCTGTTAATCCCAGCTGTTAATCCCAGCTCTGTTAATCCCAGCTCTGTTAATCCCGGCTCTGTTAATCCCAGCTCTGTTAATCCCAGCCCTGTTAATCCCAGCTCTGTTAATCCCAGCTGTTAATCCCAGCTCTGTTAATCCCAGCTCTGTTAATCCCAGCTCTGTCAATCCCAGCTCTGTTAATCCCAGCTCTGTTAATCCCAGCTCTGTTAATCCCAGCTCTGTTAATCCCAGCTTTATAAATTCCAGCTCTGTTAAGCCCAGCTCTGTTAATCCCAGCTGTTAATCCCAGCTCTGTTAATCCCAGCTCTGTTAATCCCAGCTTTGTCAATCCCAGCTCCGTTAATCCCAGCTCTGTCAATCCCAGCTCTGTCAATCCCAGCTCTGTCAATCCCAGCTCTGTTAATCCCAGCTCTGTTAATCCCAGCTCTGTTAATCCCAGCTCTGTTAATCCCAGCTCTGTTAATCCCGGCTCTGTTAATCCCAGCTCTGTTAATCCCAGCCCTTTCAATCCCGGCTCTGTTAATCCCAGCTCTGTTAATCCCAGCCCTGTCAATCCCAGCTCTGTTAATCCCAGCCCTGTTAATCCCAGCTCTGTTAATCCCAGCTCTGTCAATCCCAGCTCTGTCAATCCCAGCTCTGTCAATCCCAGCTCTGTCAATCCCGGCTCTGTTAATCCCAGCTCTGTCAATCCCAGCCCCGTTAATCCCAGCTCTGTTAATCCCAGCTGTTAATCCCAGCTCTGTTAATCCAAGCTTTGTTAATCCCAGCTCTGTCAATCCCAGCTCTGTTAATCCCAGCTCTGTTAATCCCAGCTCTGTTAATCCAAGCTTTGTTAATCCCAGCTTTGTCAATCCCAGCTCTGTTAATCCCAGCTCTGTCAATCCCAGCTCTGTTAATCCCAGCTTTGTCAATCCCAGCTCTGTGAATCCCAGCTCTGTTAATCCCAGCTTTGTCAATCCCAGCTCTGTTAATCCCAGCCCTGTTAATCCGAGCCCTGTAAATCCCAGCTTTGTCAATCCCAGCTCTGTTAATCCCAGCTCTGTCAATCCCAGCTCTGTTTATCCCAGCCCTGTTAATCCCAGCTCTGTTAATCCCAGCTCTGTCAATCCCAGCTCTGTTAATCCCAGCTGTTAATCCCAGCTCTGTTAATCCCAGCTCTGTTAATCCCAGCTCTGTTAATCCCAGCTCTGTCAATCCCAGCTCTGTTAATCCCAGCCCTGTTAATCCCAGCTCTGTTAATCCCAGCTGTTAATCCCAGCTCTGTTAATCCAAGCTTTGTTAATCCCAGCTTTGTCAATCCCAGCTCTGTTAATCCCAGCTCTGTCAATCCCAGCTCTGTTAATCCCAGCTCTGTCAATCCCAGCTCTGTTAATCCCAGCTTTGTCAATCCCAGCTCTGTTAATCCCAGCTCTGTTAATCCCAGCTTTGTCAATCCCAGCTCTGTTAATCCCAGCTTTGTCAATCCCAGCTCTGTTAATCCCAGCTCTGTTAATCCCAGCTTTGTCAATCCCAGCTCTGTTAATCCCAGCCCTGTTAATCCGAGCCCTGTAAATCCCAGCTTTGTCAATCCCAGCTCTGTTAATCCCAGCTCTGTTAATCCCAGCTCTGTTAATCCCAGCTGTTAATCCCAGCTCTGTTAATCCCAGCTCTGTTAATCCCAGCTCTGTAAATCCCAGCTCTGTTAATCCCAGCTCTGTTAATCCCAGCTCTGTTAATCCCAGCTCTGTCAATCCCAGCTCTGTTAATCCCAGCTCTGTTAATCCAAGCTTTGTTAATCCCAGCTTTGTCAATCCCAGCTCTGTTAATCCCAGCTCTGTCAATCCCAGCTCTGTTAATCCCAGCTCTGTTAATCCCAGCTCTGTTAATCCAAGCTTTGTTAATCCCAGCTCTGTTAATCCAAGCTTTGTTAATCCCAGCTCTGTTAATCCCAGCTCTGTTAATCCCAGCTCTGTTAATCCCAGCTCTGTTAATCCCAGCTCTGTTAAGCCCAGCCCTGTTAATCCCAGCTCTGTTAATCCCAGCTCTGTTAATCCCAGCTCTGTTAATCCCAGCTTTGTCAATCCCAGCTCTGTCAATCCCAGCTCTGTTAATCCCAGCTCTGTTAAGCCCAGCTCTGTTAATCCCAGCTGTTAATCCCAGCTCTGTTAATCCCAGCTCTGTTAATCCCAGCTCTGTCAATCCCAGCTCTGTTAATCCCAGCTCTGTTAATCCCAGCTCTGTTAATCCCAGCTCTGTCAATCCCAGCTCTGTTAATCCCAGCTGTTAATCCCAGCTCTGTTAATCCCAGCTCTGTTAATCCCGGCTCTGTTAATCCCAGCTCTGTTAATCCCAGCCCTGTTAATCCCAGCTCTGTTAATCCCAGCTGTTAATCCCAGCTCTGTTAATCCCAGCTCTGTTAATCCCAGCTCTGTCAATCCCAGCTCTGTTAATCCCAGCTCTCTTAATCCCAGCTCTGTCAATCCCAGCTCTGTTAATCCCAGCTCTCTTAATCCCAGCTCTGTTAATCCAAGCTTTGTTAATCCCAGCTTTGTCAATCCCAGCTCTGTTAATCCCAGCTTTGTCAATCCCAGCTCTGTTAATCCCAGCTCTGTTAATCCCAGCTTTGTCAATCCCAGCTCTGTTAATCCCAGCTTTGTCAATCCCAGCTCTGTTAATCCCAGCCCTGTAAATCCGAGCCCTGAAAATCCCAGCTTTGTCAATCCCAGCTCTGTTAATCCCAGCTCTGTTAATCCCAGCTCTGTCAATCCCAGCTCTGTTAATCCCAGCTCTGTTAATCCCAGCTCTGTTAAGCCCAGCTCTGTTAATCCCAGCTCTGTCAATCCCAGCTCTGTTAATCCCAGCTCTGTTAATCCCAGCTCTTTTAATCCCAGCTTTGTCAATCCCAGCTCTGTTAATCCCAGCTCTGTTAATCCCAGCTTTGTCAATCCCAGCTCTGTTAATCCCAGCTCTGTTAATCCCAGCTCTGTTAATCCCAGCTTTGTCAATCCCAGCTCTGTTAATCCCAGCCCTGTTAATCCGAGCCGTGTAAATCCCAGCTTTGTCAATCCCAGCTCTGTTAATCCCAGCTCTGTTAATCCCAGCTCTGTTAAGCCCAGCCCTGTTAATCCCAGCTCTGTTAATCCCAGCTCTGTTAATCCCAGCTCTGTTAATCCCAGCTCTGTTAATCCCAGCTTTGTCAATCCCAGCTCTGTCAATCCCAGCTCTGTTAATCCCAGCTCTGTTAAGCCCAGCTCTGTTAATCCCAGCTGTTAATCCCAGCTCTGTTAATCCCAGCTCTGTCAATCCCAGCTCTGTTAATCCCAGCTCTGTTAATCCCAGCTCTGTTAAGCCCAGCTCTGTTAATCCCAGCTCTGTCAATCCCAGCTCTGTTAATCCCAGCTCTGTTAATCCCAGCTCTGTCAATCCCAGCTCTGTTAATCCCAGCTCTGTTAATCCAAGCTTTGTTAATCCCAGCTCTGTTAATCCCAGCTCTGTTAATCCCAGCTCTTTTAATCCCAGCTTTGTCAATCCCAGCTCTGTTAATCCCAGCTCTGTTAATCCCAGCTTTGTCAATCCCAGCTCTGTTAATCCCAGCTCTGTTAATCCCAGCTCTGTTAATCCCAGCTTTGTCAATCCCAGCTCTGTTAATCCCAGCCCTGTTAATCCGAGCCCTGTAAATCCCAGCTTTGTCAATCCCAGCTCTGTTAATCCCAGCTCTGTTAATCCCAGCTTTGTCAATCCCAGCCCTGTTAATCCCAGCTCTGTTAATCCCAGCTCTGTTAATCCCAGCTCTGTTAATCCCAGCTTTGTCAATCCCAGCTCTGTCAATCCCAGCTCTGTTAATCCCAGCTCTGTTAAGCCCAGCTCTGTTAATCCCAGCTGTTAATCCCAGCTCTGTTAATCCCAGCTCTGTTAATCCCAGCTCTGTCAATCCCAGCTCTGTTAATCCCAGCTCTCTTAATCCCAGCTCTGTTAATCCAAGCTTTGTTAATCCCAGCTTTGTCAATCCCAGCTCTGTTAATCCCAGCCCTGTTAATCCGAGCCCTGTAAATCCCAGCTTTGTCAATCCCAGCTCTGTTAAGCCCAGCTCTGTTAATCCCAGCTGTTAATCCCAGCTCTGTTAATCCCAGCTCTGTTAATCCCAGCTCTGTTAATCCCAGCTCTGTCAATCCCAGCTCTGTTAATCCCAGCTCTGTTAATCCCAGCTCTGTTAATCCCAGCCCTGTTAATCCCAGCTCTGTTAATCCAAGCTTTGTTAATCCCAGCTTTGTCAATCCCAGCTCTGTTAATCCCAGCTCTGTTAATCCCAGCTCTGTCAATCCCAGCTCTGTCAATCCCAGCTTTGTCAATCCCAGCTCTGTTAATCTCAGCTTTGTCAATCCCAGCTCTGTTAATCCCAGCTCTGTCAATCCCAGCTCTGTCAATCCCAGCTCTGTTAATCCCAGCTCTGTTAATCCCAGCTCTGTTAATCCCAGCTCTGTCAATCCCAGCTCTGTTAATCCCAGCTGTTAATCCCAGCTCTGTTAATCCAAGCTTTGTTAATCCCAGCTTTGTCAATCCCAGCTCTGTTAATCCCAGCTCTGTCAATCCCAGCTCTGTTAATCCCAGCTCTGTTAATCCCAGCTCTGTTAATCCAAGCTTTGTTAATCCCAGCTTTGTCAATCCCAGCTCTGTTAATCCCAGCTCTGTTAATCCCAGCTCTGTCAATCCCAGCTCTGTTAATCCCAGCTCTGTTAATCCCAGCTCTGTTAATCCCAGCTTTGTCAATCCCAGCTCTGTTAATCTCAGCTTTGTCAATCCCAGCTCTGTTAATCCCAGCTCTGTTAATCCCAGCTCTGTCAATCCCAGCTCTGTTAATCCCAGCTCTGTTAATCCCAGCTCTGTTAATCCCAGCTTTGTCAATCCCAGCTCTGTTAATCCCAGCTTTGTCAATCCCAGCTCTGTTAATCCCAGCTTTGTCAATCCCAGCTTTGTCAATCCCAGCTCTGTTAATCCCAGCTTTGTCAATCCCAGCTCTGTTAATCCCAGCCCTGTTAATCCCAGCTCTGTTAATCCCAGCTGTTAATCCCAGCTCTGTTAATCCCAGCTCTGTTAATCCAAGCTTTGTTAATCCCAGCTTTGTCAATCCCAGCTCTGTCAATCCCAGCTCTGTTAATCCCAGCTCTGTTAATCCCAGCTCTGTCAATCCCAGCTCTGTTAATCCCAGCTCTGTTAATCCCAGCTCTGTTAATCCCAGCTCTGTCAATCCCAGCTCTGTTAATCCCAGCTGTTAATCCCAGCTCTGTTAATCCAAGCTTTGTTAATCCCAGCTTTGTCAATCCCAGCTCTGTTAATCCCAGCCCTGTTAATCCCAGCTCTGTTAATCCCAGCTCTGTTAATCCCAGCTCTGTTAATCCAAGCTTTGTTAATCCCAGCTTTGTCAATCCCAGCTCTGTTAATCCCAGCTCTGTTAATCCCAGCTCTGTCAATCCCAGCTCTGTTAATCCCAGCTCTGTTAATCCCAGCTCTGTTAATCCCAGCTTTGTCAATCCCAGCTCTGTTAATCTCAGCTTTGTCAATCCCAGCTCTGTCAATCCCAGCTCTGTTAATCCCAGCTTTATAAATTTCAGCTCTGTTAAGCCCAGCTCTGTTAATCCCAGCTGTCAATCCCAGCCCTGTTAATCCCAGCTCTGTTAATCCCAGCTCTGTTAATCCCAGCTTTATAAATTCCAGCTCTGTTAAGCCCAGCTCTGTTAATCCCAGCTCTGTCAATCCCAGCTCCCTTAATCCCAGCTCTGTTAATCCCAGCTCTGTTAATCCCAGCTCTGTCAATCCCAGCTCTGTTAATCCCAGCTCTGTTAATCCCAGCTCTGTTAAACCCAGCTCTGTTAATCCCAGCTCTGTTAAGCCCAGCTCTGTCAATCCGAGCTCTGTTAATCCCAGCTCTGTTAATCCCAGCTCTGTTAATCCCAGCTTTATAAATTCCAGCTCTGTTAAGCCCAGCTCTGTTAATCCCAGCTGTTAATCCCAGCTCTGTTAATCCCAGCTCTGTTAATCCCAGCTCTGTTAATCCCAGCTTTGTCAATCCCAGCGCCGTTAATCCCAGCTCTGTCAATCCCAGCTCTGTCAATCCCAGCTCTGTTAATCCCAGCTCTGTTAATCCCGGCTCTGTCAATCCCAGCTCTGTTAATCCCGGCTCTGTCAATCCCAGCTCTGTTAATCCCAGCTCTGTTAATCCCGGCTCTGTTTATCCCAGCTCTGTTAATCCCAGCTGTCAATCCCAGCTCTGTTAATCCCAGCTCTGTTAATCCCAGCTCTGTCAATCCCAGCTCTGTTAATCCCAGCTTTGTCAATCCCAGCTCTGTTAATCCCAGCCCTGTTAATCCGAGCCCTGTTAATCCCAGCTTTGTCAATCCCAGCTCTGTTAATCCCAGCTCTGTTAATCCCAGCTCTGTTAATCCCAGCTCTGTTAATCCCAGCTGTTAATCCCAGCTTTGTCAATCCCAGCTCTGTTAATCCCAGCTCTGTCAATCCCAGCTCCGTCAATCCCAGCTCTGTTAATCCCAGCTCTGTTAATCCCAGCTCTGTTAATCCCAGCTCTGTTAATCCCAGCTTTGTTAATCCCAGCTCTGTTAATCCCAGCTGTTAATCCCAGCTCTGTTAATCCCAGCTCTGTTAATCCAAGCTTTGTTAATCCCAGCTTTGTCAATCCCAGCTCTGTTAATCCCAGCTCTGTCAATCCCAGCTCTGTCAATCCCAGCTCTGTTAATCCCAGCTTTGTCAATCCCAGCCCTGTTAATCCCAGCTCTGTTAATCCCAGCTCTGTTAATCCCAGCTCTGTCAATCCCAGCTCTGTTAATCCCAGCTCTGTCAATCCCAGCTCTGTCAATCCCAGCTGTTAATCCCAGCTCTGTTAATCCCAGCTCTGTTAATCCCAGCTTTATAAATTCCAGCTCTGTTAATCCCAGCTCTGTCAATCCCAGCTCTGTTAATCCCAGCTCTGTTAATCCCAGCTTTGTTAATCCCAGCTCTGTTAATCCCAGCTCTGTTAATCCCAGCTCTGTCAATCCCAGCTCTGTTAATCCCAGATCTGTTAATCCCAGCTTTATAAATTCTTGCTCTGTTAATCCCAGCTCTGTTAATCCCAGCTCTGTTAATCCCAGCTCTGTTAATCCCAGCCCTGTTAATCCCAGCTCTGTTAATCCCAGCTCTGTCAATCCCAGCCCTGTTAATCCCAGCCCTGTTAATCCCAGCTCTGTTAATCCCAGATCTGTTAATCCCAGCTTTATAAAATCCAGCTCTGTTAAGCCCAGCCCTGTTAATCCCAGGTCTGTCAATCCCAGCTCTGTTAATCCAAGCTTTGTTAATCCCAGCTTTGTCAATCCCAGCTCTGTTAATCCCAGCTCTGTCAATCCCAGCTCTGTTAATCCCAGCTCTGTTAATCCCAGCTCTGTTAATCCCAGCTTTGTCAATCCCAGCTCTGTCAATCCCAGCTCTGTTAATCCCAGCTTTATAAATTCCAGCTCTGTTAAGCCCAGCTCTGTTAATCCCAGCTGTCAATCCCAGCTCTGTTAATCCCAGCTCTGTCAATCCCAGCTCTGTTAATCCCAGATCTGTTAATCCCAGCTCTGTCAATCCCAGCTCTGTCAATCCCAGCTCCCTTAATCCCAGCTCTGTCAATCCCAGCTCTGTTAATCCCAGCTCTGTCAATCCAAGCTGTGTTAATCCCAGCTCTGTCAATCCCAGCCCTGTCAATCCGAGCTCTGTTAATCCCAGCTCTGTCAATCCCAGCTCTGTCAATCCCAGCTCTGTCAATCCCAGCTCTGTTAATCCCAGCTCTGTTAATCCCAGCTCTGTTAATCCCAGCTTTATAAATTCCAGCTCTGTTAATCCCAGCTTTATAAATTCCAGCTCTGTTAAGCCCAGCTCTGTTAATCCCAGCTGTCAATCCCAGCCCTGTTAATCCCAGCTCTGTCAATCCCAGCTCTGTTAATCCCAGCTCTGTCAATCCCAGCTCTGTTAATCCCAGCTCTGTTAAGCCCAGCTCTGTCAATCCGAGCTCTGTTAATCCCAGCTCTGTTAATCCCAGCTGTTAATCCCAGGTCTGTTAATCCCAGCTCTGTTAAGCCCAGCTCTGTCAATCCCAGCTCTGTTAATCCCAGCTCTGTTAATCCCAGTTCTGTTAATCCCAGCTTTATAAATTCCAGCTCTGTTAATCCCAGCTCTGTTAATCCCAGCTGTCAATCCCAGCCCTGTTAATCCCAGCTCTGTTAATCCCAGATCTGTTAATCCCAGCTTTATAAATTCCAGCTCTGTTAAGCCCAGCTCTGTTAATCCCAGCTCTGTCAATCCCAGCTTTGTCAATCCCAGCTCTGTCAATCCCAGCTCTGTTAATCCCAGCTCTGTCAATCCCAGGTCTGTCAATCCCAGATCTGTTAATGCCAGCTTTATAAAATCCAGCTCTGTTAAGCCCAGCCCTGTTAATCCCAGCTCTGTTAATCCCAGCTTTGTCAATCCCAGCTCTGTTAATCCCAGCTCTGTCAATCCCAGCTCTGTTAATCCCAGCTCTGTTAATCCCAGCTCTGTTAATCCAAGCTTTGTTAATCCCAGCTTTGTCAATCCCAGCTCTGTTAATCCCAGCTCTGTCAATCCCAGCTCTGTTAATCCCAGCTTTGTCAATCCCAGCTCTGTGAATCCCAGCTCTGTTAATCCCAGCTTTGTCAATCCCAGCTCTGTTAATCCCAGCCCTGTTAATCCGAGCCCTGTAAATCCCAGCTTTGTCAATCCCAGCTCTGTTAATCCCAGCTCTGTTAATCCCAGCTCTGTTTATCCCAGCTCTGTTAAGCCCAGCTCTGTTAATCCCAGCTGTTAATCCCAGCTCTGTTAATCCCAGCTCTGTTAATCCCAGCTCTGTCAATCCCAGCTCTGTTAATCCCAGCCCTGTTAATCCCAGCTCTGTTAATCCCAGCTGTTAATCCCAGCTCTGTTAATCCAAGCTTTGTTAATCCCAGCTTTGTCAATCCCAGCTCTGTTAATCCCAGCTCTGTCAATCCCAGCTCTGTTAATCCCAGCTCTGTCAATCCCAGCTCTGTTAATCCCAGCTTTGTCAATCCCAGCTCTGTTAATCCCAGCTTTGTCAATCCCAGCTCTGTTAATCCCAGCTCTGTCAATCCCAGCTCTGTTAATCCCAGCTTTGTCAATCCCAGCTCTGTTAATCCCAGCCCTGTTAATCCGAGCCCTGTAAATCCCAGCTTTGTCAATCCCAGCTCTGTTAATCCCAGCTCTGTTAATCCCAGCTCTGTTAATCCCAGCTCTGTTAATCCCAGCTTTGTCAATCCCAGCTCTGTTAATCCCAGCTTTGTCAATCCCAGCTCTGTTAATCCCAGCTCTGTTAATCCCAGCTCTGTCAATCCCAGCTCTGTTAATCCCAGCTCTGTTAATCCCAGCTTTGTCAATCCCAGCTCTGTTAATCCCAGCTCTGTCAATCCCAGCTCTGTTAATCCCAGCTCTGTTAATCCCAGCTCTGTTAATCCCAGCTTTGTCAATCCCAGCTCTGTCAATCCCAGCTCTGTTAATCCCAGCTCTGTTAAGCCCAGCTCTGTTAATCCCAGCTGTTAATCCCAGCTCTGTTAATCCCAGCTCTGTTAATCCCAGCTCTGTCAATCCCAGCTCTGTTAATCCCAGCCCTGTCAATCCCGGCTCTGTTAATCCCAGCTTTGTCAATCCCAGCCCTGTTAATCCCAGCTTTGTCAATCCCAGCTCTGTTAATCCCAGCTCTGTCAATCCCAGCTCTGTTAATCCCAGCTCTGTCAATCCCAGCTCTGTTAATCCCAGCTCTGTTAATCCCAGCTTTGTTAATCCCAGCTCTGTTAATCCCAGCTCTGTTAATCCCAGCTTTGTCAATCCCAGCTCTGTTAATCTCAGCTTTGTTAATCCCAGCTCTGTCAATCCCAGATCTGTTAATCCCAGCTTTATAAAATCCAGCTCTGTTAAGCCCAGCCCTGTTAATCACAGCTGTTAATCCCAGCTCTGTTAATCCAAGCTTTGTTAATCCCAGCTCTGTTAATCCCAGCTCTGTCAATCCCAGCTCTGTTAATTCCAGCTCTGTTAAGCCCAGCTCTGTTAATCCCAGCTCTGTTAATCCCAGCTCTGTTAATCCCAGCTTTGTCAATCCCAGCTCTGTTAATCCCAGCTCTGTTAATCCCAGCTTTGTCAATCCCAGCTCTGTTAATCCCAGCTCTGTTAATCCCACCTCTGTCAATCCCAGCTCTGTTAATCCCAGCTCTGTTAATCCCAGCTCTGTTAATCCCAGCTCTGTTAATCCCAGCTTTATAAATTCCAGCTCTGTTAATCCCAGCTTTATAAATTCCAGCTCTGTTAAGCCCAGCTCTGTTAATCCCAGCTCTGTCAATCCAAGCTCTGTTAATCCCAGCTCTGTTAATCCCAGCCCTGTCAATCCCAGCTCTGTTAATCCCAGCTCTGTCAATCCCAGCTCTGTCAATCCAAGCTCTGTTAATCCCAGCTCTGTTAATCCCAGCCCTGTCAATCCCAGCTCTGTTAATCCCAGCTCTGTCAATCCCAGCTCTGTTAATCCCAGCCCTGTTAATCCCAGCTCTGTCAATCCCAGCTCTGTTAATCCCAGCTCTGTCAATCCCAGCTCTGTTAATCCCAGCTGTTAATCCCAGCTCTGTTAATCCCAGCTCTGTTAAGCCCAGCTCTGTCAATCCCAGCTCTGTTAATCTCAGCTCTGTTAATCCCAGCTCTGTTAATCCCAGCTTTATAAATTCCAGCTCTGTTAATCCCAGCTCTGTTAATCCCAGCTGTCAATCCCAGCCCTGTTAATCCCAGCTCTGTTAATCCCAGATCTGTTAATCCCAGCTTTATAAATTCCAGCTCTGTTAAGCCCAGCTCTGTTAATCCCAGCTCTGTCAATCCCAGCTCTGTCAATCCCAGCTTTGTCAATCCCAGCTCTGTTAATCCCAGCTCTGTTAATCCCAGCTTTGTCAATCCCAGCTCTGTTAATCCCAGCTTTGTCAATCCCAGCTCAGTTAATCCCATCTCTGTTAATCCCAGCTCTGTCAATCCCAGCTTTGTCAATCCCAGCTCTGTTAATCCCAGCTCTGTTAATCCCAGCTCTGTTAATCCCAGCTCTGTCAATCCCAGCTCTGTTAATCCCAGCTCTGTTAATCCCAGCTCTGTTAATCCCAGCTTTATAAATTCCAGCTCTGTTAAGCCCAGCTCTGTTAATCCCAGCTCCGTTAATCCCAGCTCTGTCAATCCCAGCTTTGTCAATCCCAGCTCTGTTAATCCCAGCTCTGTTAATCCCGGCTCTGTCAATCCCAGCTCTGTTAATCCCAGCTCTGTTAATCCCGGCTCTGTTAATCCCAGCTCTGTTAATCCCAGCCCTGTCAATCCCAGCTCTGTTAATCCCAGCTCTGTCAATCCCAGCTCTGTCAATCCCAGCTCTGTCAATCCCAGCTCTGTTAATCCCAGCTTTGTTAATCCCAGCTCTGTTAATCCCAGCTCTGTTAATCCCAGCTTTGTCAATCCCAGCTCTGTTAATCTCAGCTTTGTTAATCCCAGCTCTGTTAATCCCAGCTCTGTCAATCCCAGATCTGTTAATCCCAGCTTTATAAAATCCAGCTCTGTTAAGCCCAGCCCTGTTAATCACAGCTGTTAATCCCAGCTCTGTTAATCCAAGCTTTGTTAATCCCAGCTCTGTTAATCCCAGCTCTGTCAATCCCAGCTCTGTTAATTCCAGCTCTGTTAAGCCCAGCTCTGTTAATCCCAGCTCTGTTAATCCCAGCTTTGTCAATCCCAGCTCTGTTAATCCCAGCTCTGTTAATCCCAGCTTTGTCAATCCCAGCTCTGTTAATCCCAGCTTTGTTAATCCCAGCTCTGTTAATCCCAGCTCTGTTAATCCCAGCTCTGTCATCCCAGCTTTGTCAATCCCAGCTCTGTTAATCCCAGCTCTGTCAATCCCAGCTCTGTTAATCCCAGCTCTGTCAATCCCAGCTCCCTTAATCACAGCTCTGTTAATCCCAGCTCTGTTAATCCCAGCTTTGTCAATCCCAGCTCTGTTAATCCCAGCTCTGTCAATCCCAGATCTGTTAATCCCAGCTTTATAAAATCCAGCTCTGTTAAGCCCAGCCCTGTTAATCACAGCTGTTAATCCCAGCTCTGTTAATCCAAGCTTTTTTAATCCCAGCTCTGTTAATCCCAGCTGTCAATCCCAGCTCTGTTAATCCCAGCTCTGTTAATCCCAGATCTGTTAATCCCAGCTTTATAAATTCCAGCTCTGTTAAGCCCAGCTCTGTTAATCCCAGCTCTGTCAATCCCAGCTCTGTCAATCCCAGCTCTGTTAATCCCAGCTCTGTCAATCCCAGCTCTGTTAATCCCAGCCCTGTTAATCCCAGCTCTGTTAATCCCAGCTCTGTTAATCCCAGCTTTGTCAATCCCAGCTCTGTTAATCCCAGCTCTGTCAATCCCAGCTCTGTCAATCCCAGCTCTGTTAATCCCAGCTCTGTTAATCCCAGCTTTGTCAATCCCAGCTCTGTTAATCCCAGCTCTGTTAATCCCAGGTCTGTTAATCCCAGCTCTGTCAATCCCAGCTCTGTCAATCCCAGCTCTGTTAATCCCAGCTCTGTTAATCCCAGCTCTGTTAATCCCAGCTCTGTTAATCCCAGCTTTATAAATTCCAGCTCTGTTAAGCCCAGCTCTGTTAATCCCAGCTGTTAATCCCAGCTCTGTTAATCCCAGCTCTGTTAATCCCAGCTCTGTTAATCCCAGCTTTGTCAATCCCAGCTCCGTTAATCCCAGCTCTGTCAATCCCAGCTCTGTCAATCCCAGCTCTGTCAATCCCAGCTCTGTCAATCCCAGCTCTGTTAATCCCAGCTCTGTTAATCCCAGCTCTGTTAATCCCGGCTCTGTTAATCCCAGCTCTGTTAATCCCAGCCCTGTCAATCCCAGCTCTGTTAATCCCAGCCCTGTTAATCCCAGCTCTGTCAATCCCAGCTCTGTTAATCCCAGTTCTCCAAATCCCAGCTCTGTCAATCCCAGCTCTGTCAATCCCAGCTCTGTCAATCCCGGCTCTGTTAATCCCAGCTCTGTCAATCCCAGCCCCGTTAATCCCAGCTCTGTTAATCCCAGCTGTTAATCCCAGCTCTGTTAATCCAAGCTTTGTTAATCCCAGCTCTGTCAATCCCAGCTCTGTTAATCCCAGCCCTGTTAATCCCAGCTCTGTTAATCCCAGCTGTTAATCCCAGCTCTGTTAATCCCAGCTCTGTTAATCCAAGCTTTGTTAATCCCAGCTCTGTCAATCCCAGCTCTGTTAATCCCAGCTCTGTTAATCCCAGCTCTGTTAATCCAAGCTTTGTTAATCCCAGCTTTGTCAATCCCAGCTCTGTTAATCCCAGCTCTGTCAATCCCAGCTCTGTTAATCCCAGCTTTGTCAATCCCAGCTCTGTTAATCCCAGCCCTGTTAATCCGAGCCCTGTAAATCCCAGCTTTGTCAATCCCAGCTCTGTTAATCCCAGCTCTGTCAATCCCAGCTCTGTTTATCCCAGCCCTGTTAATCCCAGCTCTGTTAATCCCAGCTGTTAATCCCAGCTCTGTTAATCCCAGCTCTGTTAATCCCAGCTCTGTTAATCCCAGCTCTGTCAATCCCAGCTCTGTTAATCCCAGCCCTGTTAATCCCAGCTCTGTTAATCCCAGCTGTTAATCCCAGCTCTGTTAATCCAAGCTTTGTTAATCCCAGCTTTGTCAATCCCAGCTCTGTTAATCCCAGATCTGTCAATCCCAGCTCTGTTAATCCCAGCTCTGTCAATCCCAGCTCTGTTAATCCCAGCTTTGTCAATCCCAGCTCTGTTAATCCCAGCTTTGTCAATCCCAGCTCTGTTAATCCCAGCTCTGTTAATCCCAGCTCTGTTAATCCCAGCTGTTAATCCCAGCTCTGTTAATCCCAGCCCTGTTAATCCGAGCCCTGTAAATCCCAGCTTTGTCAATCCCAGCTCTGTTAATCCCAGCTCTGTTAATCCCAGCTCTGTTAAGCCCAGCCCTGTTAATCCCAGCTCTGTTAATCCCAGCTCTGTTAATCCCAGCTCTGTTAATCCCAGCTTTGTCAATCCCAGCTCTGTCAATCCCAGCTCTGTTAATCCCAGCTCTGTTAATCCCAGCTCTGTTAATCCCAGCTCTGTCAATCCCAGCTCTGTTAATCCCAGCTCTCTTAATCCCAGCTCTGTTAATCCAAGCTTTGTTAATCCCAGCTTTGTCAATCCCAGCTCTGTTAATCCCAGCTTTGTCAATCCCAGCTCTGTTAATCCCAGCCCTGTTAATCCGAGCCCTGTAAATCCCAGCTTTGTCAATCCCAGCTCTGTTAATCCCAGCTCTGTTAATCCCAGCTCTGTTAAGCCCAGCTCTGTTAATCCCAGCTTTGTCAATCCCAGCTCTGTTAATCCCAGCTTTGTCAATCCCAGCTCTGTTAATCCCAGCTCTGTTAATCCCAGCTTTGTCAATCCCAGCTCTGTTAATCCCAGCTCTGTCAATCCAAGCTTTGTTAATCCCAGCTTTGTCAATCCCAGCTGTGTTAATCCCAGCTCTGTCAATCCCAGCTCTGTTAATCCCAGCTCTGTTAATCCCAGCTCTGTTAATCCAAGCTTTGTTAATCCCAGCTCTGTTAATCCCAGCTCTGTTAATCCCAGCTCTTTTAATCCCAGCTTTGTCAATCCCAGCTCTGTTAATCCCAGCTCTGTTAATCCCAGCTTTGTCAATCCCAGCTCTGTTAATCCCAGCTCTGTTAATCCCAGCTCTGTTAATCCCAGCTCTGTTAATCCCAGCTTTGTCAATCCCAGCTCTGTCAATCCCAGCTCTGTTAATCCCAGCTCTGTTAAGCCCAGCTCTGTTAATCCCAGCTGTTAATCCCAGCTCTGTTAATCCCAGCTCTGTTAATCCCAGCTCTGTCAATCCCAGCTCTGTTAATCCCAGCTCTCTTAATCCCAGCTCTGTTAATCCAAGCTTTGTTAATCCCAGCTTTGTCAATCCCAGCTCTGTTAATCCCAGCTCTGTTAATCCCAGCTCTGTCAATCCCAGCTCTGTCAATCCCAGCTTTGTCAATCCCAGCTCTGTTAATCTCAGCTTTGTCAATCCCAGCTCTGTTAATCCCAGCTCTGTCAATCCCAGCTCTGTCAATCCCAGCTCTGTTAATCCCAGCTCTGTTAATCCAAGCTTTGTTAATCCCAGCTTTGTCAATCCCAGCTCTGTTAATCCCAGCTCTGTTAATCCCAGCTCTGTTAATCCCAGCTCTGTTAATCCCAGCTCTGTCAATCTCAGCTCTGTTAATCCCAGCTGTTAATCCCAGCTCTGTTAATCCAAGCTTTGTTAATCCCAGCTTTGTCAATCCCAGCTCTGTTAATCCCAGCTCTGTCAATCCCAGCTCTGTTAATCCCAGCTCTGTTAATCCCAGCTCTGTTAATCCAAGCTTTGTTAATCCCAGCTTTGTCAATCCCAGCTCTGTTAATCCCAGCTCTGTTAATCCCAGCTTTGTCAAACCCAGCTCTGTTAATCCCAGCTTTGTCAATCCCAGCTCTGTCAATCCCAGCTCTGTTAATCCCAGCTCTGTCAATCCCAGCTCTGTTAATCCCAGCTCTGTTAATCCCAGCTCTGTTAATCCCAGCTTTGTCAATCCCAGCTCTGTTAATCCCAGCTCTGTTAATCCCAGCTTTGTCAATCCCAGCTCTGTTAATCCCAGCTTTGTCAATCCCAGCTTTGTCAATCCCAGCTCTGTTAATCCCAGCTTTGTCAATCCCAGCTCTGTTAATCCCAGCCCTGTTAATCCGAGCCCTGTAAATCCCAGCTTTGTCAATCCCAGCTCTGTTAATCCCAGCTCTGTCAATCCCAGCTCTGTTAATCCCAGCTCTGTTAATCCCAGCTCTGTTAATCCCAGCCCTGTTAATCCCAGCTCTGTTAATCCCAGCTGTTAATCCCAGCTCTGTTAATCCCAGCTCTGTTAATCCAAGCTTTGTTAATCCCAGCTTTGTCAATCCCAGCTCTGTCAATCCCAGCTCTGTCAATCCCAGCTCTGTTAATCCCAGCTCTGTTAATCCCAGCTCTGTCAATCCCAGCTCTGTTAATCCCAGCTCTGTTAATCCCAGCTCTGTTAATCCCAGCTTTGTTAATCCCAGTTCTGTTAATCCCAGCTCTGTTAATCCCAGCTTTGTCAATCCCAGCTCTGTCAATCCCAGCTCTGTTAATCCCAGCTCTGTCAATCCCAGATCTGTTAATCCCAGCTTTATAAAATCCAGCTCTGTTAAGCCCAGCCCTGTTAATCCCAGCTGTTAATCCCAGCTCTGTTAATCCCAGCTCTGTTAATCCCAGCTCTGTCAATCCCAGCTTTGTCAATCCCAGCTCTGTTAATCCCAGCTCTGTTAATCCCAGCTCTGTTAATCCCAGCCCTGTTAATCCCAGCTCTGTTAATCCCAGCCCTGTTAATCCCAGCTCTGTTAATCCCAGCTGTTAATCCCAGCTCTGTTAATCCCAGCTCTGCTAATCCCAGCTTTGTCAATCCCAGCTTTGTCAATCCCAGCTCTGTTAATCCCAGCTCTATCAATCCCAGCTCTGTTAATCCCAGCTCTGTTAAGCCCAGCTTTGTCAATCCCAGCTCTGTTAAGCCCAGCTCTGTTAATCCCAGCTGTTAATCCCAGCTCTGTCAATCCCAGCTCTGTTAATCCCAGCCCTGTTAATCCCAACTCTGTTAATCCCAGCTGTTAATCCCAGCCCTGTTAATCCCAGCTCTGTTAATCCCAGCTCTGTCAATCCCAGCTCTGTCAATCCCAGCTCTGTCAATCCCAGCTCTGTTAATCCCAGCTCTGTTAAGCCCAGCTCTGTTAATCCCAGCTGTTAATCCCAGCTCTGTTAATCCCAGCTCTGTTAATCCCAGCTCTGTCAATCCCAGCTCTGTTAATCCCAGCTCTCTTAATCCCAGCTCTGTTAATCCAAGCTTTGTTAATCCCAGCTTTGTCAATCCCAGCTCTGTTAATCCCAGCTCTGTTAATCCCAGCTCTGTCAATCCCAGCTCTGTCAATCCCAGCTTTGTCAATCCCAGCTCTGTTAATCTCAGCTTTGTCAATCCCAGCTCTGTTAATCCCAGCTCTGTCAATCCCAGCTCTGTCAATCCCAGCTCTGTTAATCCCAGCTCTGTTAATCCCAGCTCTGTTAATCCCAGCTCTGTTAATCCCAGCTCTGTTAATCCCAGCTGTTAATCCCAGCTCTGTTAATCCAAGCTTTGTTAATCCCAGCTTTGTCAATCCCAGCTCTGTTAATCCCAGCTCTGTCAATCCCAGCTCTGTTAATCCCAGCTCTGTTAATCCCAGCTCTGTTAATCCAAGCTTTGTTAATCCCAGCTTTGTCAATCCCAGCTCTGTTAATCCCAGCTCTGTTAATCCCAGCTTTGTCAATCCCAGCTCTGTTAATCCCAGCTTTGTCAATCCCAGCTCTGTCAATCCCAGCTCTGTTAATCCCAGCTCTGTTAATCCAAGCTTTGTTAATCCCAGCTCTGTCAATCCCAGCTCTGTTAATCCCAGCTCTGTCAATCCCAGCTCTGTTAATCCCAGCTCTGTTAATCCCAGCTCTGTTAATCCCAGCTTTGTCAATCCCAGCTCTGTTAATCCCAGCTCTGTTAATCCCAGCTTTGTCAATCCCAGCTCTGTTAATCCCAGCTTTGTCAATCCCAGCTTTGTCAATCCCAGCTCTGTTAATCCCAGCTTTGTCAATCCCAGCTCTGTTAATCCCAGCCCTGTTAATCCGAGCCCTGTAAATCCCAGCTTTGTCAATCCCAGCTCTGTTAATCCCAGCTCTGTTAATCCCAGCTCTGTCAATCCCAGCTCTGTTAATCCCAGCCCTGTTAATCCCAGCTCTGTTAATCCCAGCTGTTAATCCCAGCTCTGTTAATCCAAGCTTTGTTAATCCCAGCTTTGTCAATCCCAGCTCTGTTAATCCCAGCTCTGTCAATCCCAGCTCTCTTAATCCCAGCTCTGTCAATCCCAGCTCTGTCAATCCCAGCTCTGTTAATCCCAGCTCTGTTAATCCCAGCTCTGTCAATCCCAGCTCTGTTAATCCCAGCTCTGTTAATCCCAGCTCTGTTAATCCCAGCTTTGTTAATCCCAGTTCTGTTAATCCCAGCTCTGTTAATCCCAGCTTTGTCAATCCCAGCTCTGTCAATCCCAGCTCTGTTAATCCCAGCTCTGTCAATCCCAGATCTGTTAATCCCAGCTCTGTTAATCCCAGCTCTGTTAATCCCAGCTCTGTCAATCCCAGCTTTGTCAATCCCAGCTCTGTTAATCCCAGCTCTGTTAATCCCAGCTCTGTTAATCCCAGCTCTGTCAATCCCAGCTCTGTTAATCCCAGCTCTGTTAATCCCAGCTTTGTCAATCCCAGCTTTGTCAATCCCAGCTCTGTTAATCCCAGCTCTATCAATCCCAGCTCTGTTAATCCCAGCTCTGTTAAGCCCAGCTTTGTCAATCCCAGCTCTGTTAAGCCCAGCTCTGTTAATCCCAGCTGTTAATCCCAGCTCTGTCAATCCCAGCCCTGTTAATCCCAACTCTGTTAATCCCAGCTGTTAATCCCAGCCCTGTTAATCCCAGCTCTGTTAATCCCAGCTCTGTCAATCCCAGCTCTGTCAATCCCAGCTCTGTTAATCCCAGCTCTGTTAATCCCAGCTCTGTCAATCCCAGCTCCCTTAATCCCAGCTCTGTTAATCCCAGCTCTGTTAATCCCAGCTCTGTCAATCCCAGCTCTGTTAATCCCAGCTCTGTTAATCCCAGCTCTGTTAAACCCAGCTCTGTTAATCCCAGCTCTGTTAAGCCCAGCTCTGTCAATCCGAGCTCTGTTAATCCCAGCTCTGTTAATCCCAGCTCTGTTAATCCCAGCTTTATAAATTCCAGCTCTGTTAAGCCCAGCTCTGTTAATCCCAGCTGTTAATCCCAGCTCTGTTAATCCCAGCTCTGTTAATCCCAGCTCTGTTAATCCCAGCTTTGTCAATCCCAGCGCCGTTAATCCCAGCTCTGTCAATCCCAGCTCTGTTAATCCCAGCTCTGTTAATCCCAGCTCTGTTAATCCCGGCTCTGTCAATCCCAGCTCTGTTAATCCCAGCTCTGTTAATCCCGGCTCTGTTAATCCCGGCTCTGTTTATCCCAGCTCTGTTAATCCCAGCTGTCAATCCCAGCTCTGTTAATCCCAGCTCTGTCAATCCCAGCTCTGTTAATCCCAGCTCTGTCAATCCCAGCTCTGTTAATCCCAGCTCTGTTAATCCAAGCTTTGTTAATCCCAGCTTTGTCAATCCCAGCTCTGTTAATCCCAGCTCTGTTAAGCCCAGCCCTGTTAATCCCAGCTCTGTTAATCCCAGCTCTGTTAATCCCAGCTCTGTTAATCCCAGCTCTGTTAATCCCAGCTTTGTCAATCCCAGCTCTGTCAATCCCAGCTCTGTTAATCCCAGCTCTGTTAAGCCCAGCTCTGTTAATCCCAGCTATGTTAATCCCAGCTCTGTTAATCCCAGCTTTGTCAATCCCAGCTCTGTTAATCCCAGCTCTGTTAAGCCCAGCCCTGTTAATCCCAGCTCTGTTAATCCCAGCTCTGTTAATCCCAGCTCTGTCAATCCCAGCTCTGTTAATCCCAGCCCTGTAAATCCGAGCCCTGTAAATCCCAGCTTTGTCAATCCCAGCTCTGTTAATCCCAGCTCTGTTAATCCCAGCTCTGTCAATCCCAGCTCTGTTAATCCCAGCTCTGTTAATCCCAGCTCTGTCAATCCCAGCTCTGTTAAGCCCAGCTCTGTTAATCCCAGCTGTCAATCCCAGCCCTGTTAATCCCAGCTCTGTTAATCCCAGATCTGTTAATCCCAGCTTTATAAATTCCAGCTCTGTTAAGCCCAGCTCTGTTAATCCCAGCTCTGTCAATCCCAGCTCCCTTAATCCCAGCTCTGTTAATCCCAGCTCTGTTAATCCCAGCTCTGTCAATCCCAGCTCTGTTAATCCCAGCTCTGTTAATCCCAGCTCTGTTAAACCCAGCTCTGTTAATCCCAGCTCTGTTAAGCCCAGCTCTGTCAATCCGAGCTCTGTTAATCCCAGCTCTGTTAATCCCAGCTCTGTTAATCCCAGCTTTATAAATTCCAGCTCTGTTAAGCCCAGCTCTGTTAATCCCAGCTGTTAATCCCAGCTCTGTTAATCCCAGCTCTGTTAATCCCAGCTCTGTTAATCCCAGCTTTGTCAATCCCAGCGCCGTTAATCCCAGCTCTGTCAATCCCAGCTCTGTTAATCCCAGCTCTGTTAATCCCAGCTCTGTTAATCCCGGCTCTGTCAATCCCAGCTCTGTTAATCCCAGCTCTGTTAATCCCGGCTCTGTTAATCCCGGCTCTGTTTATCCCAGCTCTGTTAATCCCAGCTGTCAATCCCAGCTCTGTTAATCCCAGCTCTGTTAATCCCAGCTCTGTCAATCCCAGCTCTGTTAATCCCAGCTCTGTCAATCCCAGCTCTGTTAATCCCAGCTCTGTTAATCCAAGCTTTGTTAATCCCAGCTTTGTCAATCCCAGCTCTGTTAATCCCAGCTCTGTTAAGCCCAGCCCTGTTAATCCCAGCTCTGTTAATCCCAGCTCTGTTAATCCCAGCTCTGTTAATCCCAGCTCTGTTAATCCCAGCTTTGTCAATCCCAGCTCTGTCAATCCCAGCTCTGTTAATCCCAGCTCTGTTAATCCCAGCTCTGTTAATCCCAGCTTTGTCAATCCCAGCTCTGTTAATCCCAGCTCTGTTAAGCCCAGCCCTGTTAATCCCAGCTCTGTTAATCCCAGCTCTGTTAATCCCAGCTCTGTCAATCCCAGCTCTGTTAATCCCAGCCCTGTAAATCCGAGCCCTGTAAATCCCAGCTTTGTCAATCCCAGCTCTGTTAATCCCAGCTCTGTTAATCCCAGCTCTGTCAATCCCAGCTCTGTTAATCCCAGCTCTGTTAATCCCAGCCCTGTTAATCCCAGCTCTGTTAATCCCAGCTCTGTTAATCCCAGCTCTGTTAATCCCAGCTCTGTTAATCCCAGCTTTGTCAATCCCAGCTCTGTCAATCCCAGCTCTGTTAATCCCAGCTCTCTTAATCCCAGCTCTGTTAATCCAAGCTTTGTTAATCCCAGCTTTGTCAATCCCAGCTCTGTTAATCCCAGCCCTGTTAATCCGAGCCCTGTAAATCCCAGCTTTGTCAATCCCAGCTCTGTTAATCCCAGCTCTGTTAATCCCAGCTGTTAATCCCAGCTCTGTTAATCCCAGCTCTGTTAATCCCAGCTCTGTTAATCCCAGCTCTGTCAATCCCAGCTCTGTTAATCCCAGCTCTGTTAATCCCAGCTCTGTTAATCCCAGCCCTGTTAATCCCAGCTCTGTTAATCCAAGCTTTGTTAATCCCAGCTTTGTCAATCCCAGCTCTGTTAATCCCAGCTCTGTTAATCCCAGCTCTGTCAATCCCAGCTCTGTCAATCCCAGCTTTGTCAATCCCAGCTCTGTTAATCCCAGCTCTGTCAATCCCAGCTCTGTCAATCCCAGCTCTGTTAATCCCAGCTCTGTTAATCCCAGCTCTGTTAATCCCAGCTCTGTCAATCCCAGCTCTGTTAATCCCAGCTGTTAATCCCAGCTCTGTTAATCCAAGCTTTGTTAATCCCAGCTTTGTCAATCCCAGCTCTGTTAATCCCAGCTCTGTCAATCCCAGCTCTGTTAATCCCAGCTCTGTTAATCCCAGCTCTGTTAATCCAAGCTTTGTTAATCCCAGCTTTGTCAATCCCAGCTCTGTTAATCCCAGCTCTGTTAATCCCAGCTCTGTCAATCCCAGCTCTGTTAATCCCAGCTTTGTCAATCCCAGCTCTGTTAATCTCAGCTTTGTCAATCCCAGCTCTGTTAATCCCAGCTCTGTTAATCCCAGCTCTGTCAATCCCAGCTCTGTTAATCCCAGCTCTGTTAATCCCAGCTCTGTCAATCCCAGCTCTGTTAATCCCAGCCCTGTTAATCCCAGCTCTGTTAATCCCAGCTGTTAATCCCAGCTCTGTTAATCCCAGCTCTGTTAATCCAAGCTTTGTTAATCCCAGCTTTGTCAATCCCAGCTCTGTCAATCCCAGCTCTGTTAATCCCAGCTCTGTCAATCCCAGCTCTGTTAATCCCAGCTCTGTTAATCCCAGCTCTGTCAATCCCAGCTCTGTTAATCCCAGCTCTGTTAATCCCAGCTCTGTTAATCCCAGTTCTGTTAATCCCAGCTCTGTTAATCCCAGCTTTGTCAATCCCAGCTCTGTCAATCCCAGCTCTGTTAATCCCAGCTCTGTCAATCCCAGATCTGTTAATCCCAGCTTTATAAAATCCAGCTCTGTTAAGCCCAGCCCTGTTAATCCCAGCTCTGTTAAGCCCAGCTTTGTCAATCCCAGCTCTGTTAATCCCAGCTCTGTTAATCCCAGCTTTATAAATTCCAGCTCTGTTAAGCCCAGCTCTGTTAATCCAAGCTTTGTTAATCCCAGCTCTGTTAATCCCAGCTCTGTCAATCCCAGCCCTGTTAATCCCAGCCCTGTTAATCCCAGCTCTGTTAATCCCAGTTCTGTTAATCCCAGCTCTGTTAATCCCAGCTCTGTTAATCCAAGTTATATAAATTCCAGCTCTGTTAAGCCCAGCTCTGTTAATCCCAGCTCTGTCAATCCCAGCTCTGTTAATCCCAGCTCTGTTAATCCTAGCTCTGTTAATCCCAGCTTTGTTAATCCCAGCTCTGTTAATCCCAGCTCTGTCAATCCCAGCTCTGTCAATCCCAGCTCTGTTAATCCCAGCTTTATAAATTCCAGCTCTGTTAAGCCCAGCTCTGTTAATCCCAGCTCTGTCAATCCCAGCTCTGTTAATCCCAGCTCTGTTAATCCTAGCTCTGTTAATCCCAGCTTTGTTAATCCCAGCTCTGTCAATCCCAGCTCTGTCAATCCCAGCTCTGTTAATCCCAGCTGTCAATCCCAGCCCTGTTAATCCCAGCTCTGTTAATCCCAGATCTGTTAATCCCAGCTTTATAAATTCCAGCTCTGTTAAGCCCAGCTCTGTTAATCCCAGCTCTGTCAATCCCAGCTCCCTTAATCCCAGCTCTGTTAATCCCAGCTCTGTTAATCCCAGCTCTGTCAATCCCAGCTCTGTTAATCCCAGCTCTGTTAATCCCAGCTCTGTTAAACCCAGCTCTGTTAATCCCAGCTCTGTTAAGCCCAGCTCTGTCAATCCGAGCTCTGTTAATCCCAGCTCTGTTAATCCCAGCTCTGTTAATCCCAGCTTTATAAATTCCAGCTCTGTTAAGCCCAGCTCTGTTAATCCCAGCTGTTAATCCCAGCTCTGTTAATCCCAGGTCTGTTAATCCCAGCTCTGTTAATCCCAGCTTTGTCAATCCCAGCGCCGTTAATCCCAGCTCTGTCAATCCCAGCTCTGTCAATCCCAGCTCTGTTAATCCCAGCTCTGTTAATCCCAGCTCTGTTAATCCCGGCTCTGTCAATCCCAGCTCTGTTAATCCCAGCTCTGTTAATCCCGGCTCTGTTAATCCCGGCTCTGTTTATCCCAGCTCTGTTAATCCCAGCTGTCAATCCCAGCTCTGTTAATCCCAGCTCTGTTAATCCCAGCTCTGTCAATCCCAGCTCTGTTAATCCCAGCTTTGTCAATCCCAGCTCTGTTAATCCCAGCCCTGTTAATCCGAGCCCTGTTAATCCCAGCTTTGTCAATCCCAGCTCTGTTAATCCCAGCTCTGTCAATCCCAGCTCCGTCAATCCCAGCTCTGTTAATCCCAGCTCTGTTAATCCCAGCTCTGTTAATCCCAGCTCTGTTAATCCCAGCTTTGTTAATCCCAGCTCTGTTAATCCCAGCTGTTAATCCCAGCTCTGTTAATCCCAGCTCTGTTAATCCAAGCTTTGTTAATCCCAGCTTTGTCAATCCCAGCTCTGTTAATCCCAGCTCTGTCAATCCCAGCTCTGTCAATCCCAGCTCTGTTAATCCCAGCTTTGTCAATCCCAGCCCTGTTAATCCCAGCTCTGTTAATCCCAGCTCTGTTAATCCCAGCTCTGTCAATCCCAGCTCTGTCAATCCCAGCTGTTAATCCCAGCTCTGTTAATCCCAGCTCTGTTAATCCCAGCTTTATAAATTCCAGCTCTGTTAATCCCAGCTCTGTCAATCCCAGCTCTGTTAATCCCAGCTCTGTTAATCCCAGCTTTGTTAATCCCAGCTCTGTTAATCCCAGCTCTGTTAATCCCAGCTCTGTCAATCCCAGCTCTGTTAATCCCAGATCTGTTAATCCCAGCTTTATAAATTCTTGCTCTGTTAATCCCAGCTCTGTTAATCCCAGCTCTGTTAATCCCAGCTGTCAATCCCAGCTCTGTTAATCCCAGCTCTGTCAATCCCAGCTCTGTCAATCCCAGCTCTGTTAATCCCAGCTCTGTCAATCCCAGCTCTGTTAATCCCAGCTCTGTTAATCCTAGCTCTGTTAATCCCAGCTTTGTTAATCCCAGCTCTGTTAATCCCAGCTCTGTCAATCCCAGCTCTGTCAATCCCAGCTCTGTTAATCCCAGCTTTATAAATTCCAGCTCTGTTAAGCCCAGCTCTGTTAATCCCAGCTCTGTCAATCCCAGCTCTGTTAATCCCAGCTCTGTTAATCCTAGCTCTGTTAATCCCAGCTTTGTTAATCCCAGCTCTGTCAATCCCAGCTCTGTCAATCCCAGCTCTGTTAATCCCAGCTGTCAATCCCAGCCCTGTTAATCCCAGCTCTGTTAATCCCAGATCTGTTAATCCCAGCTTTATAAATTCCAGCTCTGTTAAGCCCAGCTCTGTTAATCCCAGCTCTGTCAATCCCAGCTCCCTTAATCCCAGCTCTGTTAATCCCAGCTCTGTTAATCCCAGCTCTGTCAATCCCAGCTCTGTTAATCCCAGCTCTGTTAATCCCAGCTCTGTTAAACCCAGCTCTGTTAATCCCAGCTCTGTTAAGCCCAGCTCTGTCAATCCGAGCTCTGTTAATCCCAGCTCTGTTAATCCCAGCTCTGTTAATCCCAGCTTTATAAATTCCAGCTCTGTTAAGCCCAGCTCTGTTAATCCCAGCTGTTAATCCCAGCTCTGTTAATCCCAGCTCTGTTAATCCCAGCTCTGTTAATCCCAGCTTTGTCAATCCCAGCGCCGTTAATCCCAGCTCTGTCAATCCAAGCTCTGTCAATCCCAGCTCTGTTAATCCCAGCTCTGTTAATCCCAGCTCTGTCAATCCCAGCTCTGTTAATCCCAGCTTTGTCAATCCCAGCTCTGTTAATCCCAGCTCTGTCAATCCCAGCTCCGTCAATCCCAGCTCTGTTAATCCCAGCTCTGTTAATCCCAGCTCTGTTAATCCAAGCTCTGTTAATCCCAGCTTTGTTAATCCCAGCTCTGTTAATCCCAGCTGTTAATCCCAGCTCTGTTAATCCCAGCTCTGTTAATCCAAGCTTTGTTAATCCCAGCTTTGTCAATCCCAGCTCTGTTAATCCCAGCTCTGTCAATCCCAGCTCTGTCAATCCCAGCTCTGTTAATCCCAGCTTTGTCAATCCCAGCCCTGTTAATCCCAGCTCTGTTAATCCCAGCTCTGTCAATCCCAGCTCTGTCAATCCCAGCTGTTAATCCCAGCTCTGTTAATCCCAGCTCTGTTAATCCCAGCTCTGTTAATCCCAGCTCTGTTAATCCCAGCCCTGTTAATCCCAGCTCTGTTAATCCCAGCTGTCAATCCCAGCTCTGTTAATCCCAGCTCTGTCAATCCCAGCTCTGTCAATCCCAGCTCTGTTAATCCCAGCTCTGTCAATCCCAGCCCTGTTAATCCCAGCCCTGTTAATCCCAGCTCTGTTAATCCCAGATCTGTTAATCCCAGCTTTATAAAATCCAGCTCTGTTAAGCCCAGCCCTGTTAATCACAGCTGTTAATCCCAGCTCTGTTAATCCAAGCTTTTTTAATCCCAGCTCTGTTAATCCCAGCTGTCAATCCCAGCTCTGTTAATCCCAGCTCTGTTAATCCCAGATCTGTTAATCCCAGCTTTATAAATTCCAGCTCTGTTAAGCCCAGCTCTGTTAATCCCAGCTCTGTCAATCCCAGCTCTGTCAATCCCAGCTCTGTTAATCCCAGCTCTGTCAATCCCAGCTCTGTTAATCCCAGCCCTGTTAATCCCAGCTCTGTTAATCCCAGCTCTGTTAATCCCAGCTTTGTCAATCCCAGCTCTGTTAATCCCAGCTCTGTCAATCCCAGCTCTGTCAATCCCAGCTCTGTTAATCCCAGCTCTGTTAATCCCAGCTTTGTCAATCCCAGCTCTGTTAATCCCAGCTCTGTTAATCCCAGCTCTGTTAATCCCAGCTCTGTCAATCCCAGCTCTGTCAATCCCAGCTCTGTTAATCCCAGCTTTGTCAATCCCAGCTCCGTTAATCCCAGCTCTGTCAATCCCAGCTCTGTCAATCCCAGCTCTGTTAATCCCAGCTCTGTTAATCCCAGCTCTGTCAATCCCAGCTCTGTCAATCCCAGCTCTGTTAATCCCAGCTCTGTTAATCCCAGCTCTGTTAATCCCAGCTCTGTTAATCCCAGCTTTATAAATTCCAGCTCTGTTAAGCCCAGCTCTGTTAATCCCAGCTGTTAATCCCAGCTCTGTTAATCCCAGCTCTGTTAATCCCAGCTTTGTCAATCCCAGCTCCGTTAATCCCAGCTCTGTCAATCCCAGCTCTGTCAATCCCAGCTCTGTCAATCCCAGCTCTGTCAATCCCAGCTCTGTTAATCCCAGCTCTGTTAATCCCGGCTCTGTTAATCCCAGCTCTGTTAATCCCAGCCCTGTCAATCCCAGCTCTGTTAATCCCAGCTCTGTTAATCCCAGCTCTGTTAATCCCAGCTCTGTTAATCCCAGCTCTGTTAATCCCGGCTCTGTTAATCCCAGCTCTGTTAATCCCAGCCCTTTCAATCCCGGCTCTGTTAATCCCAGCTCTGTTAATCCCAGCCCTGTCAATCCCAGCTCTGTTAATCCCGGCTCTGTTAATCCCAGCTCTGTTAATCCCAGCTCTGTCAATCCCAGCTGTTAATCCCAGCTCTGTCAATCCCAGCTCTGTCAATCCCGGCTCTGTTAATCCCAGCTCTGTCAATCCCAGCCCCGTTAATCCCAGCTCTGTTAATCCCAGCTGTTAATCCCAGCTCTGTTAATCCAAGCTTTGTTAATCCCAGCTCTGTCAATCCCAGCTCTGTTAATCCCAGCCCTGTTAATCCCAGCTCTGTTAATCCCAGCTGTTAATCCCAGCTCTGTTAATCCCAGCTCTGTTAATCCAAGCTTTGTTAATCCCAGCTCTGTCAATCCCAGCTCTGTTAATCCCAGCTCTGTTAATCCCAGCTCTGTTAATCCAAGCTTTGTTAATCCCAGCTTTGTCAATCCCAGCTCTGTTAATCCCAGCTCTGTCAATCCCAGCTCTGTTAATCCCAGCTTTGTCAATCCCAGCTCTGTGAATCCCAGCTCTGTTAATCCCAGCTTTGTCAATCCCAGCTCTGTCAATCCCAGCTCTGTTTATCCCAGCCCTGTTAATCCCAGCTCTGTTAATCCCAGCTCTGTCAATCCCAGCTCTGTTAATCCCAGCTGTTAATCCCAGCTCTGTTAATCCCAGCTCTGTTAATCCCAGCTCTGTTAATCCCAGCTCTGTCAATCCCAGCTCTGTTAATCCCAGCCCTGTTAATCCCAGCTCTGTTAATCCCAGCTGTTAATCCCAGCTCTGTTAATCCAAGCTTTGTTAATCCCAGCTTTGTCAATCCCAGCTCTGTTAATCCCAGCTCTGTCAATCCCAGCTCTGTTAATCCCAGCTCTGTCAATCCCAGCTCTGTTAATCCCAGCTTTGTCAATCCCAGCTCTGTTAATCCCAGCTCTGTTAATCCCAGCTTTGTCAATCCCAGCTCTGTTAATCCCAGCTTTGTCAATCCCAGCTCTGTTAATCCCAGCTCTGTTAATCCCAGCTTTGTCAATCCCAGCTCTGTTAATCCCAGCCCTGTTAATCCGAGCCCTGTAAATCCCAGCTTTGTCAATCCCAGCTCTGTTAATCCCAGCTCTGTTAATCCCAGCTCTGTTAATCCCAGCTCTGTTAATCCCAGCTGTTAATCCCAGCTCTGTTAATCCCAGCTCTGTTAATCCCAGCTCTGTTAATCCCAGCTCTGTTAATCCCAGCTCTGTCAATCCCAGCTCTGTTAATCCCAGCTCTGTTAATCCCAGCTCTGTCAATCCCAGCTCTGTTAATCCCAGCTCTGTTAATCCAAGCTTTGTTAATCCCAGCTTTGTCAATCCCAGCTCTGTTAATCCCAGCTCTGTCAATCCCAGCTCTGTTAATCCCAGCTCTGTTAATCCCAGCTCTGTTAATCCAAGCTTTGTTAATCCCAGCTCTGTTAATCCCAGCTCTGTTAATCCCAGCTCTGTTAATCCCAGCTTTGTCAATCCCAGCTCTGTTAATCCCAGCTCTGTTAATCCCAGATTTGTCAATCCCAGCTCTGTTAATCCCAGCCCTGTTAATCCGAGCCCTGTAAATCCCAGCTTTGTCAATCCCAGCTCTGTTAATCCCAGCTCTGTTAATCCCAGCTCTGTTAAGCCCAGCCCTGTTAATCCCAGCTCTGTTAATCCCAGCTCTGTTAATCCCAGCTCTGTTAATCCCAGCTTTGTCAATCCCAGCTCTGTCAATCCCAGCTCTGTTAATCCCAGCTCTGTTAAGCCCAGCTCTGTTAATCCCAGCTGTTAATCCCAGCTCTGTTAATCCCAGCTCTGTTAATCCCAGCTCTGTCAATCCCAGCTCTGTTAATCCCAGCTCTGTTAATCCCAGCTCTGTTAATCCCAGCTCTGTTAATCCCAGCTCTGTCAATCCCAGCTCTGTTAATCCCAGCTGTTAATCCCAGCTCTGTTAATCCCGGCTCTGTTAATCCCGGCTCTGTTAATCCCAGCTCTGTTAATCCCAGCCCTGTTAATCCCAGCTCTGTTAATCCCAGCTGTTAATCCCAGCTCTGTTAATCCCAGCTCTGTTAATCCCAGCTCTGTCAATCCCAGCTCTGTTAATCCCAGCTCTGTTAATCCCAGCTCTGTTAATCCCAGCTTTATAAATTCCAGCTCTGTTAAGCCCAGCTCTGTTAATCCCAGCTGTTAATCCCAGCTCTGTTAATCCCAGCTCTGTTAATCCCAGCTTTGTCAATCCCAGCTCCGTTAATCCCAGCTCTGTCAATCCCAGCTCTGTCAATCCCAGCTCTGTCAATCCCAGCTCTGTTAATCCCAGCTCTGTTAATCCCAGCTCTGTTAATCCCGGCTCTGTTAATCCCAGCTCTGTTAATCCCAGCCCTGTCAATCCCAGCTCTGTTAATCCCAGCTCTGTTAATCCCAGCTCTGTTAATCCCAGCTCTGTTAATCCCAGCTCTGTTAATCCCGGCTCTGTTAATCCCAGCTCTGTTAATCCCAGCCCTTTCAATCCCGGCTCTGTTAATCCCAGCTCTGTTAATCCCAGCCCTGTCAATCCCAGCTCTGTTAATCCCGGCTCTGTTAATCCCAGCTCTGTTAATCCCAGCTCTGTCAATCCCAGCTGTTAATCCCAGCTCTGTCAATCCCAGCTCTGTCAATCCCGGCTCTGTTAATCCCAGCTCTGTCAATCCCAGCCCCGTTAATCCCAGCTCTGTTAATCCCAGCTGTTAATCCCAGCTCTGTTAATCCAAGCTTTGTTAATCCCAGCTCTGTCAATCCCAGCTCTGTTAATCCCAGCCCTGTTAATCCCAGCTCTGTTAATCCCAGCTGTTAATCCCAGCTCTGTTAATCCCAGCTCTGTTAATCCAAGCTTTGTTAATCCCAGCTCTGTCAATCCCAGCTCTGTTAATCCCAGCTCTGTTAATCCAAGCTTTGTTAATCCCAGCTTTGTCAATCCCAGCTCTGTTAATCCCAGCTCTGTCAATCCCAGCTCTGTTAATCCCAGCTTTGTCAATCCCAGCTCTGTGAATCCCAGCTCTGTTAATCCCAGCTTTGTCAATCCCAGCTCTGTTAATCCCAGCCCTGTTAATCCGAGCCCTGTAAATCCCAGCTTTGTCAATCCCAGCTCTGTTAATCCCAGCTCTGTCAATCCCAGCTCTGTTTATCCCAGCCCTGTTAATCCCAGCTCTGTTAATCCCAGCTCTGTCAATCCCAGCTCTGTTAATCCCAGCTGTTAATCCCAGCTCTGTTAATCCCAGCTCTGTTAATCCCAGCTCTGTTAATCCCAGCTCTGTCAATCCCAGCTCTGTTAATCCCAGCCCTGTTAATCCCAGCTCTGTTAATCCCAGCTGTTAATCCCAGCTCTGTTAATCCAAGCTTTGTTAATCCCAGCTTTGTCAATCCCAGCTCTGTTAATCCCAGCTCTGTCAATCCCAGCTCTGTTAATCCCAGCTCTGTCAATCCCAGCTCTGTTAATCCCAGCTTTGTCAATCCCAGCTCTGTTAATCCCAGCTCTGTTAATCCCAGCTTTGTCAATCCCAGCTCTGTTAATCCCAGCTTTGTCAATCCCAGCTCTGTTAATCCCAGCTCTGTTAATCCCAGCTTTGTCAATCCCAGCTCTGTTAATCCCAGCCCTGTTAATCCGAGCCCTGTAAATCCCAGCTTTGTCAATCCCAGCTCTGTTAATCCCAGCTCTGTTAATCCCAGCTCTGTTAATCCCAGCTGTTAATCCCAGCTCTGTTAATCCCAGCTCTGTTAATCCCAGCTCTGTTAATCCCAGCTCTGTTAATCCCAGCTCTGTTAATCCCAGCTCTGTTAATCCCAGCTCTGTCAATCCCAGCTCTGTTAATCCCAGCTCTGTTAATCCAAGCTTTGTTAATCCCAGCTTTGTCAATCCCAGCTCTGTTAATCCCAGCTCTGTCAATCCCAGCTCTGTTAATCCCAGCTCTGTTAATCCCAGCTCTGTTAATCCAAGCTTTGTTAATCCCAGCTCTGTTAATCCAAGCTTTGTTAATCCCAGCTCTGTTAATCCCAGCTCTGTTAATCCCAGCTCTGTTAATCCCAGCTCTGTTAATCCCAGCTCTGTTAATCCCAGATTTGTCAATCCCAGCTCTGTTAATCCCAGCCCTGTTAATCCGAGCCCTGTAAATCCCAGCTTTGTCAATCCCAGCTCTGTTAATCCCAGCTCTGTTAATCCCAGCTCTGTTAAGCCCAGCCCTGTTAATCCCAGCTCTGTTAATCCCAGCTCTGTTAATCCCAGCTCTGTTAATCCCAGCTTTGTCAATCCCAGCTCTGTCAATCCCAGCTCTGTTAATCCCAGCTCTGTTAAGCCCAGCTCTGTTAATCCCAGCTGTTAATCCCAGCTCTGTTAATCCCAGCTCTGTTAATCCCAGCTCTGTCAATCCCAGCTCTGTTAATCCCAGCTCTGTTAATCCCAGCTCTGTTAATCCCAGCTCTGTCAATCCCAGCTCTGTTAATCCCAGCTGTTAATCCCAGCTCTGTTAATCCCAGCTCTGTTAATCCCGGCTCTGTTAATCCCAGCTCTGTTAATCCCAGCCCTGTTAATCCCAGCTCTGTTAATCCCAGCTGTTAATCCCAGCTCTGTTAATCCCAGCTCTGTTAATCCCAGCTCTGTCAATCCCAGCTCTGTTAATCCCAGCTCTCTTAATCCCAGCTCTGTCAATCCCAGCTCTGTTAATCCCAGCTCTCTTAATCCCAGCTCTGTTAATCCAAGCTTTGTTAATCCCAGCTTTGTCAATCCCAGCTCTGTTAATCCCAGCTTTGTCAATCCCAGCTCTGTTAATCCCAGCTCTGTTAATCCCAGCTTTGTCAATCCCAGCTCTGTTAATCCCAGCTTTGTCAATCCCAGCTCTGTTAATCCCAGCCCTGTAAATCCGAGCCCTGTAAATCCCAGCTTTGTCAATCCCAGCTCTGTTAATCCCAGCTCTGTTAATCCCAGCTCTGTCAATCCCAGCTCTGTTAATCCCAGCTCTGTTAATCCCAGCTCTGTTAAGCCCAGCTCTGTTAATCCCAGCTCTGTCAATCCCAGCTCTGTTAATCCCAGCTCTGTTAATCCCAGCTCTTTTAATCCCAGCTTTGTCAATCCCAGCTCTGTTAATCCCAGCTCTGTTAATCCCAGCTTTGTCAATCCCAGCTCTGTTAATCCCAGCTCTGTTAATCCCAGCTCTGTTAATCCCAGCTTTGTCAATCCCAGCTCTGTTAATCCCAGCCCTGTTAATCCGAGCCGTGTAAATCCCAGCTTTGTCAATCCCAGCTCTGTTAATCCCAGCTCTGTTAATCCCAGCTCTGTTAAGCCCAGCCCTGTTAATCCCAGCTCTGTTAATCCCAGCTCTGTTAATCCCAGCTCTGTTAATCCCAGCTCTGTTAATCCCAGCTTTGTCAATCCCAGCTCTGTCAATCCCAGCTCTGTTAATCCCAGCTCTGTTAAGCCCAGCTCTGTTAATCCCAGCTGTTAATCCCAGCTCTGTTAATCCCAGCTCTGTCAATCCCAGCTCTGTTAATCCCAGCTCTGTTAATCCCAGCTCTGTTAAGCCCAGCTCTGTTAATCCCAGCTCTGTCAATCCCAGCTCTGTTAATCCCAGCTCTGTTAATCCCAGCTCTGTCAATCCCAGCTCTGTTAATCCCAGCTCTGTTAATCCAAGCTTTGTTAATCCCAGCTCTGTTAATCCCAGCTCTGTTAATCCCAGCTCTTTTAATCCCAGCTTTGTCAATCCCAGCTCTGTTAATCCCAGCTCTGTTAATCCCAGCTTTGTCAATCCCAGCTCTGTTAATCCCAGCTCTGTTAATCCCAGCTCTGTTAATCCCAGCTTTGTCAATCCCAGCTCTGTTAATCCCAGCCCTGTTAATCCGAGCCCTGTAAATCCCAGCTTTGTCAATCCCAGCTCTGTTAATCCCAGCTCTGTTAATCCCAGCTTTGTCAATCCCAGCCCTGTTAATCCCAGCTCTGTTAATCCCAGCTCTGTTAATCCCAGCTCTGTTAATCCCAGCTTTGTCAATCCCAGCTCTGTCAATCCCAGCTCTGTTAATCCCAGCTCTGTTAAGCCCAGCTCTGTTAATCCCAGCTGTTAATCCCAGCTCTGTCAATCCCAGCTCTGTTAATCCCAGCTTTGTCAATCCCAGCTCTGTTAATCCCAGCCCTGTTAATCCGAGCCCTGTAAATCCCAGCTTTGTCAATCCCAGCTCTGTTAATCCCAGCTCTGTTAATCCCAGCTCTGTCAATCCCAGCTCTGTTAATCCCAGCTCTGTTAATCCCAGCTCTGTTAATCCCAGCTCTGTCAATCCCAGCTCTGTTAATCCCAGCTCTGTTAATCCCAGCTCTGTTAATCCCAGCCCTGTTAATCCCAGCTCTGTTAATCCAAGCTTTGTTAATCCCAGCTTTGTCAATCCCAGCTCTGTTAATCCCAGCTCTGTTAATCCCAGCTCTGTCAATCCCAGCTCTGTCAATCCCAGCTTTGTCAATCCCAGCTCTGTTAATCTCAGCTTTGTCAATCCCAGCTCTGTTAATCCCAGCTCTGTCAATCCCAGCTCTGTCAATCCCAGCTCTGTTAATCTCAGCTTTGTCAATCCCAGCTCTGTTAATCCCAGCTCTGTCAATCCCAGCTCTGTCAATCCCAGCTCTGTTAATCCCAGCTCTGTCAATCCCAGCTCTGTTAATCCCAGCTCTGTTAATCCCAGCTCTGTTAATCCAAGCTTTGTTAATCCCAGCTTTGTCAATCCCAGCTCTGTTAATCCCAGCTCTGTTAATCCCAGCTCTGTCAATCCCAGCTCTGTTAATCCCAGCTCTGTTAATCCCAGCTCTGTTAATCCCAGCTTTGTCAATCCCAGCTCTGTTAATCTCAGCTTTGTCAATCCCAGCTCTGTTAATCCCAGCTCTGTTAATCCCAGCTCTGTCAATCCCAGCTCTGTTAATCCCAGCTCTGTTAATCCCAGCTCTGTTAATCCCAGCTTTGTCAATCCCAGCTCTGTTAATCCCAGCTTTGTCAATCCCAGCTCTGTTAATCCCAGCTTTGTCAATCCCAGCTTTGTCAATCCCAGCTCTGTTAATCCCAGCTTTGTCAATCCCAGCTCTGTTAATCCCAGCCCTGTTAATCCCAGCTCTGTTAATCCCAGCTGTTAATCCCAGCTCTGTTAATCCCAGCTCTGTTAATCCAAGCTTTGTTAATCCCAGCTCTGTCAATCCCAGCTCTGTTAATCCCAGCTCTGTTAATCCCAGCTCTGTCAATCCCAGCTCTGTTAATCCCAGCTCTGTCAATCCCAGCTCTGTTAATCCCAGCTCTGTTAATCCCAGCTCTGTTAATCCCAGCTTTGTCAATCCCAGCTCTGTTAATCTCAGCTTTGTCAATCCCAGCTCTGTCAATCCCAGCTCTGTTAATCCCAGCTTTATAAATTCCAGCTCTGTTAAGCCCAGCTCTGTTAATCCCAGCTGTCAATCCCAGCCCTGTTAATCCCAGCTCTGTTAATCCCAGATCTGTTAATCCCAGCTTTATAAATTCCAGCTCTGTTAAGCCCAGCTCTGTTAATCCCAGCTCTGTCAATCCCAGCTCCCTTAATCCCAGCTCTGTTAATCCCAGCTCTGTTAATCCCAGCTCTGTCAATCCCAGCTCTGTTAATCCCAGCTCTGTTAATCCCAGCTCTGTTAAACCCAGCTCTGTTAATCCCAGCTCTGTTAAGCCCAGCTCTGTCAATCCGAGCTCTGTTAATCCCAGCTCTGTTAATCCCAGCTCTGTTAATCCCAGCTTTATAAATTCCAGCTCTGTTAAGCCCAGCTCTGTTAATCCCAGCTGTTAATCCCAGCTCTGTTAATCCCAGCTCTGTTAATCCCAGCTCTGTTAATCCCAGCTTTGTCAATCCCAGCGCCGTTAATCCCAGCTCTGTCAATCCCAGCTCTGTCAATCCCAGCTCTGTTAATCCCAGCTCTGTTAATCCCGGCTCTGTCAATCCCAGCTCTGTTAATCCCGGCTCTGTCAATCCCAGCTCTGTTAATCCCAGCTCTGTTAATCCCGGCTCTGTTAATCCCGGCTCTGTTAATCCCGGCTCTGTTTATCCCAGCTCTGTTAATCCCAGCTGTCAATCCCAGCTCTGTTAATCCCAGCTCTGTTAATCCCAGCTCTGTCAATCCCAGCTCTGTTAATCCCAGCTTTGTCAATCCCAGCTCTGTTAATCCCAGCCCTGTTAATCCGAGCCCTGTTAATCCCAGCTTTGTCAATCCCAGCTCTGTTAATCCCAGCTCTGTTAATCCCAGCTCTGTTAATCCCAGCTCTGTTAATCCCAGCTGTTAATCCCAGCTTTGTCAATCCCAGCTCTGTTAATCCCAGCTCTGTCAATCCCAGCTCCGTCAATCCCAGCTCTGTTAATCCCAGCTCTGTTAATCCCAGCTCTGTTAATCCCAGCTTTGTTAATCCCAGCTCTGTTAATCCCAGCTGTTAATCCCAGCTCTGTTAATCCCAGCTCTGTTAATCCAAGCTTTGTTAATCCCAGCTTTGTCAATCCCAGCTCTGTTAATCCCAGCTCTGTCAATCCCAGCTCTGTCAATCCCAGCTCTGTTAATCCCAGCTTTGTCAATCCCAGCCCTGTTAATCCCAGCTCTGTTAATCCCAGCTCTGTTAATCCCAGCTCTGTCAATCCCAGCTCTGTTAATCCCAGCTCTGTCAATCCCAGCTCTGTCAATCCCAGCTGTTAATCCCAGCTCTGTTAATCCCAGCTCTGTTAATCCCAGCTTTATAAATTCCAGCTCTGTTAATCCCAGCTCTGTCAATCCCAGCTCTGTTAATCCCAGCTCTGTTAATCCCAGCTTTGTTAATCCCAGCTCTGTTAATCCCAGCTCTGTTAATCCCAGCTCTGTCAATCCCAGCTCTGTTAATCCCAGATCTGTTAATCCCAGCTTTATAAATTCTTGCTCTGTTAATCCCAGCTCTGTTAATCCCAGCTCTGTTAATCCCAGCTCTGTTAATCCCAGCCCTGTTAATCCCAGCTCTGTTAATCCCAGCTCTGTCAATCCCAGCCCTGTTAATCCCAGCCCTGTTAATCCCAGCTCTGTTAATCCCAGATCTGTTAATCCCAGCTTTATAAAATCCAGCTCTGTTAAGCCCAGCCCTGTTAATCCCAGGTCTGTCAATCCCAGCTCTGTTAATCCAAGCTTTGTTAATCCCAGCTTTGTCAATCCCAGCTCTGTTAATCCCAGCTCTGTCAATCCCAGCTCTGTTAATCCCAGCTCTGTTAATCCCAGCTCTGTTAATCCCAGCTTTGTCAATCCCAGCTCTGTCAATCCCAGCTCTGTTAATCCCAGCTTTATAAATTCCAGCTCTGTTAAGCCCAGCTCTGTTAATCCCAGCTGTCAATCCCAGCTCTGTTAATCCCAGCTCTGTCAATCCCAGCTCTGTTAATCCCAGATCTGTTAATCCCAGCTCTGTCAATCCCAGCTCTGTCAATCCCAGCTCCCTTAATCCCAGCTCTGTCAATCCCAGCTCTGTTAATCCCAGCTCTGTCAATCCAAGCTGTGTTAATCCCAGCTCTGTCAATCCCAGCCCTGTCAATCCGAGCTCTGTTAATCCCAGCTCTGTCAATCCCAGCTCTGTCAATCCCAGCTCTGTCAATCCCAGCTCTGTTAATCCCAGCTCTGTTAATCCCAGCTCTGTTAATCCCAGCTTTATAAATTCCAGCTCTGTTAATCCCAGCTTTATAAATTCCAGCTCTGTTAAGCCCAGCTCTGTTAATCCCAGCTGTCAATCCCAGCCCTGTTAATCCCAGCTCTGTCAATCCCAGCTCTGTTAATCCCAGCTCTGTCAATCCCAGCTCTGTTAATCCCAGCTCTGTTAAGCCCAGCTCTGTCAATCCGAGCTCTGTTAATCCCAGCTCTGTTAATCCCAGCTGTTAATCCCAGGTCTGTTAATCCCAGCTCTGTTAAGCCCAGCTCTGTCAATCCCAGCTCTGTTAATCCCAGCTCTGTTAATCCCAGTTCTGTTAATCCCAGCTTTATAAATTCCAGCTCTGTTAATCCCAGCTCTGTTAATCCCAGCTGTCAATCCCAGCCCTGTTAATCCCAGCTCTGTTAATCCCAGATCTGTTAATCCCAGCTTTATAAATTCCAGCTCTGTTAAGCCCAGCTCTGTTAATCCCAGCTCTGTCAATCCCAGCTTTGTCAATCCCAGCTCTGTCAATCCCAGCTCTGTTAATCCCAGCTCTGTCAATCCCAGGTCTGTCAATCCCAGATCTGTTAATGCCAGCTTTATAAAATCCAGCTCTGTTAAGCCCAGCCCTGTTAATCCCAGCTCTGTTAATCCCAGCTTTGTCAATCCCAGCTCTGTTAATCCCAGCTCTGTCAATCCCAGCTCTGTTAATCCCAGCTCTGTTAATCCCAGCTCTGTTAATCCAAGCTTTGTTAATCCCAGCTTTGTCAATCCCAGCTCTGTTAATCCCAGCTCTGTCAATCCCAGCTCTGTTAATCCCAGCTTTGTCAATCCCAGCTCTGTGAATCCCAGCTCTGTTAATCCCAGCTTTGTCAATCCCAGCTCTGTTAATCCCAGCCCTGTTAATCCGAGCCCTGTAAATCCCAGCTTTGTCAATCCCAGCTCTGTTAATCCCAGCTCTGTTAATCCCAGCTCTGTTTATCCCAGCTCTGTTAAGCCCAGCTCTGTTAATCCCAGCTGTTAATCCCAGCTCTGTTAATCCCAGCTCTGTTAATCCCAGCTCTGTCAATCCCAGCTCTGTTAATCCCAGCTCTGTTAATCCCAGCTCTGTTAATCCCAGCTGTTAATCCCAGCTCTGTTAATCCAAGCTTTGTTAATCCCAGCTTTGTCAATCCCAGCTCTGTTAATCCCAGCTCTGTCAATCCCAGCTCTGTTAATCCCAGCTCTGTCAATCCCAGCTCTGTTAATCCCAGCTTTGTCAATCCCAGCTCTGTTAATCCCAGCTTTGTCAATCCCAGCTCTGTTAATCTCAGCTTTGTCAATCCCAGCTCTGTTAATCCCAGCTCTGTTAATCCCAGCTTTGTCAATCCCAGCTCTGTTAATCCCAGCTCTGTCAATCCCAGCTCTGTTAATCCCAGCTTTGTCAATCCCAGCTCTGTTAATCCCAGCCCTGTTAATCCGAGCCCTGTAAATCCCAGCTTTGTCAATCCCAGCTCTGTTAATCCCAGCTCTGTTAATCCCAGCTCTGTTAATCCCAGCTCTGTTAATCCCAGCTTTGTCAATCCCAGCTCTGTTAATCCCAGCTTTGTCAATCCCAGCTCTGTTAATCCCAGCTCTGTTAATCCCAGCTCTGTCAATCCCAGCTCTGTTAATCCCAGCTCTGTTAATCCCAGCTTTGTCAATCCCAGCTCTGTTAATCCCAGCTCTGTCAATCCCAGCTCTGTTAATCCCAGCTCTGTTAATCCCAGCTCTGTTAATCCCAGCTTTGTCAATCCCAGCTCTGTCAATCCCAGCTCTGTTAATCCCAGCTCTGTTAAGCCCAGCTCTGTTAATCCCAGCTGTTAATCCCAGCTCTGTTAATCCCAGCTCTGTTAATCCCAGCTCTGTCAATCCCAGCTCTGTTAATCCCAGCCCTGTCAATCCCGGCTCTGTTAATCCCAGCTTTGTCAATCCCAGCCCTGTTAATCCCAGCTTTGTCAATCCCAGCTCTGTTAATCCCAGCTCTGTCAATCCCAGCTCTGTTAATCCCAGCTCTGTCAATCCCAGCTCTGTTAATCCCAGCTCTGTTAATCCCAGCTTTGTTAATCCCAGCTCTGTTAATCCCAGCTCTGTTAATCCCAGCTTTGTCAATCCCAGCTCTGTTAATCTCAGCTTTGTTAATCCCAGCTCTGTCAATCCCAGATCTGTTAATCCCAGCTTTATAAAATCCAGCTCTGTTAAGCCCAGCCCTGTTAATCACAGCTGTTAATCCCAGCTCTGTTAATCCAAGCTTTGTTAATCCCAGCTCTGTTAATCCCAGCTCTGTCAATCCCAGCTCTGTTAATTCCAGCTCTGTTAAGCCCAGCTCTGTTAATCCCAGCTCTGTTAATCCCAGCTCTGTTAATCCCAGCTTTGTCAATCCCAGCTCTGTTAATCCCAGCTCTGTTAATCCCAGCTTTGTCAATCCCAGCTCTGTTAATCCCAGCTCTGTTAATCCCACCTCTGTCAATCCCAGCTCTGTTAATCCCAGCTCTGTTAATCCCAGCTCTGTTAATCCCAGCTCTGTTAATCCCAGCTTTATAAATTCCAGCTCTGTTAATCCCAGCTTTATAAATTCCAGCTCTGTTAAGCCCAGCTCTGTTAATCCCAGCTCTGTCAATCCAAGCTCTGTTAATCCCAGCTCTGTTAATCCCAGCCCTGTCAATCCCAGCTCTGTTAATCCCAGCTCTGTCAATCCCAGCTCTGTTAATCCCAGCCCTGTTAATCCCAGCTCTGTCAATCCCAGCTCTGTTAATCCCAGCTCTGTCAATCCCAGCTCTGTTAATCCCAGCTCTGTTAATCCCAGCTGTTAATCCCAGCTCTGTTAATCCCAGCTCTGTTAAGCCCAGCTCTGTCAATCCCAGCTCTGTTAATCTCAGCTCTGTTAATCCCAGCTCTGTTAATCCCAGCTTTATAAATTCCAGCTCTGTTAATCCCAGCTCTGTTAATCCCAGCTGTCAATCCCAGCTCTGTCAATCCCAGCTCTGTTAATCCCAGCTCTGTCAATCCCAGCTCTGTTAATCCCAGCTCTGTTAAGCCCAGCTCTGTCAATCCGAGCTCTGTTAATCCCAGCTCTGTTAATCCCAGCTGTTAATCCCAGGTCTGTTAATCCCAGCTCTGTTAAGCCCAGCTCTGTCAATCCCAGCTCTGTTAATCCCAGCTCTGTTAATCCCAGTTCTGTTAATCCCAGCTTTATAAATTCCAGCTCTGTTAATCCCAGCTCTGTTAATCCCAGCTGTCAATCCCAGCCCTGTTAATCCCAGCTCTGTTAATCCCAGATCTGTTAATCCCAGCTTTATAAATTCCAGCTCTGTTAAGCCCAGCTCTGTTAATCCCAGCTCTGTCAATCCCAGCTTTGTCAATCCCAGCTCTGTCAATCCCAGCTCTGTTAATCCCAGCTCTGTCAATCCCAGGTCTGTCAATCCCAGATCTGTTAATGCCAGCTTTATAAAATCCAGCTCTGTTAAGCCCAGCCCTGTTAATCCCAGCTCTGTTAATCCCAGCTTTGTCAATCCCAGCTCTGTTAATCCCAGCTCTGTCAATCCCAGCTCTGTTAATCCCAGCTCTGTTAATCCCAGCTCTGTTAATCCAAGCTTTGTTAATCCCAGCTTTGTCAATCCCAGCTCTGTTAATCCCAGCTCTGTCAATCCCAGCTCTGTTAATCCCAGCTTTGTCAATCCCAGCTCTGTGAATCCCAGCTCTGTTAATCCCAGCTTTGTCAATCCCAGCTCTGTTAATCCCAGCCCTGTTAATCCGAGCCCTGTAAATCCCAGCTTTGTCAATCCCAGCTCTGTTAATCCCAGCTCTGTTAATCCCAGCTCTGTTTATCCCAGCTCTGTTAAGCCCAGCTCTGTTAATCCCAGCTGTTAATCCCAGCTCTGTTAATCCCAGCTCTGTTAATCCCAGCTCTGTCAATCCCAGCTCTGTTAATCCCAGCCCTGTTAATCCCAGCTCTGTTAATCCCAGCTGTTAATCCCAGCTCTGTTAATCCAAGCTTTGTTAATCCCAGCTTTGTCAATCCCAGCTCTGTTAATCCCAGCTCTGTCAATCCCAGCTCTGTTAATCCCAGCTCTGTCAATCCCAGCTCTGTTAATCCCAGCTTTGTCAATCCCAGCTCTGTTAATCCCAGCTTTGTCAATCCCAGCTCTGTTAATCTCAGCTTTGTCAATCCCAGCTCTGTTAATCCCAGCTCTGTTAATCCCAGCTTTGTCAATCCCAGCTCTGTTAATCCCAGCTCTGTCAATCCCAGCTCTGTTAATCCCAGCTTTGTCAATCCCAGCTCTGTTAATCCCAGCCCTGTTAATCCGAGCCCTGTAAATCCCAGCTTTGTCAATCCCAGCTCTGTTAATCCCAGCTCTGTTAATCCCAGCTCTGTTAATCCCAGCTCTGTTAATCCCAGCTTTGTCAATCCCAGCTCTGTTAATCCCAGCTTTGTCAATCCCAGCTCTGTTAATCCCAGCTCTGTTAATCCCAGCTCTGTCAATCCCAGCTCTGTTAATCCCAGCTCTGTTAATCCCAGCTTTGTCAATCCCAGCTCTGTTAATCCCAGCTCTGTCAATCCCAGCTCTGTTAATCCCAGCTCTGTTAATCCCAGCTCTGTTAATCCCAGCTTTGTCAATCCCAGCTCTGTCAATCCCAGCTCTGTTAATCCCAGCTCTGTTAAGCCCAGCTCTGTTAATCCCAGCTGTTAATCCCAGCTCTGTTAATCCCAGCTCTGTTAATCCCAGCTCTGTCAATCCCAGCTCTGTTAATCCCAGCCCTGTCAATCCCGGCTCTGTTAATCCCAGCTTTGTCAATCCCAGCCCTGTTAATCCCAGCTTTGTCAATCCCAGCTCTGTTAATCCCAGCTCTGTCAATCCCAGCTCTGTTAATCCCAGCTCTGTCAATCCCAGCTCTGTTAATCCCAGCTCTGTTAATCCCAGCTTTGTTAATCCCAGCTCTGTTAATCCCAGCTCTGTTAATCCCAGCTTTGTCAATCCCAGCTCTGTTAATCTCAGCTTTGTTAATCCCAGCTCTGTCAATCCCAGATCTGTTAATCCCAGCTTTATAAAATCCAGCTCTGTTAAGCCCAGCCCTGTTAATCACAGCTGTTAATCCCAGCTCTGTTAATCCAAGCTTTGTTAATCCCAGCTCTGTTAATCCCAGCTCTGTCAATCCCAGCTCTGTTAATTCCAGCTCTGTTAAGCCCAGCTCTGTTAATCCCAGCTCTGTTAATCCCAGCTCTGTTAATCCCAGCTTTGTCAATCCCAGCTCTGTTAATCCCAGCTCTGTTAATCCCAGCTTTGTCAATCCCAGCTCTGTTAATCCCAGCTCTGTTAATCCCACCTCTGTCAATCCCAGCTCTGTTAATCCCAGCTCTGTTAATCCCAGCTCTGTTAATCCCAGCTCTGTTAATCCCAGCTTTATAAATTCCAGCTCTGTTAATCCCAGCTTTATAAATTCCAGCTCTGTTAAGCCCAGCTCTGTTAATCCCAGCTCTGTCAATCCAAGCTCTGTTAATCCCAGCTCTGTTAATCCCAGCCCTGTCAATCCCAGCTCTGTTAATCCCAGCTCTGTCAATCCCAGCTCTGTTAATCCCAGCCCTGTTAATCCCAGCTCTGTCAATCCCAGCTCTGTTAATCCCAGCTCTGTCAATCCCAGCTCTGTTAATCCCAGCTCTGTTAATCCCAGCTGTTAATCCCAGCTCTGTTAATCCCAGCTCTGTTAAGCCCAGCTCTGTCAATCCCAGCTCTGTTAATCTCAGCTCTGTTAATCCCAGCTCTGTTAATCCCAGCTTTATAAATTCCAGCTCTGTTAATCCCAGCTCTGTTAATCCCAGCTGTCAATCCCAGCCCTGTTAATCCCAGCTCTGTTAATCCCAGATCTGTTAATCCCAGCTTTATAAATTCCAGCTCTGTTAAGCCCAGCTCTGTTAATCCCAGCTCTGTCAATCCCAGCTCTGTCAATCCCAGCTTTGTCAATCCCAGCTCTGTTAATCCCAGCTCTGTTAATCCCAGCTTTGTCAATCCCAGCTCTGTTAATCCCAGCTTTGTCAATCCCAGCTCTGTTAATCCCAGCTCTGTTAATCCCAGCTCTGTCAATCCCAGCTGTTAATCCCAGCTCTGTTAATCCCAGCTCTGTCAATCCCAGCTCTGTCAATCCCAGCTCTGTCAATCCCAGCCCTGTTAATCCCAGCTCTGTTAATCCCATCTCTGTTAATCCCAGCTCTGTCAATCCCAGCTTTGTCAATCCCAGCTCTGTTAATCCCAGCTCTGTTAATCCCAGCTCTGTTAATCCCAGCTCTGTCAATCCCAGCTCTGTTAATCCCAGCTCTGTTAATCCCAGCTCTGTTAATCCCAGCTTTATAAATTCCAGCTCTGTTAAGCCCAGCTCTGTTAATCCCAGCTCCGTTAATCCCAGCTCTGTCAATCCCAGCTTTGTCAATCCCAGCTCTGTTAATCCCAGCTCTGTTAATCCCGGCTCTGTCAATCCCAGCTCTGTTAATCCCAGCTCTGTTAATCCCGGCTCTGTTAATCCCAGCTCTGTTAATCCCAGCCCTGTCAATCCCAGCTCTGTTAATCCCAGCTCTGTCAATCCCAGCTCTGTCAATCCCAGCTCTGTCAATCCCAGCTCTGTTAATCCCAGCTTTGTTAATCCCAGCTCTGTTAATCCCAGCTCTGTTAATCCCAGCTTTGTCAATCCCAGCTCTGTTAATCTCAGCTTTGTTAATCCCAGCTCTGTTAATCCCAGCTCTGTCAATCCCAGATCTGTTAATCCCAGCTTTATAAAATCCAGCTCTGTTAAGCCCAGCCCTGTTAATCACAGCTGTTAATCCCAGCTCTGTTAATCCAAGCTTTGTTAATCCCAGCTCTGTTAATCCCAGCTCTGTCAATCCCAGCTCTGTTAATTCCAGCTCTGTTAAGCCCAGCTCTGTTAATCCCAGCTCTGTTAATCCCAGCTTTGTCAATCCCAGCTCTGTTAATCCCAGCTCTGTTAATCCCAGCTTTGTCAATCCCAGCTCTGTTAATCCCAGCTTTGTTAATCCCAGCTCTGTTAATCCCAGCTCTGTTAATCCCAGCTCTGTCATCCCAGCTTTGTCAATCCCAGCTCTGTTAATCCCAGCTCTGTCAATCCCAGCTCTGTTAATCCCAGCTCTGTCAATCCCAGCTCCCTTAATCACAGCTCTGTTAATCCCAGCTCTGTTAATCCCAGCTTTGTCAATCCCAGCTCTGTTAATCCCAGCTCTGTCAATCCCAGATCTGTTAATCCCAGCTTTATAAAATCCAGCTCTGTTAAGCCCAGCCCTGTTAATCACAGCTGTTAATCCCAGCTCTGTTAATCCAAGCTTTTTTAATCCCAGCTCTGTTAATCCCAGCTGTCAATCCCAGCTCTGTTAATCCCAGCTCTGTTAATCCCAGATCTGTTAATCCCAGCTTTATAAATTCCAGCTCTGTTAAGCCCAGCTCTGTTAATCCCAGCTCTGTCAATCCCAGCTCTGTCAATCCCAGCTCTGTTAATCCCAGCTCTGTCAATCCCAGCTCTGTTAATCCCAGCCCTGTTAATCCCAGCTCTGTTAATCCCAGCTCTGTTAATCCCAGCTTTGTCAATCCCAGCTCTGTTAATCCCAGCTCTGTCAATCCCAGCTCTGTCAATCCCAGCTCTGTTAATCCCAGCTCTGTTAATCCCAGCTTTGTCAATCCCAGCTCTGTTAATCCCAGCTCTGTTAATCCCAGGTCTGTTAATCCCAGCTCTGTCAATCCCAGCTCTGTCAATCCCAGCTCTGTTAATCCCAGCTCTGTTAATCCCAGCTCTGTTAATCCCAGCTCTGTTAATCCCAGCTTTATAAATTCCAGCTCTGTTAAGCCCAGCTCTGTTAATCCCAGCTGTTAATCCCAGCTCTGTTAATCCCAGCTCTGTTAATCCCAGCTCTGTTAATCCCAGCTTTGTCAATCCCAGCTCCGTTAATCCCAGCTCTGTCAATCCCAGCTTTGTCAATCCCAGCTCTGTCAATCCCAGCTCTGTCAATCCCAGCTCTGTTAATCCCAGCTCTGTTAATCCCAGCTCTGTTAATCCCGGCTCTGTTAATCCCAGCTCTGTTAATCCCAGCCCTGTCAATCCCAGCTCTGTTAATCCCAGCCCTGTTAATCCCAGCTCTGTCAATCCCAGCTCTGTTAATCCCAGTTCTCCAAATCCCAGCTCTGTCAATCCCAGCTCTGTCAATCCCAGCTCTGTCAATCCCGGCTCTGTTAATCCCAGCTCTGTCAATCCCAGCCCCGTTAATCCCAGCTCTGTTAATCCCAGCTGTTAATCCCAGCTCTGTTAATCCAAGCTTTGTTAATCCCAGCTCTGTCAATCCCAGCTCTGTTAATCCCAGCCCTGTTAATCCCAGCTCTGTTAATCCCAGCTGTTAATCCCAGCTCTGTTAATCCCAGCTCTGTTAATCCAAGCTTTGTTAATCCCAGCTCTGTCAATCCCAGCTCTGTTAATCCCAGCTCTGTTAATCCCAGCTCTGTTAATCCAAGCTTTGTTAATCCCAGCTTTGTCAATCCCAGCTCTGTTAATCCCAGCTCTGTCAATCCCAGCTCTGTTAATCCCAGCTTTGTCAATCCCAGCTCTGTTAATCCCAGCCCTGTTAATCCGAGCCCTGTAAATCCCAGCTTTGTCAATCCCAGCTCTGTTAATCCCAGCTCTGTCAATCCCAGCTCTGTTTATCCCAGCCCTGTTAATCCCAGCTCTGTTAATCCCAGCTGTTAATCCCAGCTCTGTTAATCCCAGCTCTGTTAATCCCAGCTCTGTTAATCCCAGCTCTGTCAATCCCAGCTCTGTTAATCCCAGCCCTGTTAATCCCAGTTTTGTTAATCCCAGCTGTTAATCCCAGCTCTGTTAATCCAAGCTTTGTTAATCCCAGCTTTGTCAATCCCAGCTCTGTTAATCCCAGCTCTGTCAATCCCAGCTCTGTTAATCCCAGCTCTGTCAATCCCAGCTCTGTTAATCCCAGCTTTGTCAATCCCAGCTCTGTTAATCCCAGCTTTGTCAATCCCAGCTCTGTTAATCCCAGCTCTGTTAATCCCAGCTCTGTTAATCCCAGCTGTTAATCCCAGCTCTGTTAATCCCAGCCCTGTTAATCCGAGCCCTGTAAATCCCAGCTTTGTCAATCCCAGCTCTGTTAATCCCAGCTCTGTTAATCCCAGCTCTGTTAAGCCCAGCCCTGTTAATCCCAGCTCTGTTAATCCCAGCTCTGTTAATCCCAGCTCTGTTAATCCCAGCTTTGTCAATCCCAGCTCTGTTAATCCCAGCTTTGTCAATCCCAGCTCTGTTAATCCCAGCCCTGTTAATCCGAGCCCTGTAAATCCCAGCTTTGTCAATCCCAGCTCTGTTAATCCCAGCTCTGTTAATCCCAGCTCTGTTAAGCCCAGCTCTGTTAATCCCAGCTTTGTCAATCCCAGCTCTGTTAATCCCAGCTTTGTCAATCCCAGCTCTGTTAATCCCAGCTCTGTTAATCCCAGCTTTGTCAATCCCAGCTCTGTTAATCCCAGCTTTGTCAATCCCAGCTCTGTTAATCCCAGCTCTGTTAATCCAAGCTTTGTTAATCCCAGCTTTGTCAATCCCAGCTGTGTTAATCCCAGCTCTGTCAATCCCAGCTCTGTTAATCCCAGCTCTGTTAATCCCAGCTCTGTTAATCCAAGCTTTGTTAATCCCAGCTCTGTTAATCCCAGCTCTGTTAATCCCAGCTCTTTTAATCCCAGCTTTGTCAATCCCAGCTCTGTTAATCCCAGCTCTGTTAATCCCAGCTTTGTCAATCCCAGCTCTGTTAATCCCAGCCCTGTTAATCCGAGCCCTGTAAATCCCAGCTTTGTCAATCCCAGCTCTGTTAATCCCAGCTCTGTTAATCCCAGCTCTGTTAATCCCAGCTCTGTTAATCCCAGCTTTGTCAATCCCAGCTCTGTCAATCCCAGCTCTGTTAATCCCAGCTCTGTTAAGCCCAGCTCTGTTAATCCCAGCTGTTAATCCCAGCTCTGTTAATCCCAGCTCTGTTAATCCCAGCTCTGTCAATCCCAGCTCTGTTAATCCCAGCTCTCTTAATCCCAGCTCTGTTAATCCAAGCTTTGTTAATCCCAGCTTTGTCAATCCCAGCTCTGTTAATCCCAGCTCTGTTAATCCCAGCTCTGTCAATCCCAGCTCTGTCAATCCCAGCTTTGTCAATCCCAGCTCTGTTAATCTCAGCTTTGTCAATCCCAGCTCTGTTAATCCCAGCTCTGTCAATCCCAGCTCTGTCAATCCCAGCTCTGTTAATCCCAGCTCTGTTAATCCAAGCTTTGTTAATCCCAGCTTTGTCAATCCCAGCTCTGTTAATCCCAGCTCTGTTAATCCCAGCTCTGTTAATCCCAGCTCTGTTAATCCCAGCTCTGTCAATCTCAGCTCTGTTAATCCCAGCTGTTAATCCCAGCTCTGTTAATCCAAGCTTTGTTAATCCCAGCTTTGTCAATCCCAGCTCTGTTAATCCCAGCTCTGTTAATCCCAGCTTTGTCAATCCCAGCTCTGTTAATCCCAGCTTTGTCAATCCCAGCTCTGTCAATCCCAGCTCTGTTAATCCCAGCTCTGTCAATCCCAGCTCTGTTAATCCCAGCTCTGTTAATCCCAGCTCTGTTAATCCCAGCTTTGTCAATCCCAGCTCTGTTAATCCCAGCTCTGTTAATCCCAGCTTTGTCAATCCCAGCTCTGTTAATCCCAGCTTTGTCAATCCCAGCTTTGTCAATCCCAGCTCTGTTAATCCCAGCTTTGTCAATCCCAGCTCTGTTAATCCCAGCCCTGTTAATCCGAGCCCTGTAAATCCCAGCTTTGTCAATCCCAGCTCTGTTAATCCCAGCTCTGTCAATCCCAGCTCTGTTAATCCCAGCTCTGTCAATCCCAGCTCTGTTAATCCCAGCCCTGTTAATCCCAGCTCTGTTAATCCCAGCTGTTAATCCCAGCTCTGTTAATCCCAGCTCTGTTAATCCAAGCTTTGTTAATCCCAGCTTTGTCAATCCCAGCTCTGTCAATCCCAGCTCTGTCAATCCCAGCTCTGTTAATCCCAGCTCTGTTAATCCCAGCTCTGTCAATCCCAGCTCTGTTAATCCCAGCTCTGTTAATCCCAGCTCTGTTAATCCCAGCTTTGTTAATCCCAGTTCTGTTAATCCCAGCTCTGTTAATCCCAGCTTTGTCAATCCCAGCTCTGTCAATCCCAGCTCTGTTAATCCCAGCTCTGTCAATCCCAGATCTGTTAATCCCAGCTTTATAAAATCCAGCTCTGTTAAGCCCAGCCCTGTTAATCCCAGCTGTTAATCCCAGCTCTGTTAATCCCAGCTCTGGTTATCCCAGCTCTGTCAATCCCAGCTTTGTCAATCCCAGCTCTGTTAATCCCAGCTCTGTTAATCCCAGCTCTGTTAATCCCAGCCCTGTTAATCCCAGCTCTGTTAATCCCAGCCCTGTTAATCCCAGCTCTGTTAAGCCCAGCTTTGTCAATCCCAGCTCTGTTAAGCCCAGCTCTGTTAATCCCAGCTGTTAATCCCAGCTCTGTCAATCCCAGCTCTGTTAATCCCAGCCCTGTTAATCCCAACTCTGTTAATCCCAGCTGTTAATCCCAGCCCTGTTAATCCCAGCTCTGTTAATCCCAGCTCTGTCAATCCCAGCTCTGTCAATCCCAGCTCTGTCAATCCCAGCTCTGTTAATCCCAGCTCTGTTAAGCCCAGCTCTGTTAATCCCAGCTGTTAATCCCAGCTCTGTTAATCCCAGCTCTGTTAATCCCAGCTCTGTCAATCCCAGCTCTGTTAATCCCAGCTCTCTTAATCCCAGCTCTGTTAATCCAAGCTTTGTTAATCCCAGCTTTGTCAATCCCAGCTCTGTTAATCCCAGCTCTGTTAATCCCAGCTCTGTCAATCCCAGCTCTGTCAATCCCAGCTTTGTCAATCCCAGCTCTGTTAATCTCAGCTTTGTCAATCCCAGCTCTGTTAATCCCAGCTCTGTCAATCCCAGCTCTGTCAATCCCAGCTCTGTTAATCCCAGCTCTGTTAATCCCAGCTCTGTTAATCCCAGCTCTGTCAATCCCAGCTCTGTTAATCCCAGCTGTTAATCCCAGCTCTGTTAATCCAAGCTTTGTTAATCCCAGCTTTGTCAATCCCAGCTCTGTTAATCCCAGCTCTGTCAATCCCAGCTCTGTTAATCCCAGCTCTGTTAATCCCAGCTCTGTTAATCCCAGCTTTGTCAATCCCAGCTCTGTTAATCCCAGCTCTGTTAATCCCAGCTTTGTCAATCCCAGCTCTGTTAATCCCAGCTTTGTCAATCCCAGCTTTGTCAATCCCAGCTCTGTTAATCCCAGCTTTGTCAATCCCAGCTCTGTTAATCCCAGCCCTGTTAATCCGAGCCCTGTAAATCCCAGCTTTGTCAATCCCAGCTCTGTTAATCCCAGCTCTGTTAATCCCAGCTCTGTCAATCCCAGCTCTGTTAATCCCAGCCCTGTTAATCCCAGCTCTGTTAATCCCAGCTGTTAATCCCAGCTCTGTTAATCCAAGCTTTGTTAATCCCAGCTTTGTCAATCCCAGCTCTGTTAATCCCAGCTCTGTCAATCCCAGCTCTCTTAATCCCAGCTCTGTCAATCCCAGCTCTGTCAATCCCAGCTCTGTTAATCCCAGCTCTGTTAATCCCAGCTCTGTCAATCCCAGCTCTGTTAATCCCAGCTCTGTTAATCCCAGCTCTGTTAATCCCAGCTTTGTTAATCCCAGTTCTGTTAATCCCAGCTCTGTTAATCCCAGCTTTGTCAATCCCAGCTCTGTCAATCCCAGCTCTGTTAATCCCAGCTCTGTCAATCCCAGATCTGTTAATCCCAGCTCTGTTAATCCCAGCTCTGTTAATCCCAGCTCTGTCAATCCCAGCTTTGTCAATCCCAGCTCTGTTAATCCCAGCTCTGTTAATCCCAGCTCTGTCAATCCCAGCTCTGTTAATCCCAGCTCTGTTAATCCCAGCTTTGTCAATCCCAGCTTTGTCAATCCCAGCTCTGTTAATCCCAGCTCTATCAATCCCAGCTCTGTTAATCCCAGCTCTGTTAAGCCCAGCTTTGTCAATCCCAGCTCTGTTAAGCCCAGCTCTGTTAATCCCAGCTGTTAATCCCAGCTCTGTCAATCCCAGCCCTGTTAATCCCAACTCTGTTAATCCCAGCTGTTAATCCCAGCCCTGTTAATCCCAGCTCTGTTAATCCCAGCTCTGTCAATCCCAGCTCTGTCAATCCCAGCTCTGTTAATCCCAGCTCTGTTAATCCCAGCTCTGTCAATCCCAGCTCTGTTAATCCCAGCCCTGTTAATCCCAGCTCTGTTAATCCCAGTTCTGTTAATCCCAGCTCTGTTAATCCCAGCTCTGTTAATCCCAGCTTTATAAATTCCAGCTCTGTTAAGCCCAGCTCTGTTAATCCCAGCTCTGTCAATCCCAGCTCTGTTAAGCCCAGCTCTGTTAATCCCAGCTGTCAATCCCAGCCCTGTTAATCCCAGCTCTGTTAATCCCAGATCTGTTAATCCCAGCTTTATAAATTCCAGCTCTGTTAAGCCCAGCTCTGTTAATCCCAGCTCTGTCAATCCCAGCTCCCTTAATCCCAGCTCTGTTAATCCCAGCTCTGTTAATCCCAGCTCTGTCAATCCCAGCTCTGTTAATCCCAGCTCTGTTAATCCCAGCTCTGTTAAACCCAGCTCTGTTAATCCCAGCTCTGTTAAGCCCAGCTCTGTCAATCCGAGCTCTGTTAATCCCAGCTCTGTTAATCCCAGCTCTGTTAATCCCAGCTTTATAAATTCCAGCTCTGTTAAGCCCAGCTCTGTTAATCCCAGCTGTTAATCCCAGCTCTGTTAATCCCAGCTCTGTTAATCCCAGCTCTGTTAATCCCAGCTTTGTCAATCCCAGCGCCGTTAATCCCAGCTCTGTCAATCCCAGCTCTGTTAATCCCAGCTCTGTTAATCCCAGCTCTGTTAATCCCGGCTCTGTCAATCCCAGCTCTGTTAATCCCAGCTCTGTTAATCCCGGCTCTGTTAATCCCGGCTCTGTTTATCCCAGCTCTGTTAATCCCAGCTGTCAATCCCAGCTCTGTTAATCCCAGCTCTGTTAATCCCAGCTCTGTCAATCCCAGCTCTGTTAATCCCAGCTTTGTCAATCCCAGCTCTGTTAATCCCAGCTCTGTTAATCCCAGCTTTGTCAATCCCAGCTCTGTTAATCCCAGCTCTGTTAATCCCAGCTCTGTTAATCCCAGCTCTGTTAATCCCATCTGTTAATCCCAGCTTTGTCAATCCCAGCTCTGTTAATCCCAGCTCTGTCAATCCCAGCTCCGTCAATCCCAGCTCTGTTAATCCCAGCTCTGTTAATCCCAGCTCTGTTAATCCCAGCTCTGTTAATCCCAGCTCTGTTAATCCCAGCTCTGTTAATCCAAGCTTTGTTAATCCCAGCTTTGTCAATCCCAGCTCTGTTAATCCCAGCTCTGTCAATCCCAGCTCTGTCAATCCCAGCTCTGTTAATCCCAGCTTTGTCAATCCCAGCCCTGTTAATCCCAGCTCTGTTAATCCCAGCTCTGTTAATCCCAGCTCTGTCAATCCCAGCTCTGTTAATCCCAGCTCTGTCAATCCCAGCTCTGTTAATCCCAGCCCTGTTAATCCCAGCTCTGTTAATCCCAGCTCTGTTAATCCCAGCTTTGTTAATCCCAGCTCTGTTAATCCCAGCTCTGTTAATCCCAGCTCTGTTAATCCCAGCTCTGTCAATCCCAGCTCTGTCAATCCCAGCTCTGTCAATCCCAGCTCTGTTAATCCCAGATCTGTTAATCCCAGCTTTATAAATTCTTGCTCTGTTAATCCCAGCTCTGTTAATCCCAGCTCTGTTAATCCCAGCTCTGTTAATCCCAGCTCTGTCAATCCCAGCTCTGTCAATCCCAGCTCTGTCAATCCCAGCCCTGTTAATCCCAGCCCTGTTAATCCCAGCTCTGTTAATCCCAGATCTGTTAATCCCAGCTTTATAAAATCCAGCTCTGTTAAGCCCAGCCCTGTTAATCCCAGCTCTGTCAATCCCAGCTCTGTTAATCCAAGCTTTGTTAATCCCAGCTTTGTCAATCCCAGCTCTGTTAATCCCAGCTCTGTCAATCCCAGCTCTGTTAATCCCAGCTCTGTTAATCCCAGCTCTGTTAATCCCAGCTTTGTCAATCCCAGCTCTGTTAATCCCAGCTCTGTTAATCCCAGCTCTGTCAATCCCAGCTTTGTCAATCCCAGCTCTGTCAATCCCAGCTCTGTTAATCCCAGCTTTATAAATTCCAGCTCTGTTAAGCCCAGCTCTGTTAATCCCAGCTGTCAATCCCAGCTCTGTTAATCCCAGCTCTGTTAATCCCAGCTCTGTTAATCCCAGCTCTGTTAATCCCAGCTTTATAAATTCCAGCTCTGTTAATCCCAGCTCTGTTAATCCCAGCTCTGTTAATCCCAGCTCTGTCAATCCAAGCTGTGTTAATCCCAGCTCTGTCAATCCCAGCCCTGTCAATCCCAGCTCTGTTAATCCCAGCTCTGTCAATCCCAGCTCTGTTAATCCCAGCTCTGTTAAGCCCAGCTCTGTCAATCCGAGCTCTGTTAATCCCAGCTCTGTCAATCCCAGCTCTGTCAATCCCAGCTCTGTCAATCCCAGCTCTGTTAATCCCAGCTCTGTTAATCCCAGCTCTGTTAATCCCAGCTTTATAAATTCCAGCTCTGTTAATCCCAGCTTTATAAATTCCAGCTCTGTTAAGCCCAGCTCTGTTAATCCCAGCTGTCAATCCCAGCCCTGTTAATCCCAGCTCTGTCAATCCCAGCTCTGTTAATCCCAGCTCTGTCAATCCCAGCTCTGTCAATCCCAGCTCTGTCAATCCCAGCTCTGTCAATCCCAGCCCTGTCAATCCCAGCTCTGTTAATCCCAGCTCTGTCAATCCAAGCTCTGTTAATCCCAGCTCTGTTAATCCCAGCCCTGTCAATCCCAGCTCTGTTAATCCCAGCTCTGTCAATCCCAGCTCTGTTAATCCCAGCTCTGTTAATCCCAGCTCTGTTAATCCCAGCTCTGTTAATCCCAGCTCTGTCAATTCCAGCTCTGTCAATCCCAGCCCTGTCAATCCCAGCTCTGTTAATCCGAGCCCTGTTAATCCCAGCTCTGTTAATCCCAGCCCTGTTAATCCCAGCTCTGTTAATCCCAGCTGTTAATCCCAGCTCTGTTAATCCCAGCTCTGTTAAGCCCAGCTCTGTTAATCCCAGCTGTCAATCCCAGCCCTGTTAATCCCAGCTCTGTTAATCCCAGATCTGTTAATCCCAGCTTTATAAATTCCAGCTCTGTTAAGCCCAGCTCTGTTAATCCCAGCTCTGTCAATCCCAGCTCTGTCAATCCCAGCTCTGTCAATCCCAGATCTGTTAATGCCAGCTTTATAAAATCCAGCTCTGTTAAGCCCAGCCCTGTTAATCACAGCTGTTAATCCCAGCTCTGTTAATCCCAGCTCTGTTAATCCCAGCTCTGTTAAGCCCAGCTCTGTTAATCCCAGCTGTCAATCCCAGCTCTGTTAATCCCAGCTCTGTTAATCCCAGATCTGTTAATCCCAGCTTTATAAATTCCAGCTCTGTTAATCCCAGCTCTGTTAATCCCAGCTCTGTTAATCCCAGCTCTGTTAATCCCAGCTTTATAAATACCAGCTCTGTTAAGCCCAGCTCTGTTAATCCCAGGTGTTAATCCCAGCTCTGTTAATCCCAGCTCTGTCAATCCCAGCTCTGTTAATCCCAGCTCTGTTAATCCCAGCTCTGTTAATCCAAGCTTTGTTAATCCCAGCTTTGTCAATCCCAGCTCTGTTAATCCCAGCTCTGTCAATCCCAGCTCTGTTAATCCCAGCTTTGTCAATCCCAGCTCTGTTAATCCCAGCTTTGTCAATCCCAGCTCTGTTAATCCCAGCTCTGTTAATCCCAGCTCTGTTTATCCCAGCTCTGTTAAGCCCAGCTCTGTTAATCCCAGCTGTTAATCCCAGCTCTGTTAATCCCAGCTCTGTTAATCCCAGCTCTGTCAATCCCAGCTCTGTTAATCCCAGCTCTGTCAATCCCAGCTCTGTCAATCCCAGCTCTGTCAATCCCAGCTCTGTTAATCCCAGCTCTGTCAATCCAAGCTCTGTTAATCCCAGCTCTGTTAATCCCAGCTCTGTTAATCCCAGCTCTGTTAATCCCAGCTCTGTTAATCCCAGCCCTGTCAATCCCAGCTCTGTTAATCCCAGCTCTGTCAATCCCAGCTCTGTTAATCCCAGCTCTGTTAAGCCCAGCTCTGTCAATCCGAGCTCTGTTAATCCCAGCTCTGTTAATCCCAGCTCTGTCAATCCCAGCTCTGTCAATCCCAGCTCTGTTAATCCCAGCCCTGTTAATCCCAGCTCTGTTAATCCCAGCTGTTAATCCCAGCTCTGTTAATCCCAGCTCTGTTAAGCCCAGCTCTGTCAATCCCAGCTCTGTTAATCCCAGCTCTGTTAATCCCAGCTCTGTTAATCCCAGCTTTATAAATTCCAGCTCTGTTAATCCCAGCTCTGTTAATCCCAGCTGTCAATCCCAGCCCTGTTAATCCCAGCTCTGTTAATCCCAGATCTGTTAATCCCAGCTTTATAAATTCCAGCTCTGTTAAGCCCAGCTCTGTTAATCCCAGCTCTGTCAATCCCAGCTCTGTCAATCCCAGCTTTGTCAATCCCAGCTCTGTTAATCCCAGCTCTGTTAATCCCAGCTCTGTCAATCCCAGCTCTGTCAATCCCAGCTCTGTTAATCCCAGCTCTGTTAATCCCAGCTCTGTTAATCCCAGCTCTGTCAATCCCAGCTCTGTCAATCCCAGCTCTGTTAATCCCAGCTCTGTTAATCCCAGCTTTGTTAATCCCAGCTCTGTTAATCCCAGCTCTGTTAATCCCAGCTTTGTCAATCCCAGCTCTGTTAATCCCAGCTCTGTTAATCCCAGCTCTGTTAATCCCAGCTCTGTCAATCCCAGCTCTGTTAATCCCAGCTCTGTTAATCCCAGATCTGTTAATCCCAGCTTTATAAATTCCAGCTCTGTTAATCCCAGCTCTGTCAATCCCAGCTCTGTCAATCCCAGCTCTGTCAATCCCAGCTCTGTTAATCCCGGCTCTGTCAATCCCAGCTCTGTTAATCCCGGCTCTGTTAATCCCAGCTCTGTTAATCCCAGCCCTGTCAATCCCAGCTCTGTTAATCCCAGCTGTTAATCCCAGCTCTGTTAATCCCAGCTCTGTTAATCCAAGCTTTGTTAATCCCAGCTCTGTCAATCCCAGCTCTGTTAATCCCAGCCCTGTTAATCCCAGCTCTGTTAATCCCAGCTGTTAATCCCAGCTCTGTTAATCCCAGCTCTGTTAATCCAAGCTTTGTTAATCCCAGCTTTGTCAATCCCAGCTCTGTTAATCCCAGCTCTGTCAATCCCAGCTCTGTTAATCCCAGCTCTGTTAATCCCAGCTCTGTTAATCCAAGCTTTGTTAATCCCAGCTTTGTCAATCCCAGCTCTGTTAATCCCAGCTCTGTCAATCCCAGCTCTGTTAATCCCAGCTTTGTCAATCCCAGCTCTGTTAATCCCAGCTCTGTCAATCCCAGCTCTGTTAATCCCAGCTTTGTCAATCCCAGCTCTGTTAATCCCAGCCCTGTTAATCCGAGCCCTGTAAATCCCAGCTTTGTCAATCCCAGCTCTGTTAATCCCAGCTCTGTTAATCCCAGCTCTGTTTATCCCAGCTCTGTTAAGCCCAGCTCTGTTAATCCCAGCTTTGTCAATCCCAGCTCTGTTAATCCCAGCTTTGTCAATCCCAGCTCTGTTAATCCCAGCTCTGTTAATCCCAGCTCTGTCAATCCCAGCTCTGTTAATCCCAGCTTTGTCAATCCCAGCTCTGTTAATCCCAGCCCTGTTAATCCCAGCTCTGTTAATCCCAGCTCTGTTAATCCCAGCCCTGTAAATCCCAGCTCTGTTAATCCCAGCTCTGTTAATCCCAGCTCTGTTAATCCCAGCTCTGTTAAGCCCAGCTCTGTTAATCCCAGCTGTTAATCCCAGCTCTGTTAATCCCAGCTCTGTTAATCCCAGCTCTGTCAATCCCAGCTCTGTTAATCCCAGCTCTGTTAATCCCAGCTCTGTCAATCCCAGCTCTGTTAATCCCAGCTCTGTTAATCCCAGCTCTGTTAATCCCAGCTCTGTCAATCCCAGCTCTGTTAATCCCAGCTTTGTCAATCCCAGCTCTGTTAATCCCAGCCCTGTTAATCCGAGCCCTGTAAATCCCAGCTTTGTCAATCCCAGCTCTGTTAATCCCAGCTCTGTTAAGCCCAGCTCTGTTAATCCCAGCTGTTAATCCCAGCTCTGTTAATCCCAGCTCTGTTAATCCCAGCTCTGTTAATCCCAGCTCTGTCAATCCCAGCTCTGTTAATCCCAGCTCTGTTAATCCCAGCTCTGTTAAACCAGCTCTGTTAATCCCAGCTCTGTCAATCCCAGCTCTGTCAATCCCAGCTCTGTTAATCCCAGCTCTGTTAATCCAAGCTTTGTTAATCCCAGCTTTGTCAATCCCAGCTCTGTTAATCCCAGCTCTGTCAATCCCAGCTCTGTTAATCCCAGCTCTGTTAATCCCAGCTCTGTCAATCCCAGCTCTGTCAATCCCAGCTCTGTTAATCCCAGCTCTGTCAATCCCAGCTCTGTCAATCCCAGCTCTGTCAATCCCAGCTCTGTTAATCCCAGCCCTGTTAATCCGAGCCCTGTAAATCCCAGCTTTGTTAATCCCAGCTCTGTTAATCCCAGCTCTGTCAATCCCAGCTCTGTTAATCCCAGCTCTGTCAATCCCAGCTCTGTTAATCCCAGCTCTGTTAATCCCAGCTCTGTTAATCCAAGCTTTGTTAATCCCAGCTTTGTCAATCCCAGCTCTGTTAATCCCAGCTCTGTCAATCCCAGCTCTGTTAATCCCAGCTCTGTTAATCCCAGCTCTGTTAATCCAAGCTTTGTTAATCCCAGCTCTGTCAATCCCAGCTCTGTTAATCCCAGCTCTGTTAATCCCAGCTCTGTTAATCCAAGCTTTGTTAATCCCAGCTCTGTTAATCCCAGCTCTGTTAATCCCAGCTCTGTTAATCCCAGCTCTGTTAAGCCCAGCTCTGTTAATCCCAGCTGTTAATCCCAGCTCTGTTAATCCCAGCTCTGTCAATCCCAGCTCTGTTAATCCCAGCTCTGTCAATCCCAGCTCTGTTAATCCCAGCTCTCCAAATCCCAGCTCTGTCAATCCCAGCTCTGTTAATCCCAGCTCTGTTAATCCCGGCTCTGTTAATCCCAGCTCTGTTAATCCCAGCTCTGTCAATCCCAGCTCTGTCAATCCCAGCTCTGTCAATCCCAGCTCTGTTAATCCCAGCTCTGTTAATCCCAGCCCTGTCAATCCCAGCTCTGTTAATCCCAGCCCTGTTAATCCCAGCTCTCGCAATCCCAGCTCTGTTAATCCCAGCCCTGTTAATCCCAGCTCTGTTAATCCCAGCTCTGTTAATCCAAGCTTTGTCAATCCCAGCTTTGTCAATCCCAGCTCTGTTAATCCCAGCTCTGTTAATCCCAGCTCTGTTAATCCAAGCTTTGTTAATCCCAGCTTTGTCAATCCCAGCTCTGTTAATCCCAGCTCTGTCAATCCCAGCTCTGTTAATCCCAGCTTTGTCAATCCCAGCTCTGTGAATCCCAGCTCTGTTAATCCCAGCTCTGTTAATCCCAGCTTTGTCAATCCCAGCTCTGTTAATCCCAGCTCTGTTAATCCCAGCTCTGTTTATCCCAGCTCTGTTAAGCCCAGCTCTGTTAATCCCAGCTGTTAATCCCAGCTCTGTTAAGCCCAGCTCTGTTAATCCCAGCTCTGTTAATCCCAGCTCTGTCAATCCCAGCTCTGTTAATCCCAGCCCTGTTAATCCCAGCTCTGTTAATCCCAGCTGTTAATCCCAGCTCTGTTAAGCCCAGCTCTGTTAATCCCAGCTCTGTTAATCCCAGCTCTGTTAATCCAAGCTTTGTTAATCCCAGCTTTGTCAATCCCAGCTCTGTTAATCCCAGCTCTGTCAATCCCAGCTCTGTTAATCCCAGCTCTGTCAATCCCAGCTCTGTTAATCCCAGCTTTGTCAATCCCAGCTCTGTTAATCCCAGCTCTGTTAATCCCAGCTCTCTTAATCCCAGCTCTGTTAATCCAAGCTTTGTTAATCCCAGCTTTGTCAATCCCAGCTCTGTTAATCTCAGCTTTGTCAATCCCAGCTCTGTTAATCCCAGCTCTGTTAATCCGAGCCCTGTAAATCCCAGCTTTGTCAATCCCAGCTCTGTTAATCCCAGCTCTGTTAATCCAAGCTCTGTTAAGCCCAGCTCTGTTAATCCCAGCTGTTAATCCCAGCTCTGTTAATCCCAGCTCTGTTAATCCCAGCTCTGTCAATCCCAGCTCTGTTAATCCCAGCCCTGTTAATCCGAGCCCTGTAAATCCCAGCTTTGTCAATCCCAGCTCTGTTAATCCCAGCTCTGTTAATCCCAGCTCTGTCAATCCCAGCTCTGTTAATCCCAGCTCTGTTAATCCCAGCTCTGTTAATCCCAGCTTTGTCAATCCCAGCTCTGTTAATCCCAGCTCTGTTAATCCCAGCTTTGTCAATCCCAGCTCTGTTAATCCCAGCTCTGTTAATCCCAGCTCTGTTAATCCCAGCTTTGTCAATCCCAGCTCTGTTAATCCCAGCTCTATTAATCCCAGCTCTGTTAAGCCCAGCCCTGTTAATCCCAGCTCTGTTAATCCCAGCTCTGTTAATCCCAGCTCTGTTAATCCCAGCTCTGTTAATCCCAGCTTTGTCAATCCCAGCTCTGTCAATCCCAGCTCTGTTAATCCCAGCTCTGTTAAGCCCAGCTCTGTTAATCCCAGCTGTTAATCCCAGCTCTGTTAATCCCAGCTTTGTCAATCCCAGCTCTGTTAATCCCAGCCCTGTTAATCCGAGCCCTGTAAATCCCAGCTTTGTCAATCCCAGCTCTGTCAATCCCAGCTCTGTTAATCCCAGCTTTGTCAATCCCAGCTCTGTTAATCCCAGCTCTGTTAATCCCAGCTTTGTCAATCCCAGCTCTGTTAATCTCAGCTTTGTCAATCCCAGCTCTGTTAATCCCAGCTCTGTTAATCCCAGCTCTGTCAATCCCAGCTCTGTTAATCCCAGCTCTGTTAATCCAGCTCTGTCAATCCCAGCTCTGTTAATCCCAGCTCTGTTAATCCCAGCTCTGTCAATCCCAGCTCTGTTAATCCCAGCTCTGTTAATCCCAGCCCTGTTAATCCCAGCTCTGTTAATCCCAGCTTTGTCAATCCCAGCTCTGTTAATCCCAGCTCTGTTAATCCCAGCTCTGTTAATCCCAGCTTTGTCAATCCCAGCTCTGTTAATCCCAGCTTTGTCAATCCCAGCTCTGTTAATCCCAGCTTTGTCAATCCCAGCTCTGTTAATCCCAGCCCTGTTAATCCGAGCCCTGTAAATCCCAGCTTTGTCAATCCCAGCTCTGTTAATCCCAGCTCTGTTAATCCAAGCTCTGTTAAGCCCAGCTCTGTTAATCCCAGCTGTTAATCCCAGCTCTGTTAATCCCAGCTCTGTTAATCCCAGCTCTGTCAATCCCAGCTCTGTTAATCCCAGCTGTTAATCCCAGCTCTGTTAAGCCCAGCTCTGTTAATCCCAGCTTTGTCAATCCCAGCTCTGTCAATCCCAGCTCTGTTAATCCCAGCTCTGTCAATCCCAGCTCTGTTAATCCCAGCTCTGTTAATCCCAGCTCTGTTAATCCAAGCTTTGTTAATCCCAGCTTTGTCAATCCCAGCTCTGTTAATCCCAGCTCTGTTAATCCCAGCTCTGTTAATCCCAGCTTTGTCAATCCCAGCTCTGTCAATCCCAGCTCTGTCAATCCCAGCTCTGTTAAGCCCAGCTCTGTTAATCCCAGCTCTGTTAATCCCAGCTGTTAATCCCAGCTCTGTTAATCCCAGCTCTGTCAATCCCAGCTCTGTTAATCCCAGCTCTCTTAATCCCAGCTCTGTTAATCCAAGCTTTGTTAATCCCAGCTTTGTCAATCCCAGCTCTGTTAATCCCAGCTTTGTCAATCCCAGCTCTGTTAATCCCAGCTCTGTTAATCCCAGCTTTGTCAATTCCAGCTCTGTTAATCCCAGCTTTGTCAATCCCAGCTCTGTTAATCCCAGCCCTGTTAATCCGAGCCCTGTAAATCCCAGCTTTGTCAATCCCAGCTCTGTTAATCCCAGCTCTGTTAATCCCAGCTCTGTCAATCCCAGCTCTGTTAATCCCAGCTCTGTTAATCCCAGCTCTGTCAATCCCAGCTCTGTTAATCCCAGCTCTGTTAATCCCAGCTCTGTCAATCCCAGCTCTGTTAATCCCAGCTCTGTTAATCCCAGCTCTGTTAATCCAAGCTTTGTTAATCCCAGCTTTGTCAATCCCAGCTCTGTTAATCCCAGCTCTGTCAATCCCAGCTCTGTTAATCCCAGCTCTGTAAATCCCAGCTCTGTTAATCCAAGCTTTGTTAATCCCAGCTCTGTTAATCCCAGCTCTGTTAATCCCAGCTCTGTTAATCCCAGCTTTGTCAATCCCAGCTCTGTTAATCCCAGCTCTGTTAATCCCAGCTTTGTCAATCCCAGCTCTGTTAATCCCAGCTCTGTTAATCCCAGCTCTGTTAATCCCAGCTTTGTCAATCCCAGCTCTGTTAATCCCAGCTCTGTCAATCCCAGCTCTATTAATCCCAGCTCTGTTAATCCCAGCCCTGTTAATCCCAGCTCTGTTAATCCCAGCTCTGTTAATCCCAGCTCTGTTAATCCCAGCTCTGTTAATCCCAGCTTTGTCAATCCCAGCTCTGTTAATCCCAGCTCTGTCAATCCCAGCTCTATTAATCCCAGCTCTGTTAATCCCAGCCCTGTTAATCCCAGCTCTGTTAATCCCAGCTCTGTCAATCCCAGCTCTGTTAATCCCAGCTCTGTTAAGCCCAGCTCTGTTAATCCCAGCTGTTAATCCCAGCTCTGTTAATCCCAGCTCTGTTAATCCCAGCTCTGTCAATCCCAGCTCTCTTAATCCCAGCTCTGTTAATCCCAGCTCTGTTAATCCCAGCTTTGTCAATCCCAGCTCTGTTAATCCCAGCCCTGTTAATCCCAGCTCTGTTAATCCCAGCTCTGTTAAGCCCAGCTCTGTTAATCCCAGCTGTTAATCCCAGCTCTGTTAATCCCAGCTCTGTTAATCCCAGCTCTGTTAATCCCAGCTCTGTTAATCCCAGCTGTTAATCCCAGCTCTGTTAATCCCAGCTCTGTTAATCCCGGGTCTGTTAATCCCAGCTCTGTTAATCCCAGCTGTTAATCCAAGCTTTGTTAATCCCAGCTTTGTCAATCCCAGCTCTGTCAATCCCAGCTCTGTTAATCCCAGCTCTGTTAATCCCAGCTTTGTCAATCCCAGCTCTGTTAATCCCAGCTTTGTCAATCCCAGCTCTGTTAATCCCAGCTCTGTTAATCCCAGCTTTGTCAATCCCAGCTCTGTTAATCCCAGCTTTGTCAATCCCAGCTCTGTTAATCCCAGCTCTGTCAATCCCAGCTTTGTTAATCTCAGATCTGTTAATCCCAGCTCAGTTAATCCCAGCTCTGTTAATCCCAGCTCTGTTAATCCCAGCTCTGTCAATCCCAGATCTGTTAATCCCAGCTTTATAAAATCCAGCTCTGTTAAGCCCAGCCCTGTTAATCCCAGCTGTTAATCCCAGCTCTGTTAATCCCAGCTCTGTTAATCCCAGCTCTGTCAATCCCAGCTTTGTCAATCCCAGCTCTGTGAATCCCAGCTCTGTTAATCCCAGCTCTGTTAATCCCAGCTGTCAATCCCAGCCCTGTTAATCCCAGCTCTGTCAATCCGAGCTCTGTTAATCCTAGCTCTGTTAATCTCAGCTCTGTCAATCCCAGCTCTGTTAATCCCAGCTCTGTCAATCCCAGCTTTGTCAATCCCAGCTCTGTTAATCCCAGCTCTGTCAATCCCAGCTCTGTTAATCCCAGCTCTGTTAATCCCAGCTCTGTTAATCCCGGCTCTGTCAATCCCAGCTCTGTTAATCCCAGCTCTGTTAATCCCGGCTCTGTTAATCCCAGCTCTGTTAATCCCAGCCCTGTTAATCCCAGCTCTGTTAATCCCAGCTGTTAATCCCAGCTCTGTTAATCCCAGCTCTGTTAATCCAAGCTTTGTTAATCCCAGCTTTGTCAATCCCAGCTCTGTTAATCCCAGCTCTGTTAATCCCAGCTCTGTCAATCCCAGCTCTGTTAATCCCAGCTTTTTAAATCCCAGCTCCGTTAATCCCAGCTCTGTCAATCCCAGCTCTGTTAATCCCAGCTTTGTTAATCCCGGCTCTGTCAATCCCAGCTCTGTTAATCCCGGCTCTGTTAATCCCAGCTCTGTTAATCCCAGCTCTGTCAATCCCAGCTCTGTTAATCCCGGCTCTGTCAATCCCGGCTCTGTCAATCCCAGCTCTGTTAATCCCGGCTCTGTTAATCCCAGCTCTGTTAATCCCAGCCCTGTCAATCCCAGCTCTGTTAATCCCAGCTCTGTCAATCCCAGCTCTGTCAATCCCAGCTTTGTCAATCCCAGCTCTGTTAATCCCAGCTCTATCAATCCCAGCTCTGTTAATCCCAGCTCTGTTAAGCCCAGCTTTGTCAATCCCAGCTCTGTTAATCCAAGCTTTGTTAATCCCAGCTCTGTCAATCCCAGCTCTGTTAATCCCAGCCCTGTTAATCCCAGCTCTGTTAATCCCAGCTGTTAATCCCAGCTCTGTTAATCCCAGCTCTGTTAATCCCAGCTCTGTCAATCCCAGCTTTGTCAATCCCAGCTCTGTTAATCCCAGCTCTATCAATCCCAGCTCTGTTAATCCCAGCTCTGTTAAGCCCAGCTTTGTCAATCCCAGCTCTGTTAATCCCAGCTCTGTTAATCCCAGCTTTATAAATTCCAGCTCTGTTAAGCCCAGCTCTGTTAATCCCAGCTGTTAATCCCAGCTTTGTCAATCCCAGCTCTGTTAATCCCAGCTCTGTTAATCCCAGCTTTGTCAATCCCAGCTCTGTTAATCCCAGCCCTGTTAATCCCAGCTCTGTCAATCCCAGCTCTGTTAATCCCAGCTCTGTTAATCCCAGCTCTGTCAATCCCAGCCCTGTTAATCCCAGCCCTGTTAATCCCAGCTCTGTTAATCCCAGCTCTGTTAATCCCAGCTCTGTTAATCCCAGCTTTATAAATTCCAGCTCTGTTAAGCCCAGCTCTGTTAATCCCAGCTTTATAAATTCCAGCTCTGTCAATCCCAGCTCTGTCAATCCCAGCTCTGTTAAGCCCAGCTCTGTTAATCCCAGCTTTATAAATTCCAGCTCTGTTAAGCCCAGCTCTGTTAATCCCAGCTGTCAATCCCAGCCCTGTTAATCCCAGCTCTGTTAATCCCAGATCTGTTAATCCCAGCTTTATAAATTCCAGCTCTGTTAAGCCCAGCTCTGTTAATCCCAGCTGTCAATCCCAGCCCTGTTAATCCCAGCTCTGTTAATCCCAGCTCTGTTAATCCCAGCTCTGTTAATCCAGGCTCTGTTAATCCCAGCTCTGTTAAGCCCAGCTCTGTCAATCCGAGCTCTGTTAATCCCAGCTCTGTTAATCCCAGCTCTGTTAATCCCAGCTTTATAAATTCCAGCTCTGTTAAGCCCAGCTCTGTTAATCCCAGCTGTTAATCCCAGCTCTGTTAATCCCAGCTCTGTTAATCCCAGCTCTGTTAATCCCAGCTTTGTCAATCCCAGCGCCGTTAATCCCAGCTCTGTCAATCCCAGCTCTGTCAATCCCAGCCCCGTTAATCCCAGCTCTGTTAATCCCAGCTGTTAATCCCAGCTCTGTTAATCCAAGCTTTGTTAATCCCAGCTCTGTCAATCCCAGCTCTGTTAATCCCAGCCCTGTTAATCCCAGCTCTGTTAATCCCAGCTGTTAATCCCAGTTCTGTCAATCCCAGCTCTGTTAATCCCAGCTTTGTCAATCCCAGCTCTGTGAATCCCAGCTCTGTTAATCCCAGCTTTGTCAATCCCAGCTCTGTTAATCCCAGCTCTGTTAATCCCAGCTTTGTCAATCCCAGCTCTGTTAATCCCAGCTCTGTCAATCCCAGCTCTGTTAATCCCAGCTCTGTTAATCCCAGCTTTGTCAATCCCAGCTCTGTTAATCCCAGCTTTGTCAATCCCAGCTCTGTTAATCCCAGCTCTGTTAATCCCAGCTCTGTTAATCCCAGCTCTGTTAATCCCAGCTCTGTCAATCCCAGCTCTGTTAATCCCAGCCCTGTTAATCCCAGCTCTGTTAATCCCAGCTGTTAATCCCAGCTCTGTTAATCCCAGCTCTGTTAATCCCAGCTTTGTTAATCCCAGCTTTGTCAATCCCAGCTCTGTTAATCCCAGCTCTGTCAATCCCAGCTCTGTTAATCCCAGCTTTGTCAATCCCAGCTCTGTCAATCCCAGCTTTGTCAATCCCAGCTCTGTTAATCCCAGCTCTGTTAATCCCAGCTCTGTCAATCCCAGCTCTGTTAATCCCAGCTCAGTTAATCCCAGCTCTGTTAATCCCAGCTCTGTCAATCCCAGCTCTGTTAATCCCAGCTCTGTTAATCCCAGCTCTGTCAATCCCAGCTCTGTTAATCCCAGCTCTGTTAATCCCAGCTCTGTTAAGCCCAGCTCTGTCAATCCGAGCTCTGTTAATCCCAGCTCTGTTAATCCCAGCTCTGTCAATCCCAGCTCTGTCAATCCCAGCTCTGTCAATCCCAGCTCTGTTAATCCCAGCTCTGTTAATCCCAGCGTTATAAATTCCAGCTCTGTTAAGCCAAGCTCTGTTAATCCCAGCTGTTAATCCCAGCTCTGTTAATCCCAGCTCTGTTAATCCCAGCTCTGTTAATCCCAGCTGTTAATCCCAGCTCTGTTAATCCCAGCTCTGTTAATCCCAGCTCTGTCAATCCCAGCTCTGTCAATCCCAGCTCTGTTAATCCCAGCCCTGTTAAGCCCAGCTGTTAATCCCAGCTCTGTTAATCCCAGCTCTGTTAATCCCAGATCTGTTAATCCCAGCTCTGTCAATCCCAGCTCTGTTAATCCCAGCTCTGTTAATCCCAGATCTGTTAATCCCAGCTCTGTCAATCCCAGCTCTGTTAATCCCAGCTCTGTTAAGCCCAGCTCTGTTAATCCCAGCTTTATAAATTCCAGCTCTGTTAAGCCCAGCTCTGTTAATCCCAGCTCTGTTAATCCCAGCTTTGTAAATCCCAGCTCCGTTAATCCCAGCTCTGTCAATCCCAGCTCTGTCAATCCCAGCTCTGTCAATCCCAGCTCTGTTAATCCCGGCTCTGTCAATCCCAGCTCTGTTAATCCCAGCTCTGTTAATCCCGGCTCTGTTAATCACGGCTCTGTTAATCCCAGCCCTGTCAATCCCAGCTCTGTTAATCCCAGCTCTGTCAATCCCAGCTCTGTTAATCCCAGCTCTGTCAATCCCAGCTCTGTTAATCCCAGCTCTGTCAATCCCAGCCCCGTTAATCCCAGCTCTGTTAATCCCAGCTCTGTTAATCCCAGCTTTATAAAATCCAGCTCTGTTAAGCCCAGCCCTGTTAATCACAGCTGTTAATCCCAGCTCTGTTAATCCAAGCTTTGTTAATCCCAGCTCTGTTAATCCCAGCTCTGTCAATCCCAGCTCTGTTAATCCCAGCTCTGTTAATCCCAGCTCTGTTAATCCCAGCTTTGTCAATCCCAGCTCTGTTAATCCCAGCTCTGTTAATCCCAGCTCTGTCAATCCCAGCTCCCTTAATCACAGCTCTGTCAATCCCAGATCTGTTAATCCCAGCTTTATAAAATCCAGCTCTGTTAAGCCCAGCCCTGTTAATCACAGCTGTTAATCCCAGCTCTGTTAATCCAAGCTTTGTTAATCCCAGCTCTGTTAATCCCAGCTGTCAATCCCAGCTCTGTTAATCCCAGCTCTGTTAATCCCAGATCTGTTAATCCCAGCTTTATAAATTCCAGCTCTGTTAAGCCCAGCTCTGTTAATCCCAGCTCTGTTAATCCCAGCTCTGTCAATCCCAGCTTTGTCAATCCCAGCTCTGTCAATCCCAGCTCTGTTAATCCCAGCTCTGTCAATCCCAGCTCTGTTAATCCCAGCTCTGTTAATCCCAGCTCTGTTAATCCCAGCTTTGTCAATCCCAGCTCCGTTAATCCCAGCTCTGTCAATCCCAGCTCTGTCAATCCCAGCTCTGTCAATACCAGCTCTGTCAATCCCACCTCTGTCAATCCCAGCCCTGTTAATCCCAGCTCTGTCAATCCCAGCCCTGTTAATCCCAGCTCTGTCAATCCCAGCCCTGTTAATCCCGGCTCTGTTAATCCCAGCTCTGTTAATCCCAGCCCTGTCAATCCCAGCTCTGTCAATCCCAGCTGTTAATCCCAGCTCTGTCAATCCCAGCCCCGTTAATCCCAGCTCTATTAATCCCAGCTGTTAATCCCAGCTCTGTTAATCCCAGCTCTGTTAATCCCAGCCCTGTTAATCCCAGCTCTGTCAATCCCAGCTCTGTTAATCCCAGCTCTGTTAATCCCAGCTCTGTTAATCCCAGCTTTATAAATTCCAGCTCTGTTAAGCCCAGCTCTGTTAATCCCAGCTGTTAATCCCAGCTCTGTTAATCCCAGCTCTGTTAATCCCAGCTTTGTAAATCCCAGCTCCGTTAATCCCAGCTCTGTCAATCCCAGCTCTGTCAATCCCAGCTCTGTTAATCCCAGCTCTGTCAATCCCAGCTCTGTTAATCCCAGCTTTGTTAATCCCAGCTCTGTTAATCCCAGCTCTGTTAATCCCGGCTCTGTCAATCCCAGCTCTGTTAATCCCAGCTCTGTTAATCCCGGCTCTGTTAATCACGGCTCTGTTAATCCCAGCCCTGTCAATCCCAGCTCTGTCAATCCCAGCTCTGTTAATCCCAGCTCTGTCAATCCCAGCTTTGTCAATCCCAGCTCTGTTAATCCCAGCTCTGTCAATCCCAGCTCTGTTAATCCCAGCTTTGTCAATCCCAGCTCTGTTAATCCCAGCTCTGTCAATCCCAGCTCTGTTAATCCCAGCTCTGTTAATCCCAGCTCTGTTAATCCCAGCTTTGTCAATCCCAGCTCTGTTAATCTCAGCTTTGTTAATCCCAGCTCTGTCAATCCCAGATCTGTTAATCCCAGCTTTATAAAATCCAGCTCTGTTAATCCCAGCTCTGTTAATCCCAGCTTTGTCAATCCCAGCTCTGTTAATCCCAGCTCTGTTAATCCCAGCTTTGTCAATCCCAGCTCTGTTAATCCCAGCTTTGTTAATCCCAGCTCTGTTAATCCCAGCTCTGTTAATCCCAGCTCTGTTAATCCCAGCTTTGTCAATCCCAGCTCTGTTAATCCCAGCTCTGTCAATCCCAGCTCTGTTAATCCCAGCTCTGTTAATCCCAGCTCTGTTAATCCCAGCTCTGTTAATCCCAGCTCTGTTAATCCAAGCTTTGTTAATCCCAGCTCTGTCAATCCCAGCTCTGTTAATCCCAGCTCTGTTAATCCCAGCTCTGTTAATCCCAGCTTTATAAATTCCAGCTCTGTTAATCCCAACTCTGTTAATCCCAGCTGTTAATCCCAGCCCTGTTAATCCCAGCTCTGTTAATCCCAGCTTTGTCAATCTCAGCTGTTAATCCCAGCTCTGTTAATCCCAGCTCTGTTAATCCCAGCTTTATAAATTCCAGCTCTGTTAATCCCAACTCTGTTAATCCCAGCTGTTAATCCCAGCCCTGTTAATCCCAGCTCTGTTAATCCCAGCTTTGTCAATCCCAGCTCTGTTAATCCCAGCTCTGTTAATCCCAGCTTTGTCAATCCCAGCTCTGTTAATCCCAGCCCTGTTAATCCCAGCTCTGTTAATCCCAGCTCTCTTAATCCCAGTTCTGTTAATCCCAGCTCTGTTAATCCTAGCTCTGTTAATCCCAGCTTTATAAATTCCAGCTCTGTTAAGCCCAGCTCTGTTAATCCCAGCTCTGTCAATCCCAGCTCTGTTAATCCCAGCTCTGTTAATCCTAGCTCTGTTAATCCCAGCTTTGTTAATCCCAGCTCTGTTAATCCCAGCTCTGTCAATCCCAGCTCTGTTAATCCCAGCTCTGTTATTCCCAGCTTTATAAATTCCAGCTCTGTTAAGCCCAGCTCTGTTAATCCCAGCTGTCAATCCCAGCCCTGTTAATCCCAGCTCTGTTAATCCCAGATCTGTTAATCCCAGCTTTATAAATTCCAGCTCTGTTAAGCCCAGCTCTGTCAATCCCAGCTCCCTTAATCCCAGCTCTGTTAATCCCAGCTCTGTTAATCCCAGCTCTGTTAATCCCAGCTCTGTCAATCCCAGCTCTGTTAATCCCAGCTGTTAATCCCAGCTCTGTTAATCCCAGCTTTATAAATTCCAGCTCTGTTAATCCCAGCTCTGTTAATCCCAGCTCTGTTAATCCCAGCTTTGTCAGTCCCAGCTCCGTTAATCCCAGCTCTGTCAATCCAAGCTCTGTCAATCCCAGCTCTGTTAATCCCAGCTCTGTTAATCCCGGCTCTGTCAATCCCAGCTCTGTTAATCCCAGCTCTGTTAACCCCGGGTCTGTCAATCCCAGCTCTGTTAATCCCAGCTCTGTCAATCCCAGCTCTGTTAATCCCAGCTCTGTTAATCCCAGCTCTGTCAATCCCAGCTCTGTTAATCCCAGCTTTGTCAATCCCAGCTCTGTTAATCCCAGCTCTGTTAATCCCAGCTTTGTCAATCCCAGCTCTGTTAATCCCAGCTCTGTTAATCCCAGCTCTGTTAATCCCAGCTCTGTCAATCCCAGCTCTGTTAATCCCAGCTCTGTTAATCCCAGCCCTGTTAATCCCAGCTCTGTTAATCCCAGCTCTGTTAATCCCAGCTTTATAAATTCCAGCTCTGTTAAGCCCAGCTCTGTTAATCCCAGCTGTCAATCCCAGCCCTGTTAATCCCAGCTCTGTTAATCCCAGCTCTGTTAATCCCAGCTTTGTCAATCCCAGCTCTGTTAATCCCAGCTCTGTCAATCCCAGCTCTGTCAATCCCAGCTCTGTTAATCCCAGCTCTGTCAATCCCAGCTCTGTCAATCCCAGCTCTGTTAATCCCAGCTCTGTTAATCCCAGCTCTGTCAATCCCAGCTCTGTTAATCCCAGCTCTGTCAATCCCAGCTCTGTTAACCCCAGCTCTGTTAATCCCAGCTCTGTCAATCCCAGCTCTGTCAATCCCAGCTCTGTTAATCCCAGCTCTGTCAATCCAAGCTCTGTTAATCCCAGCTCTGTTAATCCCAGCTCTGTCAATCCCAGCTCTGTTAATCCCAGCTCTGTTAATCCCAGCTCTGTTAATCCCAGCTTTATAAATTCCAGCTCTGTTAAGCCCAGCTCTGTTAATCCCAGCTGTTAATCCCAGCTCTGTTAATCCCAGCTCTGTTAATCCCAGCTCTGTTAATCCCAGCTTTGTCAATCCCAGCTCCGTTAATCCCAGCTCTGTCAATCCCAGCTCTGTTAATCCCAGCTCTGTTAATCCCAGCTCTGTTAATCCCAGCTCTGTCAATCCCAGCTCTGTCAATCCCAGCCCTGTTAATCCCAGCTCTGTCAATCCCAGCTCTGTCAATCCCGGCTCTGTCAATCCCGGCTCTGTTAATCCCGGCTCTGTCAATCCCAGCCCCGTTAATCCCAGCTCTGTTAATCCCAGCTCTGTTAATCCCAGCCCTGTTAATCCCAGCTCTGTTAATCCCAGCTGTTAATCCCAGCTCTGTTAATCCCAGCTCTGTTAATCCAAGCTTTGTTAATCCCAGCTTTGTCAATCCCAGCTCTGTTAATCCCAGCTCTGTTAATCCTAGCTCTGTTAATCCCAGCTTTGTTAATCCCAGCTTTGTCAATCCCAGCTCTGTTAATCCCAGCTTTGTCAATCCCAGCTCTGTCAATCCCAGCTCTGTTAATCCCAGCTCTGTTAAGCCCAGCTTTGTCAATCCCAGCTCTGTTAATCCCAGCTCTGTTAATCCCAGCTTTATGAATTCCAGCTCTGTTAAGCCCAGCTCTGTTAATCCCAGCTGTTAATCCCAGCTCTGTTAATCCCAGCTCTGTTAATCCCAGCTTTGTTAATCCCAGCTCTGTTAATCCCAGCTTTATAAATTCCAGCTCTGTCAATCCCAGCCCTGTTAATCCCAACTCTGTTAATCCCAGCTGTTAATCCCAGCTCTGTTAATCCCAGCTCTGTTAACCCAGCTCTGCTAAACCCAGCTCTGTTAATCCCAGCTGGGATGAACTCACAGTGCTGCCTTTGGGGCCGTTTTTCTCTGGAGAGCCCTGGGAAAAGGAAAAAGTGGGATCAGCCCAGCTCAGAGCAGTGTCCCCTCAAAGCCACCCTGCTGTCCCCAGAGCTGTCACCTTGTCTCCTTTGACTCCAGGCAAGCCTTGTGGTCCTGGGATGCCAGGTGGGCCCTGCTCACCCTTTGGGCCCTGGAAATCCAAGGAATATGGGGAAATGATTGAGAGGAGAAAATTGAAAGCTTACCTATCAGGGAATCATCCCCAAGGCATTGAGGTGCAGCTCCCCATCCTCCAGCTGATCCCAGCCTCCCAACCTTCCCTAAATCCCAGCTCTGAGGGTACACAGGGCACAAAACCGTGGAGAATCCATGCCCAGAGCAGTGATTTTTCCATGGATGGATTCCTGTCCACAGGAAAAGCACTAAAAATCAGAGTTTTGGCTGTTGTTCCAGTGCAGGAAAGCTCTGGAGAGGGGCTGGGCTCTCCTGGGATGGGAGGAAATTCCTGTCCCAGCTGGGGTGCCATTAATCCCTGAGCTATTCCCTAATCCCCCAGCAGCAGGGCAGGCATGGGACTGACCCCAGATCAAAGGGGGAGGTCTGGCTGTGCCCCACTGATCCCAAAGCCAGGCTTGGAATCCCACATCCCAGGCTGAGTGTCCCCGTGTGCCAGCCTGGATTTGGGGACAACTCAGAGCATTCCCTCGTGTCCCAGAGTGGATTTGAGGACAATTCAGAGCATTCCCCGTGTCCCAGAGTGGCTTTGGGGACAACTGAGAACCTGTCCCATGTCCCAGCCCCTCTCTGGGGACATCTCAGAGCATCCCTCGTGTCCAAGAGTGGCTTTGGGGACAATTTAGAGCATTCCCTGTGTCCCAGCTCAGCTTTGGGGACAATTCAGAGCATTCCCCGTGTCCCAGAGTGGCTTTGGGGACAATTCAGAGCATGTCCTGTGTGCCAGCCTGGATTTGGGGACAACTGAGAGCCCGTCCCATGTCCCAGCCCCTCTCTGGGGACATCTCAGAGCATTCCCTGTGTCCCAGAGTGGCTTTGGGAAAATTTCAGAGCATCTCCCATGTCCCAGATTGGCTTTGGGGACAATTCACTGGATTTGGGGACATCTCAGAGCATTCCCTGTGTCCCAGAGTGGCTTTGGGAAAAATTCAGAGCATCTCCCATGTCCCAGATTGGCTTTGGGGACAATTCACTGGATTTGGGGACAACTCAGAGCATCCCTCGTGTCCCAGAGTGGCTTTGGGGACAACTCAGAGCCTGTCCCACAACTCCAGCTCCTCCACGGGGACATCTCAGAGCATCTCCCATGCCCCAGCCTTGCTTTGGGGACAATTCACCGGCTTTTGGGACAATTCAGAGCATCCCCCATGTCCCAGTCCAACTTTGGGGACAATTTACCGGCTTTGAGGACAACTCAGAGCATTCCCTGTGTCCCAATCCGGCTCTGGGGACAATTCACCACCCCTGGGGACAACTCAGAGCATTCCCTGTGTCCCAGCCCAGCTTTGGGGACAACTCACCGGCTTTGGGGACAACTCACCGCTCTGCCCTGCTCTCCCGGAGGTCCCACGAGGCCACGCTCGCCCCTGTCACCCTGCGGGAAGGAGCGGAGTCAGGGCCACCCCTCCTGGCACTGCCACACCCCCGCGGTGTCCCCAACTCACCTTCGGCCCGGGGACACCCTGCGGGCCCTGCTCACCCCGAGGTCCGGGCTCGCCCTAAAAACGGGGGAGAAAATCCCACAGAAATGGGATTGACGGGCGGGGTGTGCTCCTTGTCCTTCCCCCAGGCAGGGGTGGCCCTGTCCTCGTCACCGGGGTAGTGACAGGAGCAGGGTGGCAATGAAGTGCCCGATTCCGCTTTGAGCTCGCAGGAAACGAGGAAAAAAGGGAAAAAGAGAGAGCTGAGCCCCGAGGCTGTCCCCGGGAGGGACACGGCGACATCTCGGTACTTACAAGCTGCCCTGGGGCACCGGTGGCACCGGGGTGGCCCCGAGGACCCGATTAACCCTGTGAAGGGAGAGCGACGGGAGTCAGAGGGGACAGGGGGGGACAGTGGGAACAGCAGGGACAGAGAGGGACAATGGGGACTGGAAGGGACAGTGGGGACAGGGAGGGGACAAGAGCCACGGGGTGGATGCTCAGAGGTGTCACCTACCTTGTCACCTGGGCCACCTTTGCTTCCTGGCTGGCCTGGCAATCCCTAAGGGAACAAATCTGGGATCAACCCCTGGGCACAGCTCAGTGTCCCCTCAGGGTGTCACCTCTGGCACAGCTCAGTGTCCCCTCGGGCTGTCACCCCTGGCACAGCTCAGTGTCCCCTCAGGGTGTCACCCCTGGCACAGCTCAGTGTCCCCTCAGGGTGTCACCCCTGGCACAGCTCAGTGTCCCCTCAGGGTGTCACCCCTGGGCACAGCTCAGTGTCCCCTCAGGGTGTCACCTCTGGCACAGCTCAGTGTCCCCTCAGGGTGTCACCCCTGGCACAGCTCAGTGTCCCCTCGGGCTGTCACCCCTGGCACAGCTCAGTGTCCCCTCAGGGTGTCACCCCTGGGCACAGCTCAGTGTCCCCTCAGGGTGTCACCCCTGGCACAGCTCAGTGTCCCCTCGGGCTGTCACCCCTGGCACAGCTCAGTGTCCCCTCAGGGTGTCACCCCTGGCACAGCTCAGTGTCCCCTCGGGCTGTCACCCCTGGCACAGCTCAGTGTCCCCTCAGGGTGTCACCCCTGGCACAGCTCAGTGTCCCCATGGCGTGCTGTCCCTGGCACCCCTGGCAGAGGGCTGTCACCCCTCAGGGCACAGCCTGGCGGGTCCCTCACTCACAGCTTGTCCCCGGTTTCCCGGCGTTCCCGGCCGTCCGGCCTGTCCTGTGCCACCCTGCGAGGGACAGAGGGGGTGTCACCAGGATTGGGGTGCCCACAAGGGACATTGTTCCCTTTGCCATTCCCGTTTTTCCCATGGGTGGCATTCCCTCACCTTCACTCCTGGGATCCCTGGGGTGCCATCCTTGCCATCGATGCCAGGGAGGCCCTGAAAAGGGACAAGAGCCACACGTGGGACACCTCAAAGGGACTCAAAGGCTCACGGTGGGGACAAAAAAACATGAGGAGGGAAAGGAACATTCCAGGTGTGTGTGCTGGAGGGGACAAGGACACACGATGGCACAGCCAGGGACGGGCAGGGCACAGGTGCCACCAGCTGTACTCACATTCTCCCCCTTGGGGCCGATGTCACCCTGGGGTCCCCTAATGCCACGGCCACCCTAGAGCAGGAGGGGACAAGTGTCAGTGTCCTGCTGGTGCAGGGGACAGAGCTGGGAGCTGGAGATGCCCTCGAGGGCACCGAGGGAACAGTGCCAAGCTGGGGAAAAGGGGACACTGCCACTGGGGGTGTCACGTACCAGCTCTCCCTTGTCACCAGGGCTCCCAGGCGGTCCCTTGGGGCCTTCCCTGCCCTGGAGGAGAGAGGAACACAAGGATTGAGCACGGCAAAGTGGGACCCCAGAGCAGGCAGGGCCGAGGAGGGGACACCCACCGGCCTCCCAGCGGCTCCAATGCTCCCAACCATGCCCTTGTATCCAGCAGCACCCTGGAAAGAGAGCAAGGAAAGGTCAATTCCCATCCCAACCCATCCCTGCACCCCTGAGATGGCCCACCATGGAGGGAGGATGATGATGATGATGATGATGATGATGCTGGGAATGATCTCAGTGGCATCTGAGCCAGGGGATGCCACTCGCACTCACCGTCTCCCCTTTGAGTCCTGCCATGCCAGGGTACCCCCTGAGGCCCTGAGGTCCCTGCAGGGAAGGAAACAAAGCAAATTCAGCCGGGAAAAAAAACCAACCCAGGGGGGAGCAGCAATTACAGCAAAACCCAACACCGGGAATCCAAACACGAGGAATTCCAGTCCCTCCTAATTCCAGAGCCCCCAGCAGGTGCTTTTCCAGCTGTCAATTCCATAACTCCAAACTGCAGCCACTTCTCCGGGCCACAGCTCTTGGCTTCAAAGCAGTTTTGCCCTTTCCTGGCCTGCAGGGCTCAGCCCAGTAATTGTTTTTCATCTTCAAAGTGCTCTGAGAATTCCTGTGGCTTTAATTCCCCCCGGGGCAAGGGGGACTCAGGGGACAGCAGGGATTTATCCCAAATTATCCCTGGGAACAGCCCAGGTGCCCATGGAGCTCTGCAGAAGGAGAACTGGTGGCATCCATGGCTGGGACAGGGATGGGATGGAGGCTTTGCTTCAGCAGGGACAGGCTGGTGTCACTCCGGGCCTGGCACCGGAATACCCCTGGCCAGGAGCTCTCCACATGGATTCCAGTCAAGGCAGCGCTAAAAAATTCCATCAAAATCCATTAAAAAAAAATCCATAAAAATCCACCCAAACAGAGGAACCCCCCCTGCCCCTCCTTCCCAAAGTCTAAATCCGGCCTCGGCCGTCGCCACAGCAAAACCAGGAACCTTCTCAAAATATCTGCGGGATCATCCGAGCCAAAGCCATCCCAAAGTTTCCCCTCTGGATGCTCCCTGCCGGGCAGCAGGAGGAAATTCGGGATCCAGGAGTGGAAAAGAGATTTCCCCCAAAGTTTTCTGGCTGGGAATATTCTCGGGAATCGGGGCAGCAAATCCCGGAGTTTGTGGGGAACGATCCCGAGGAGCGGAACAGGCTCCGGCTGCCCCCGCACATTCCCAGAATCCGGAGCCTGATGAGGTGGGAGCTTGGAAAAGCAGCCAGGGATTCCGGCCGGGAGTGGCTCCAGGGCCCCCCGGATTGGGGTGGGATATGGGGAGTTTGGGATGGGGTGAAAATCCTGGGAATGGGGAGTTCGGGATGGGGTGGGAATGGGATGAAAATCCCAAGAATTTTCCCCTTAAATTGGGGTGGGAATGGGGTGAAAATCCTGGGAGCGTGGAGTTTGGGATGGGGTGGGAATGGGAATGGGAATGGGGAATGGGAATGGGGATGGGGGATGGGGGATGGGGAATGGAGAATGGAGAATGGGGATGGGGATGGGGGATGGGGAATGGGATAATGGGGAATGGGAATGGGGAATGGGAATGGGGAATGGGATAATGGGGAATGGGGATGGGGAATGGGGAATGGGGGAATGGGAATGGGGGAATGGGGGATGGGAATGGGGATGGGGGAATGGGGATGGGAATGGGAATGGGATAATGGGAATGGGGATGGGAATGGGGGATGGGGAATGGGGAATGGGAATGGGATAATGGGAATGGAATGGGAATGGGGATGGGAATGGGGATGGGGAATGGGGAATGGGGGATGGGAATGGGGAATGGGATAATGGGAATGGAATGGGAATGGGGAATGGGAATGGGGAATGGGGAATGGGGGATGGGAATGGGGAATGGGATAATGGGAATGGGGAATGGGAATGGGGAATGGGGAATTTCAGCCCCAGCTTTCCCAACTTTCAGCCTCAGTTTTCCCATCTTTTCCCCCAAATTTCAGCCCCATTTTTCCCAAATTCCAGCCTTTTATCCCACTTTTCAGCCTTGGTTTTCCCAACCTTCAGCCCATTTTTTCCCAAACTCCAGCTCTTTATTCCCGAATTTCAGATGCAGGATTTCTGATAATTGTCCTCCCTCACCCCGGGATTTTTGGGAAGACATTCCAAACCCGGCCGGCAGCACCGAGCGGAAAAATCCCCAGGAGGGAGAGAAAAAAGCAGGAATATAAAAAAAAGCAGGAATAGAACAAAAAATAAGAATGTCAAAAAACGCATGAATAAAAAAAAAAAAGCAGGAATATAGAAAACTGCAGAAATAGGAAAAAGCAGGAATATACAAAAAAAGCAGGAATATTAAAAAAAAAAACCCTAGGAAAATGAAATAAAAGCAGGAATATGACAAGAAGCATGAATATAAAAAAAATCAGGAATAGTAGAATAACCAGAAATATTTAAAAAGTAGGAATATAAAAAAAAAAAAAACCAGGGGAAAAGAGCAGGAATATTTAAAAAACCCCAAAAGTATGAAAAAAAGCAGGAACACGAAAAAGGAAATAATATGAAAAAAGCAGGAATATTAAAAAACAGGAATAAAAAAGACCAGAGGAATAGGAAAAGAAGCAGAAATATAACAAAAAGCAGGAATTAAAAACAGGTGGAAAATTTAAAAAAAGGTAGAATATATAAAAGAAGCAGGAATAAAGAAAAGCCGGAATAGAACAAAAAAAGCAGGACTGTAACAAAAAGCAGAAATATAATAAAAAAGCAGGATAGAACAAAAAAGAAAGAACACAAAACAGCAGAAATAAAAATGTTGGAATAAAAAGAAGTGGGAATATTAAAAAAAGGAATATTTTTAAAAAACAGTAATATTAAAATAAGCAGGTATATAACAAAAAAATCAGGAATTAAAAAAAGGTGGAATTAAAAGAAGTGGGAATATTAAAAAAAGGAATATTTTAAAAAACCAGTAATATTAAAATAAGCAGGTATATACCAAAAAATCAGGAATTAAAAAAAGGCGGAATAAAAAAAAAAAGCAGGAATAAAAAGAAAAAGTTGGAATATTAAAAAAGCAAAAATATAACAAAGCAGGAATACAAAGATAGCAGGAACATTAAAAGAGCAGGAATATTAAAAAAGCAGGACTATAACAAAAAGGAACACAAAAGAGCAGGAATATAAAGTAAGGTGAAATATAAAAAAAAACCAGGAATATTTCAAAAAAAATCAAGAATACAACGAAAAGCGGGAATTAAAAAAAGGTGGAATATAACTAAAAGCAGGAATACAAAAAAAAATGGAGTATAAAAAAGCAGGAATATTAAAAAAAGGTGGAATATATATAAAAAAAAAACCAACAAAAAAGTAAGAATATAAAAAAATCAGGGAAAGTTTCCGCTCGCTCCGGGTCATTTCCAATGTTTTGGGTGATGTCATTCCTCCCACATGGAATCCCAAATCCATGGAATCCTATAAACCATGGAATCCCAAACCAAGGAATCCCAAAACCATGGAATCCCAAAACCATGGAATCCCAAAGCCATGGAATCATGGAAGAGGGTTTAGGATGGAAGGGATTTTAGGGATGATCCCATTCCTGTGGGGCAGCTCCTGCTATCCCGGGATGCTCCAGGCATGGAGCAGCCCCAGATTCTCTGAGAATTCCACCCCAAAAATCCCAATATTCCATAGGAAGCCATTCCCTGTTTTTCATCCCTTCAGCTTTTACACCAAATGCCTCCCCAGCTCTCCCAGAAAAACCCCTGGAGAAGGTTCTGGGATCTCCTGGAATTCACATTTTCCAGCAATCCCAGCTCCTGCTGCTGATCCCTGCGTGCCCCAAGGGCTCCGGGACTGATCCCAAATCCAGACCTGGAAAATCTGACGGAGCGAACACGGATGGATTGGGAATTGGGATTTAACTGGAATCCTAAAACCATGGAATCCTATAAACCATGGAATCCCAAAACATGGAATCATATAAACCATGGAATCCTATAAAGCATGGAATCCCAAACCATGGAATCCCAAACCATGGAATGGTATAAACCATGGAATCCCAAAACCACGGAATCCTATAAACCATGGAATCCCATAAACCATGGAATCCCAAACCATGGAATCCTATAAACCATGGAATCCCAAAACCCTTGACAGACCTTTCCAGGGGGAATATTCCCAAAAATCCCACATAACCCCCCCTCCAAGGCACTGCCTGAGGCCATTCCCTCAGTTCCAAAAGATTGTGAGGATTCTGATATCCCAAAATTTCCACAATTTTACTGAAATCCAGAAAAAAACGCTCACATTTTCCTAATTTCTCTGATTTTCCTGTATAAAAAACTTTATCTGAGCACAATTCCCAAAATTCCCTCCCTTGGTTAATCCCTGTGTTCACAAGGTGAAATCCAGGGAAAACTTTCCTTAGGGCAGGGTCGGGAATTAATTAGGATGGGGATACGATGGAGCCATTCCCAAAATTCCAGGACAAGGAGCACCAAACCCGAACCCCGGAGTTTTCCCGAGTTTTTCCAGGGTTTTTTTGGGAACAAAGGCTCTGGAACGGCTCAGGGCCAGGATCAGCGCTCCCCCCTCTGGCAGCTCCGGGGATGCGTTCCCGAGCTCTTCCTCACATTCCCAAAATTGTTATTCCAGAGAAATCCCATTGAACCCCGCTCCGGAGGCAGCCTTGGCTCAGGAGGAGCTCCTGGAAAAATCTCCAGGATTTCCCTGGGGGGTTTTGGGATCTCCCTGGAATTTGGCGGTGCCATCCTGATCCCATTCCTGATCCCATTATCCCATCCCCGACCCCATTATCCCATCCCCAGCCCCATTATCCCATTCCCGACCCCATTATCCCATTCCCGGTGTACCCCAGCCCTTCCCAGGCCGTTTTTCCAGCCGTAATTCCGGATTTCTCCCCCTCTCCGAGGTTCTGTCCCGCTCAGGGCTGCGGCTCTCGGGGCCTTTTCCAGGAGAATTCCGGGCTCCGGCCGCCCCCGGAGCGCCGGGAATTGCCAGGGCCGGTAATGGATTGAGCAGGGATCGGGGACGGGCCCAGCCCTGCGGACATTCCAGAGCTCTTCCTGAGGTTTCTCCGAGGCCGGAAAAGCTCAGGGAGCTCTGGAATTCCAGAGCAGGAGCGCCGGGAGTGATCCCACATGGAATTCGCAGCGTTCCCGAAATTCTCTCCCCTCCCAGAGCCCACATGGAGACGGAAATCAGGGAATTAAGAGATTGGAAAAGGCCAACCTCGGTCTTGTCTCCATCCCACATCGAAAGGGATGGGAATTCCAGCTGGGAATGGGGATCCCAGCCCCGAATTCCAGCTGGGAATGAGGATTCCAACCCAGAATTCCAGCTGGGAATGAGGATCCCAGCCCAGAATTCCAGCTGGGAATGAGGATTCCAACCCAGAATTCCAGCTGGGAATGGGGATCCCAGCCCCGAATTCCAGCTGGGAATGAGGATTCCAACCCAGAATTCCAGCTGGGAATGGGGATCCCAGCCCCGAATTCCAGCTGGGAATGAGGATTCCAACCCAGAATTCCAGCTGGGAATGAGGATCCCAGCCCAGAATTCCAGCTGGGAATGGGGATTCCAACCCAGAATTCCAGCTGGGAATGGGGATCCCAGCCCAGAATTCCAGCTGGGAATGAGGATTCCAACCCAGAATTCCAGCTGGGAATGGGGATCCCAGCCCCGAATTCCAGCTGGGAATGGGGATCCCAGCCCCGAATTCCAGCTGGGAATGAGGATTCCAACCCAGAATTCCAGCTGGGAATGGGGATCCCAGCCCCGAATTCCAGCTGGGAATGGGGATCCCAGCCCCGAATTCCAGCTGGGAATGAGGATCCCAGCCCAGAATTCCAGCTGGGAATGGGGATCCCAGCCCAGAATTCCAGCTGGGAATGAGGATCCCAGCCCAGAATTCCAGCTGGGAATGAGGATCCCAGCCCCGAATTCCAGCTGGGAATGAGGATTCCAACCCAGAATTCCAGCTGGGAATGAGGATCCCAGCCCAGAATTCCAGCTGGGAATGAGGATTCCAACCCAGAATTCCAGCTGGGAATGGGGATCCCAGCCCCGAATTCCAGCTGGGAATGGGGATCCCAGCCCCGAATTCCAGCTGGGAATGAGGATTCCAACCCAGAATTCCAGCTGGGAATGGGGATCCCAGCCCAGAATTCCAGCTGGGAATGTGGATCCCAGCCCCGAATTCCAGCTGGGAATGAGGATTCCAACCCAGAATTCCAGCTGGGAATGAGGATTCCAACCCAGAATTCCAGCTGGGAATGGGGATCCCAGCCCCGAATTCCAGCTGGGAATGAGGATTCCAACCCAGAATTCCAGCTGGGAATGAGGATCCCAGCCCCGAATTCCAGCTGGGAATGAGGATTCCAACCCAGAATTCCAGCTGGAATGAGGATCCCAGCCCAGAATTCCAGCTGGGAATGAGGATTCCAACCCAGAATTCCAGCTGGGAATGGGGATCCCAGCCCCGAATTCCAGCTGGGAATGGGGATCCCAACCCAGAATTCCAGCTGGGAATGTGGATCCCAGCCCAGAATTCCAGCTGGGAATGAGGATTCCAACCCAGAATTCCAGCTGGGAATGAGGATTCCAACCCAGAATTCCAGCTGGGAATGGGGATCCCAGCCCAGAATTCCAGCTGGGAATGTGGATCCCAGCCCCGAATTCCAGCTGGGAATGAGGATTCCAACCCAGAATTCCAGCTGGGAATGGGGATCCCAGCCCCGAATTCCAGCTGGGAATGAGGATTCCAACCCAGAATTCCAGCTGGGAATGAGGATCCCAGCCCAGAATTCCAGCTGGGAATGAGGATTCCAACCCAGAATTCCAGCTGGGAATGGGGATCCCAGCCCCGAATTCCAGCTGGGAATGAGGATTCCAACCCAGAATTCCAGCTGGGAATGGGGATCCCAGCCCCGAATTCCAGCTGGGAATGAGGATTCCAACCCAGAATTCCAGCTGGGAATGAGGATCCCAGCCCAGAATTCCAGCTGGGAATGGGGATCCCAGCCCCGAATTCCAGCTGGGAATGAGGATTCCAACCCAGAATTCCAGCTGGGAATGAGGATCCCAGCCCAGAATTCCAGCTGGGAATGAGGATTCCAACCCAGAATTCCAGCTGGGAATGAGGATTCCAACCCAGAATTCCAGCTGGGAATGAGGATCCCAGCCCAGAATTCCAGCTGGGAATGAGGATTCCAACCCAGAATTCCAGCTGGGAATGGGGATCCCAGCCCAGAATTCCAGCTGGGAATGAGGATTCCAACCCAGAATTCCAGCTGGGAATGGGGATCCCAGCCCCGAATTCCAGCTGGGAATGGGGATCCCAGCCCCGAATTCCAGCTGGGAATGAGGATTCCAACCCAGAATTCCAGCTGGGAATGGGGATCCCAGCCCCGAATTCCAGCTGGGAATGAGGATTCCAACCCAGAATTCCAGCTGGGAATGAGGATCCCAGCCCAGAATTCCAGCTGGGAATGAGGATTCCAACCCAGAATTCCAGCTGGGAATGGGGATCCCAGCCCCGAATTCCAGCTGGGAATGAGGATTCCAACCCAGAATTCCAGCTGGGAATGAGGATCCCAGCCCAGAATTCCAGCTGGGAATGAGGATTCCAACCCAGAATTCCAGCTGGGAATGAGGATCCCAGCCCCGAATTCCAGCTGGGAATGAGGATTCCAACCCAGAATTCCAGCTGGGAATGGGGATCCCACCCCCGAATTCCAGCTGGGAATGGGGATCCCAACCCAGAATTCCAGCTGGGAATGAGGATCCCAACCCAGAATTCCAGCTGGGAATGAGGATTCCAACCCAGAATTCCAGCTGGGAATGGGGATCCCAGCCCCGAATTCCAGCTGGGAATGAGGATTCCAACCCAGAATTCCAGCTGGGAATGAGGATTCCAACCCAGAATTCCAGCTGGGAATGGGGATCCCAGCCCAGAATTCCAGCTGGGAATGGGGATCCCAGCCCTGCCATGTCCCCATCGCACATCCACAGGGATGGGAAATCCTGGGAATGGGATTCCAGCCAGGAATTCCAGCTGGGAATGGCAATTCCAGCCTGGCCACATCCCACACCCACAGGGATGGGAATTCCAGATGGGAATGGGGATCCCAGGAAGGCTGGAATATTTTTGGAATATTCCCTAAAATCCCAACCTGAGGCCGTTCCCTGGGTCCTGTCCCATTCCCTGGGAGCAGATCCCACCCTGGATCCCTCCAATCCCACTGTTCTCTGGGATGAGCTCCAACAGCTGCTCCAGACTTTTCCCCAAATCCATCATTCTCCCAGACACCGAATCCATCACTTCCATCACACCCCAAATCCATCAGTTCCATCTCAGATCCAAGATAAAATTCCACAAATTCCATGAATTTTTGGGGTCCTACCTCCTCATCCGAGCTGTCCTCCTCGTACTCATCGTGGACAACCAAATCCTGCTTCCCTTCCAAGGGGGAATCGTCTTCCAAGGCTTTCCTCTTCCCAGGAGCCCCTTTGGCCTGGAAAACTGGGAAAAAGCAGCTCTGTGAAATCCCAACACGAAATTCCTGGAATTTTTTGTGCCAGAGAAGGAAAGGAGCTTGTTAATCCCAGCCTGGAAGGGATTGGGATGGGAATGGGAAATTCCTCGGGATGAGGAGCCAGGAAACAGACCAGGCATGGATCCATGGAAAAGGGGCTGTGGAATGCCAGGGAAAAGTGGGAATTCTGTCCCACTCAGTTTGGGAATGAGCTGGGAATGTGCAGGGGGAGCTGGGAATTGCAGGAGAATTCCAGAGCCTTTTCCAGGGGATTGCTGGGAGAGCTGCAGAGGGGTTTGGGGTGGGAAACAGGGAATGGCTGCCCATGGAATAGTGGGATTTGGGGATGGAATTCCCAGAGAATCTGGGGTTGCTCCAGCCCTGGAATAGCAGGGAATGGGATCACCCCTGAAATCCCCTCCATTCCCACCCCATTCCCAAGATTCCTGCCCTTTGCAGGAGGGAATTCCCAGGGAATCCCACCCCATTCCCACCCCCCTTATCCCGGATTTTCCCCTCTCATCCCGGCATTCCCAAGGCTTGGGATTGAGGAGAATCCTCCCCATTCCTGGGAGCCCAAACTTGCCCAAATCCCCTCGTTTTGCCCCAATTTCTGGGAAGAAAAGGGAAATTCCAGAGGAGAATTCCAGAGCCTTTTCCAGGGGATTGCTGGGAGAGCTGCAGAGGGGATTGGGATGGGAAGCAGGGAATGGCTGCCCATGGAAAATTGGGATTTGGGGATGGAATTCCCAGAGAATCCGGGGCTGCCTAAGGGGGATTGGGATTCAGGGAATGATTGGAAAAGTGGGATTGGGGTCAGGATTCAGGGAATGATTGGAAAAGCGGGATCAGGATTCAGGGAATGGTTGGAAAAGCGGGATTTGTGTCAGGATTCAGGCATTCAGGCATTGACGGAATGATTGGAAAAGCAGGATTTGTGTTGGGATTCAGGGAATGACTGGAAAAGTGGGATTGGGATTCAGGAAATTACTTGAAGACTGAGGTCAGGATTAAGACAATGATTGCAAAAGCAGGATCAGGATTCAGGGAACGGTTGGAAAAGCAGGATTTGTGTCGGGATCCAGGGAATAATTGGAAAATCGGGGTCAGGATTCAGTGATGATTGGAAAAGCAGGGTCAGGATTCAGGGAATGATTGGAAAAGCAGGATCGGGATTCAGAGAATGGTTGGAAAAGCAAGGTCAGGATTCAGGGAATGGTTGGAAAATTGGGGTTGGGATTTGGGATTCAGGGAATGATTGGAAAAGCAGGGTCAGGATTCCAGGAATGATTGGAAAAGCAGGGTCAGGATCAGGATTCAGGGAATGATTGGAAAATTGGGGTCAGGATCCAGGGAATGGCTGGAAAACCAGGATTTGTGTCGGGATCCAGGGAATGGTTGGAAAATCGGGGTCAGGATCCAGGGAACAACTGGAAAAGCAGGGTCAGGATTCAGGGACTGGTTGGAAAATCAGGATCATGATCCAGGGAATTGCTGGAGAACCAGGCCGAGGGCTAAAGCAGCCCCGGGGCGCTCCCGGCGGGAGCTGTAAAACCCGCGCTGTCCCGGGCGGATCCGGGGGCACGGCCGGAGCAGGGATGGGATTACCGGGAAAACAAAGGCGGCTTTAAGGGCCGCAGGAGCCCCGCGGGGAGCCGGGATAACGCTTTTCCCAGGTTTTTGGCGCTGGGATGGGGCTGGAGTTGGGTTTCACCTTCCCCGGCTGCCCCCACCCACCTCGCCTGCAGCCGGAGACGGAAAATCCCGGAAAACCCCGGTGTGACCGGCCTGGCCCGGGCTGTCCCAGTTCATCCCAGTCTGTCCCGGTCCGTCCTGGTCCGTCCCAGTCCATCCCAGTCTGTCCCGGTCCGTCCTGGTCTGTCCCAGTCCCTCCTCGTCTGTCCCAGTCCATCCCAGTCCGTCCCAGTCTGTCTCAGTCCATCCCAGTCTGTCCCAGTCTGTCCTGCTCTGTCCCAGTTCATCCCAGTCCGTCGCTGTCTGTCCCCGTTCATCCCAGTCTGTCCCTGTCTGCCTTGGTCTGTCCCAGTCCCTACTCGTCTGTCCCAGTCCATCCCAGTCTGTCCCAGTCAATCCCAGTGTGTCCTGCTCTGTCCCAGTCTGTCTCGGTCCATCCCAGTCTGTCCCAGTCTGTCCTGCTCTGTCCCAGTCTGTCTCGGTCCATCCCAGTCTGTCCCAGTCTGTCCTGGTCTGTCCCAGTCTGTCCCGGTCTGTCCCAGTCCATCCCAGTCTGTCCCAGTCTGTCCCGGTCTGTCCCAGTCCATCCCAGTCTGTCCCGGTCTGTCCTGGTCTGTCCCAGTCTGTCCCGGTCTGTCCCAGTCCATCCCAGTCTGTCCCAGTCTGTCCCAGTCTGTCCCGGTCTGTCCCTGTCTGTCCCGGTCTGTCTCAGTCCATCCCAGTCCATCCCAGTCTGTCCCGGTCTGTCCTGGTCTGTCCCAGTCTGTCCCGGTCTGTCCCAGTCCATCCCAGTCTGTCCCAGTCTGTCCCAGTCTGTCCCGGTCTGTCCCTGTCTGTCCCGGTCTGTCCTGGTCTGTCCCAGTCTGTCCCGGTCTGTCTCAGTCCATCCCAGTCCATCCCAGTCTGTCCCGGTCTGTCCTGGTCTGTCCCAGTCTGTCCCAGTCTGTCTCAGTCCATCCCAGTCCATCCCAGTCTGTCCCAGTCTGTCCCGGTCTGTCCCTGTCTGTCCCAGTCTGTCCTGGTCTGTCCCAGTCTGTCCCGGTCTGTCCCAGTCCATCCCAGTCTGTCCCAGTCTGTCCCAGTCTGTCCCGGTCTGTCCCTGTCTGTCCCGGTCTGTCTCAGTCCATCCCAGTCCATCCCAGTCTGTCCCGGTCTGTCCTGGTCTGTCCCAGTCTGTCCCAGTCTGTCTCAGTCCATCCCAGTCCATCCCAGTCTGTCCCAGTCTGTCCCGGTCTGTCCCTGTCTGTCCCGGTCTGTCCTGGTCTGTCCCTGTCTGTCCCGGTCTGTCCCAGTCCATCCCGGTCTGTCCTGGTCTGTCCCGGTGCCTCCCAGTCCGTCCCAGTCTGTTCCAGTCAGCCCCAATCTCAATCCCAGACTGTCCTGGTCTGTCCCAGTGCCTCCCAGTCTGTCCCAGTTCATCCCAGTGTTTCCCAAATTCCATAAAAACCCCACTTCTCCACAAAGTCCCCCTGCTTTTCCATTAAAAACCTGAACAGCGCTGGAGCACTGTGGGAGCAGCCCTGGAAAAGTTTGGGAGCTCTGGGAGCAACCCTGGAAAGGTTTGGGAGCTTTGGGAAGAGCCCTGGATAAAAATGGGAACTCTGGGAAGAGCCCTGGAGTGGTTTGGGAACAGCCTGGAAAAGTCTGGGAGGTCTGGGAAGAGCCCTGGAGCAATTTGGGAACTCTGGAAATAACCCTGGAGTGGTTTGGGAGCTTTGGGAAAAACTCTGGAGGGGTTTGGGAACATCCCTGGAAAGGTTTGCGAGCTCTGGGAAAAGCTCCTTAATTTGGGATTAAGAAAAAGTCTTGGAGTGCAGTAGGAACAGCCCTGGAGTGGTTTGGGAGCTCTGGGAAAAACCCTGGAGTGGTTTTAGGAACATCCTGAAAAGGTTTGGGAGCTCTGGGAGCAATTTGGGATTAAGGGAAAACCTTGGAGTGGAGTAGGAAGAGCGCTGGAAAGGTTTGGGAGCTCTGAGAGCAACCCTGGAAAGGTTTGGGAGCTCTGGGAAGAGCCTGGAGAGGTTTGGGAGCTGTGGAAAGCAGCTGAAGCAATTTGGAATCATTAGGAAAAATCCTGGAGCAGTGTGGGAGCTCTGGGAAGAGCCCTGGAGAAAAGTGGGAGCTCTGGGAAGAGCCCTGGAGTGGTTTAGGAACATCCCTGGAAAGGTTTGGGAGCTTTGGGAAGAGCCCTGGAGCAGTTTGGGATTAAGGGAAAACGTTTGAGTGGAGTAGGAAGAGCCCTGGAAAAGTTTGGGAGCTCTGGGAGCAACCCTGGAAAGGTTTGGGAGCTTTGGGAGAAACCCTGGATAAAAGTGGGAGCTGTAGGAAGAGCCCTGGAGTGGTTTGGGAAGGGCCTGGAGAGGTTTGGGAGCTCTGGGAATGACCCTGGAGAAGTTTGGGAGTTATGGAATAACCCTGGAAAAGTTTGAGAATTCTGGGAATGACCCAGGAGAAGTTTGGGAGTTATGGAATAACCCTGGAGAAGTTTGGCAATTATGGAATAACCCTGGAGAAATCTGGGAGTTATGGAATAACCTGGAAAAGTTTGAGAATTCTGGGAATAACCGTGGAGAAGTTTGGGAATTATGGAAATAACCCTGGAGAAGTTTGGGAATTATGGAATAACCCTGGAGAAGTTTGGGAGTTATGGAATAACCTGGAAAAGTTTGAGAATTCTGGGAATAACCGTGGAGAAGTTTGGGAATTATGGAAATAACCCTGGAGAAGTTTGGGAATTATGGAATAACCCTGGAGAAGTTTGGGAGCTCTGGGAATGACCCTGGAGAAGTTTGGGAATTATGGAAATAACCCTGGAGAAGTCTGGGAGTTATGGAATAACCCTGGAGAAGTTTGGGAATTATGGAAATAACCCTGGAGAAGTTTGGGAATTATGGAATAACCCTGGAGAAGTTTGGGAGCTCTGGGAATGACCCTGGAGAAGTTTGGGAATTATGGAAATAACCCTGGAGAAGTCTGGGAGTTATGGAATAACCCTGGAGAAGTTTGAGAATTCTGGGAATAACCCTGGAGAAGTTTGGGAGCTCTGGGAATAACCCTGGAGAAGTTTGGGAGTTATGGAATAACCTGGAAAAGTTTGAGAATTCTGGGAATAACCCTGGAGAAGTTTGGGAATTATGGAATAACCCTGGAGAAGTTTGGGAGCTCTGGGAATAACCCTGGAGAAGTTTGGGAGTTATGGAATAACCCTGGAGAAGTTTGGGAGCTCTGGGAATAACCCTGGAGAAGTTTGGGAGTTATGGAATAACCCTGGAGAAGTTTGGGAGTTATGGAAATAACCCTGGAGAAGTTTGGGAGTTATGGAATAACCCTGGAGAAGTTTGGGAGCTCTGGGAATAACCCTGGAGAAGTTTGGGAGTTATGGAATAACCCTGGAGAAGTTTGGGAGCTCTGGGAATAACCCTGGAGAAGTTTGGGAGTTATGGAATAACCCTGGAGAAGTTTGGGAGCTCTGGGAATAACCCTGGAGAAGTCTGGGAGTTATGGAATAACCCTGGAGAAGTTTGGGAGTTATGGAAATAACCCTGGAGAAGTTTGGGAGTTATGGAATAACCCTGGAGAAGTTTGGGAGCTCTGGGAATAACCCTGGAGAAGTTTGGGAGCTCTGGGAATAACCGTGGAGAAGTTTGGGAGTTATGGAATAACCCTGGAGAAGTTTGGGAGTTATGGAAATAACCCTGGAGAAGTTTGGGAGTTATGGGAATAACCTGGAGAAGTTTGGGAGTTATGGAAATAACCCTGGAGAAGTTTGGGAGTTATGGAATAACCCTGGAGAAGTTTGGGAGTTATGGAAATAACCCTGGAGAAGTTTGGGAGTTATGGGAATAACCTGGAGAAGTTTGGGAGCTCTGGGAATAACCCTGGAGAAGTTTGGGAGTTATGGAAATAACCCTGGAGAAGTTTGGGAGTTATGGGAATAACCTGGAGAAGTTTGGGAGCTCTGGGAATGACCCTGGAGAAGTTTGGGAGCTCTGGGAAGATCCCTGGAAAACCCAGCTGGGCTCAGAGGGATGGGCTGGGAGAAGCTGCAGGAAAGGTGAAAACTGGGATTGAGCTGGAGACAGGACATGGAATGGGAATATCCTGGAATTCTGGAATGGTTTGGGATGGAAGGGACAGCTCCACTATCCTGGGATGTTCCAGGGATCCTGCGGCAGCCACGGATTCCCTGGGAATTGCATCCCCAAATCCCAATTTTCCATGGGCAGCCATTCCCTGTTTCCCATCCCAAACCCCTCAGCAGCTCTCCCAGAAAAACCCCTATAAAAAACTCTGGGGATTTAATTTCCCTTTTCCCCACAGTTTTCTCCAGGACAACCTCATCCCTAGCCATGAATCCTTCATCACACTGATTCCAATTTCCCCTGGAAAAATGGATCAGGACCAATCCATTCCCAGATTTTGGGAAGCAGAGCACCCCAGGAATGTTCAAGAATGGGATTGGAGCCCCCCAAATCCAGGGCAGGATCACAGTCAAGCCCTTACCTGTGTCTGAGGAGCTGAGGGGCCTCCAGGAGCTTCTTCCTCATCCTCCTCCTCCTCCTCCTCCCCCTGCTCCTCCTCCTCATTCCCGGAGGATTCGCTGTCGCTTCCCGAATCCTCGAGGCCAGAATAAACGCTCTCCTCGCTCTCTGACAGCTCCTCGCTGCCTCCAGAGGGGCTGGGCTGCAAGGGACAGCAGGGCAGGGTCACAACGGGGACACAGGGGGACACCCCCACACTGCTGGATAACTCCCTCCCCAGTTTTTGGGGGGCCCCTCAGCACCAGCCCGGACTCCACCAGTTGTGGGGTCGCGCTTCAGGACAAAATCGGAGCCCCCCAAATTCCTGTGTCACCCTCAGGAATGGGTCAGACCCCCCCCCAGTTACTGGATCCCCCCTCAGGATAAAATCAGAGCCCCCAAAATTCCTGTGTCCCACTCAGGAATGGGTCATAGCCCCCCCCCAGTTACTGGGTCCCCTTTAGACCCAAACTGACCCCCCCAGTTACTGGGTCCCCTCTCAGACCCAAACTGACCCCCCCAGTTACTGGGTCCCATCTCAGACCCAAACTGACCCCCCCAGTTACTGGGTCCCCTTTAGACCCAAACTGACCCCCCCAGTTACTGGGTCCCCTTTAGACCCAAACTGACCCCCCCCAGTTACTGGGTCCCCTCTCAGACCCAAACTGACCCCCCCAGTTACTGGGTCCCCTCTCAGACCCAAACTGACCCCCCCAGTTACTGGGTCCCCTCTCAGACCCAAACTGACCCCCCCCAGTTACTGGGTCCCCTTTAGACCCAAACTGACCCCCCCAGTTACTGGGTCCCCTCTCAGACCCATACTGACCCCCCCAGTTACTGGGTCCCCTTTAGACCCAAACTGACCCCCCCCAGTTACTGGGTCCCCTCTCAGACCCAAACTGACCCCCCCAGTTACTGGGTCCCCTTTAGACCCAAACTGACCCCCCCAGTTACTGGGTCCCCCTCTCAGACCCAAACTGACCCCCCCAGTTACTGGGTCCCCTTTAGACCCAAACTGACCCCCCCCAGTTACTGGGTCCCCTTTAGACCCAAACTGACCCCCCCAGTTACTGGGTCCCCTTTAGACCCAAACTGACCCCCCCAGTTACTGGGTCCCCTCTCAGACCCAAACTGACCCCCCCCAGTTACTGGGTCCCCTCTCAGACCCAAACTGACCCCCCCAGTTACTGGGTCCCCTTTAGACCCAAACTGACCCCCCCAGTTACTGGGTCCCCTTTAGACCCAAACTGACCCCCCCAGTTACTGGGTCCCCTCTCAGACCCAAACTGACCCCCCCAGTTACTGGGTCCCCTCTCAGACTCAAACTGACCCCCCCCAGTTACTGGGTCCCCTCTCAGACCCAAACTGACCCCCCCCAGTTACTGGGTCCCCTCTCAGACCCAAACTGACCCCCCCCAGTTACTGGGTCCCCTTTAGACCCAAACTGACCCCCCCAGTTACTGGGTCCCCTTTAGACCCAAACTGACCCCCCCAGTTACTGGGTCCCCTTTAGACCCAAACTGACCCCCCCAGTTACTGGGTCCCCTCTCACACCCAAACTGACCCCCCCAGTTACTGGGTCCCCTCTCAGACCCAAACTGACCCCCCCAGTTACTGGGTCCCCTCTCAGACCCAAACTGACCCCCCCCAGTTACTGGGTCCCCTTTAGACCCAAACTGACCCCCCCAGTTACTGGGTCCCCTCTCAGACCCAAACTGACCCCCCCAGTTACTGGGTCCCCTCTCAGACCCAAACTGACCCCCCCAGTTACTGGGTCCCCTTTAGACCCAAACTGACCCCCCCAGTTACTGGGTCCCCTTTAGACCCAAACTGACCCCCCCAGTTACTGGGTCCCCTCTCAGACCCAAACTGACCCCCCCAGTTACTGGGTCCCATCTCACACCCAAACTGACCCCCCCCAGTTACTGGGTCCCCTCTCAGACCCAAACTGACCCCCCCAGTTACTGGGTCCCCTCTCAGACCCAAACTGACCCCCCCAGTTACTGGGTCCCCTTTAGACCCAAACTGACCCCCCCAGTTACTGGGTCCCCTTTAGACCCAAACTGACCCCCCCAGTTACTGGGTCCCCTCTCAGACCCAAACTGACCCCCCCAGTTACTGGGTCCCATCTCAGACCCAAACTGACCCCCCCAGTTACTGGGTCCCCTCTCAGACCCATACTGACCCCCCCAGTTACTGGGTCCCCTTTAGACCCAAACTGACCCCCCCAGTTACTGGGTCCCCTTTAGACCCAAACTGACCCCCCCAGTTACTGGGTCCCCTCTCAGACCCAAACTGACCCCCCCAGTTACTGGGTCCCATCTCAGACCCAAACTGACCCCCCCAGTTACTGGGTCCCCTTTAGACCCAAACTGACCCCCCCAGTTACTGGGTCCCCTCTCAGACCCAAACTGACCCCCCCAGTTACTGGGTCCCCTCTCAGACCCAAACTGACCCCCCCAGTTACTGGGTCCCCTTTAGACCCAAACTGACCCCCCCAGTTACTGGGTCCCCTTTAGACCCAAACTGACCCCCCCAGTTACTGGGTCCCCTTTAGACCCAAACTGACCCCCCCAGTTACTGGGTCCCCTCTCACACCCAAACTGACCCCCCCAGTTACTGGGTCCCCTCTCAGACCCAAACTGACCCCCCCAGTTACTGGGTCCCCTCTCAGACCCAAACTGACCCCCCCAGTTACTGGGTCCCCTCTCAGACCCAAACTGACCCCCCCAGTTACTGGGTCCCCTTTAGACCCAAACTGACCCCCCCAGTTACTGGGTCCCCTTTAGACCCAAACTGACCCCCCCAGTTACTGGGTCCCATCTCAGAACCAAACTGACCCCCCCAGTTACTGGGTCCCCTTTAGACCCAAACTGACCCCCCCAGTTACTGGGTCCCCTTTAGACCCAAACTGACCCCCCCAGTTACTGGGTCCCCTCTCAGAACCAAACTGACCCCCCCAGTTACTGGGTCCCATCTCAGACCCAAACTGACCCCCCCAGTTACTGGGTCCCCTCTCAGACCCAAACTGACCCCCCCAGTTACTGGGTCCCCTCTCAGAACCAAACTGACCCCCCCAGTTACTGGGTCCCCTTTAGACCCAAACTGACCCCCCCAGTTACTGGGTCCCATCTCAGACCCAAACTGACCCCCCCAGTTACTGGGTCCCCTCTCAGACCCAAACTGACCCCCCCAGTTACTGGGTCCCCTTTAGACCCAAACTGACCCCCCCAGTTACTGGGTCCCCTTTAGACCCAAACTGACCCCCCCAGTTACTGGGTCCCCTTTAGACCCAAACTGACCCCCCCAGTTACTGGGTCCCCTTTAGACCCAAACTGACCCCCCCAGTTACTGGGTCCCCTCTCAGACCCAAACTGACCCCCCCAGTTACTGGGTCCCCTCTCAGACCCAAACTGACCCCCCCAGTTACTGGGTCCCCTCTCAGACCCAAACTGACCCCCCCAGTTACTGGGTCCCCTTTAGACCCAAACTGACCCCCCCAGTTACTGGGTCCCATCTCAGACCCAAACTGACCCCCCCAGTTACTGGGTCCCCTTTAGACCCGAACTGACCCCCCCAGTTACTGGGTCCCCTCTCAGAACCAAACTGACCCCCCCAGTTACTGGGTCCCCTTTAGACCCAAACTGACCCCCCCAGTTACTGGGTCCCCTTTAGACCCAAACTGACCCCCCCAGTTACTGGGTCCCCTTTAGACCCAAACTGACCCCCCCAGTTACTGGGTCCCCTCTCAGACCCAAACTGACCCCCCCAGTTACTGGGTCCCATCTCAGACCCAAACTGACCCCCCCAGTTACTGGGTCCCCTTTAGACCCAAACTGACCCCCCCAGTTACTGGGTCCCCTCTCAGACCCAAACTGACCCCCCCAGTTACTGGGTCCCCTCTCAGACCCAAACTGACCCCCCCAGTTACTGGGTTCCCCCTAAAAACCACATTGGACCCTCCCCAAATGCTGGGCCCCCCACTCAGGACAAGGCCAGACCCCCCCCAATTATCGGGGTGTCCCCTCAGAACCAGGACAGGGCTGGGTCCTCAGTCAGGATTCCAAGGCCAGGATCCCATGGGCAGAATTCCATGGACACGATCCCTCTCCAGGATCCCTCAGTCAGGATTCCAAGGCCAGGATCCCATGGGCAGGATCCCATGGGCAGAATTCCATGGCCAGGATCCCTCAGTCAGGATTCCATGGACAGGATCCCTCTCCAGGATCCCATGGGCAGGATCCCATGGACAGAATTCCATGGACACGATCCCTCAGTCAGGATTCCATGGACAGGATCCCTCTCCAGGATCCCATGGGCAGGATCCCATGGACAGAATTCCATGGCCAGGATCCCTCAGTCAGGATTCCATGGACAGGATCCCTCTCCAGGATCCCATGGGCAGGATCCCATGGGCAGAATTCCATGGCCAGGATCCCTCAGTCAGGATTCCATGGACAGGATCCCTCTCCAGGATCCCATGGACAGGATCCCATGGGCAGAATTCCATGGACACGATCCCTCAGTCAGGATTCCATGGACAGGATCCCTCTCCAGGATCCCATGGGCAGGATCCCATGGACAGAATTCCATGGCCAGGATCCCTCAGTCAGGATTCCATGGACAGGATCCCTCTCCAGGATCCCATGGACAGGATCCCATGGACAGAATTCCATGGACACGATCCCTCAGTCAGGATTGCATGGACAGGATCCCTCTCCAGGATCCCATGGACAGGATCCCATGGGCAGAATTCCATGGCCAGGATCCCTCAGTCAGGATTCCATGGACAGGATCCCTCTCCAGGATCCCATGGACAGGATCCCATGGACAGAATTCCATGGACACGATCCCTCAGTCAGGATTGCATGGACAGGATCCCTCTCCAGGATCCCATGGACAGGATCCCATGGACAGAATTCCATGGCCAGGATCCCTCAGTCAGGATTCCATGGACAGGATCCCTCTCCAGGATCCCATGGACAGGATCCCATGGACAGAATTCCATGGACACGATCCCTCAGTCAGGATTCCATGGACAGGATCCCTCTCCAGGATCCCATGGACAGGATCCCATGGACAGAATTCCATGGACACGATCCCTCAGTCAGGATTCCATGGACAGGATCCCTCTCCAGGATCCCTCTCCAGGATCCCAAGCCCAGGATCCCAATCCCAGGATCCCTCTCCAGGATCCCATGGATTCTGATTTTTCCTGATTTTCCTAATTTTTTCCAAAAATTCCGATTTTTTTCCTAATTTTTCCCAAAAATTCCGATATTTTTCCTAATTTTTCCCCAAATTTCTGATTTTCCCCCCAGAGCGGCAGCAGCTTCCACGTCTTTGACCAGGGCCAGTTCTCCAAGGAGGTTCTGCCCAAGTACTTCAAGCACAACAACATGGCCAGCTTCGTACGGCAGCTCAACATGTGTGAGTCAAAATTCCTAAAATCCTAAAAAATGGGAATTTGGGAATTAATTTTGGCAGGTAGGGAAAAATTTGGGAGGGAAAAATGCAAAAAATCCGGGAAAAATCAGTGTAAAAATGGGAAAAATGCAGGAAAAAAGGGGCAAGAATTTGGGAATAAATGGGAAAAAATCAGGGAGAAAACCTGGGAATAAATGAGGAAAAATATGGAAATAAATGGGAGAAAATCCAGGAAAAAATGGGAAAAAATCCAGGAAAAATGGGGGAAATCTGGGAGTAAATGAGAAAAATACAGGAAAAAATTCCCTTTCTTTCCCATTTATTCCCAGAAAAAATCCAGGAATAAATGGGAAAAAATCTGGGAATAAATGGGAAAAGTGCAGGGAAAAAATGGGAATAAATCTGGGAATAAATGGGAAAAAATCAGTGAAAAAATGGGAATTTCTGGGAATCGGCTTCGTCCGGCAGCTCAACGTGTGGGACTGAATGTTCCTAAAATCCTGAAAAAATGGGAAAAATCAGCAGAAAAATCTGGGAATAAAATAGAAAAAAAGGGAAAAAATGGGGAAAAAAATTCCCATTTTTTCCCTATTTATTCTCATTTATTCCCAGAAAAAATCTGGGAATAAATGGGAAAAAATGGAAAAAAAATGGAAAACAAATTGGGAATGAATGGGAAAAGTACAGGGAAAAAATGGGAATACATCTGGGAATAAATGGGAAAAATGCAGGGAATAAATGGGAATAAATCTGGGAATAAATGAGAAAAAATCTGGGAATAAGTGGGAATAAATCTGGGAATAAATGGGAAAAAATGGGGATAAATGGAAAAATCTGGGAATAAATCTGAGAATAAATGAGGGAATAAAGGGGAAAAATCCAGGGAAAAAATTCCGAATTTTTTCCCCTTTATTCCCAGAAAAAATCTGAGAAGAAATGGAAAAAAATCTGGGAATAAATGGGAAAAGTGCAGGGAAAAAATGGGAAAAAATCTGGGAATAAATGGGAAAAAATACAGGGAAATAATTCCCATTTTTCCCCTGTTTATTCCCAGAAAAAAATCCGGGAAGAAATGAAAAGAAATCTGGGAATAAATGGGAAAAGATCTGGGAATTAATGGGAAAAAATGTGGCAGAAATGGGGAAAATATAGGGAAAAAATGGGGAAGAATTTGGGAATAAAGTGGAAAAAAATGGGAAAAATATGGAAAAAATGGGGGGAAAAAGGAAATAAAAAAGAGAGAAAAATGGGAAAAATTCTCTGGGAGTAAAAATTCCCAACTTTTGGAAAAAAATGGAAATTTTGGGAATTCTGGCATCCGTTCCCATCAACCCCACAATTCCCAGATTTCCTTCCTAAATTCCCTTTTTTCCCCATTTTTTCCCATTTTTTCCCATTTTTCCCATTTTTCCCCATTTTTTCCCATGTTTTCCCTTTTTTCCCATTATTTTCCCATTATTTTCCCTTTTTTTCCCATTTTTTCCCAGTTTTTTCCCATTTTTCCCATTTTTCCACCATTTTTTCCCATGTTTTCCCTTTTTTTCCCATTATTTTCCCATTTTTTTCCCATTTTTCCCCATTTTTTCCCATTTTTTCCCATTTTTTCCCAGTTTTTTCCCATTTTTTCCCATTTTTTCCCATGTTTTCCCATTTTCCCCATGTTTTCCCATTATTTTCCCCAATTTTTTCCATTTTTTCCCATTTTTTTCCCATTTTTTCCAATTTTTTCCCAGTTTTTTCCCATTTTTTCCCATGTTTTCCCTTTTTTCCCATTTTCCCCCATTTTTCCCCCATTTTACCACATTTTTTCCCCATTTTCCCCATTTTCCCCTTTTTTTCCCATTTTTTCCCCATTTTTTCCCATTTTTTTCCCATTTTTTTCCCATTTTTCCAATTTTTTCCCAGTTTTTTCCCATTTTTTCCCATTTTTCCCATTTTTCCCCATTTCTTCCCATTTTTCCCCATTTTTCCCCATTTTTTCCAATTTTTTCCCAGTTTTTTCCCATTTCTTCCCAATTTTTCCCCATTTTTTCCCATGTTTTCCCTTTTATCCCAATATTTTCCCAATATTTTCCCATTTTTTCCCGATTTTTCCCCATTTTTTCCCCATTTTTCCCATTTTTTCCCAGTTTTTTCCCAGTTTTTTCCCATTTTTTCCAATTTTTTCCCAGTTTTTTCCCATTTTTTCCAATTTTTTCCCATTATTTTCCCATTTTTCCCCATTTTTTTCCCATTTTTCCCATTTTTTTCCCATTTTTTTCCCATTTTTTTCCCATTTTTTCCCTTTTTTCCCATTTTCCCCCATTTTTCCCATTATTTTCCCATTTTTTCCCTTTTTTCCCATTATTTTCCCTTTTTTTCCCCATTATTTTCCCCATTTTTTCCCATTTTTTTCCCATTTTTCCCATTATTTTCCCTTTTTTCCCTTTTTTTTCCCATTTTTCCCATTTTTTCCAATTTTTTCCCAGTTTTTCCCATTTTTTCCCATGTTTTCCCATTTTTTCCATGTTTTCCCATTTTTTTCCCATTATTGTCCCCAATTTTTCCCCATTTTTTCCCATTTTTTCCCATGTTTTCCCTTTTTTCCCATTTTTTCCCCCATTTTTCCACATTTTTTCCCCATTTTCCCCATTTTTTCCCATTTTTTCCCATTTTTCCAATTTTTCCCAGTTTTTTCCCATTTTTTCCCATTTTTCCCCCATTTTTTCCCTTTTTTCCCATTATTTTCCCTATTCTTTTCCCATTTTTTTCACATTTTTTCCAATTTTTTCCCAGTTTTTTCCCATTTTTTCCCATTTATTCCCATGTTTTCCCTTTTTTCCCATTATTTTCCCATTTTTCCCCCATTTTTCCCATTTTTTCCCTTTTTTCCCTTTTTTTTCCCATTTTTTCTAATTTTTTCCCATGTTTTCCCTTTTTTCCCATTATTTTCCCATTTTTTCCCATTTTTTTCCATTATTTTCCCATTTTTCCCCATTTTTCCCCATTTTTTCTAATTTTTTCCCATTTTTTTCCCATTTTTTTCTAATTTTTTCCCATTATTTTCCCATTTTTCCCATTTTTTCCCAGTTTTTTCCCATTTTTTTCCCATTTTTTCCAATTTTTTCCCAGTTTTTTCCCATTTTTTCCAATTTTTCCCCATTTTTTTCTAATTTTTTCCCATTATTTTCCCATTTTTCCCCATTTTTCCCATTTTTTCCCAGTTTTTTCCCATTTTTTTCCCATTTTTTCCAATTTTTTCCCAGTTTTTTCCCATTTTTTCCAATTTTTCCCCATTTTTTTCTAATTTTTTCCCATTTTTTCCCATTTTTTCCCATGTTTTCCCATTTTCCCCATGTTTTCCCATTATTTTCCCCAATTTTTTCCATTTTTTCCCATTTTTTTCCCATTTTTTCCAATTTTTTCCCAGTTTTTTCCCATTTTTTCCCATGTTTTCCCTTTTATCCCATTTTCCCCCATTTTACAACATTTTTTCCCCATTTTCCCCATTTTCCCCTTTTTTCCCATTTTTTCCCCATTTTTTCCCATTTTTCCAATTTTTTCCCAGTTTTTTCCCATTTTTTCCATTTTTCCACCATTTTTTCCCATGTTTTCCCTTTTTTTCCCATTATTTTCCCATTTTTTTCCCATTTTTTCCCATTTTTCCCCATTTTTTCCCATTTTTTCCCAGTTTTTCCCATTTTTTCCCATTTTTCCCCATTTTTTCCCATTTTTCCCATTTTTTCCCAGTTTTTTCCCATGTTTTCCCATTTTCCCCATGTTTTCCCATTATTTTCCCCAATTTTTTTCATTTTTTCCCATTTTTTTCCCATTTTTTCCAATTTTTTCCCAGTTTTTTCCCATTTTTTCCCATGTTTTCCCTTTTTTCCCATTTTCCCCCATTTTTCCCCCATTTTACCACATTTTTTCCCCATTTTCCCCATTTTCCCCTTTTTTTCCCATTTTTTCCCCATTTTTTCCCATTTTTCCAATTTTTTCCCAGTTTTTTCCCATTTTTCCACCATTTTTTCCCATGTTTTCCCTTTTTTTCCCATTATTTTCCCATTTTTTTCCCATTTTTTCCCATTTTTCCCCATTTTTTCCCATTTTTTCCCAGTTTTTCCCATTTTTTCCCATTTCTCCCCATTTTTTCCCATTTTTCCCATTTTTTCCCAGTTTTTTCCCATTTTTTCCCATTTTTTCCCATGTTTTCCCATTTTCCCCATGTTTTCCCATTATTTTCCCCAATTTTTTTCATTTTTTCCCATTTTTTTCCCATTTTTTCCAATTTTTTCCCAGTTTTTCCCATTTTTTCCATGTTTTCCCATTTTTTTCCCATTATTTTCCCATTATTGTCCCCAATTTTTTCCCATTTTTTCCCATGTTTTCCCTTTTTTCCCATTTTTCCCCCATTTTTCCACATTTTTTCCCCATTTTCCCCATTTTTTCCCATTTTTTCCCATTTTTCCAATTTTTCCCAGTTTTTTCCCATTTTTTCCCATTTTTCCCCCATTTTTTCCCTTTTTTCCCATTATTTTCCCTATTCTTTTCCCATTTTTTTCACATTTTTTCCAATTTTTTCCCAGTTTTTTCCCATTTTTTCCCATTTATTCCCATGTTTTCCCTTTTTTCCCATTATTTTCCCATTTTTCCCCCATTTTTCCCATTTTTTCCCTTTTTTCCCTTTTTTTCCCATTTTTTCTAATTTTTTCCCATGTTTTCCCTTTTTTCCCATTATTTTCCCATTTTTTCCCATTTTTTTCCCATTTTTTTCCATTATTTTCCCATTTTTCCCCATTTTTTCTAATTTTTTCCCATTTTTTTCCCATTTTTTTCTAATTTTTTCCCATTATTTTCCCATTTTTCCCCATTTTTCCCATTTTTTCCCAGTTTTTTCCCATTTTTTTCCCATTTTTTCCAATTTTTTCCCAGTTTTTTCCCATTTTTTCCAATTTTTCCCCATTTTTTTCTAATTTTTTCCCATTATTTTCCCATTTTTCCCCATTTTTCCCATTTTTCCCAGTTTTTTCCCATTTTTTTCCCATTTTTTCCAATTTTTTCCCAGTTTTTTCCCATTTTTTCCAATTTTTCCCCATTTTTTTCTAATTTTTTCCCATTTTTTCCCATTTTTTCCCATGTTTTCCCATTTTCCCCATGTTTTCCCATTATTTTCCCCAATTTTTTCCATTTTTTCCCATTTTTTTCCCATTTTTTCCAATTTTTTCCCAGTTTTTTCCCATTTTCCCCCATTTTACAACATTTTTTCCCCATTTTCCCCATTTTCCCCTTTTTTTCCCATTATTTTCCCATTTTTTTCCCATTTTTTCCCATTTTTCCCCATTTTTTCCCATTTTTTCCAATTTTTCCCCATTTTTTTCTAATTTTTTCCCATTTTTTCCCATTTTTTCCCATTTTCCCCATGTTTTCCCATTATTTTCCCCAATTTTTTCCATTTTTTCCCATTTTTTTCCCATTTTTTCCAATTTTTTCCCAGTTTTTTCCCATTTTTTCCCATGTTTTCCCTTTTTTCCCATTTTCCCCCATTTTTCCCCCATTTTACCACATTTTTTCCCCATTTTCCCCATTTTCCCCTTTTTTTCCCATTTTTTCCCCATTTTTTCCCATTTTTCCAATTTTTTCCCAGTTTTTTCCCATTTTTCCCATTTTTCCACCATTTTTTCCCATGTTTTCCCTTTTTTTCCCATTATTTTCCCATTTTTTTCCCATTATTTTCCCATTTTTTTCCCATTTTTTCCCATTTTTCCCAGTTTTTCCCATTTTTTCCCATTTTTCCCCATTTTTCCCATTTTTTCCCATTTTTTCCCATTTTTTCCCATGTTTTCCCATTTTCCCCATGTTTTCCCATTATTTTCCCCAATTTTTTTCATTTTTTCCCATTTTTTCCCATTTTTTCCAATTTTTTCCCAGTTTTTCCCATTTTTTCCATGTTTTCCCATTTTTTTCCCATTATTTTCCCATTATTGTCCCCAATTTTTTCCCATTTTTTCCCATGTTTTCCCTTTTTTCCCATTTTTTCCCCCATTTTTCCACATTTTTTCCCCATTTTCCCCATTTTTTTCCATTTTTTCCCATTTTTCCAATTTTTCCCAGTTTTTTCCCATTTTTTCCCATTTTTCCCCCATTTTTTCCCTTTTTTCCCATTATTTTCCCTATTCTTTTCCCATTTTTTTCACATTTTTTCCAATTTTTTCCCAGTTTTTTCCCATTTTTTCCCATTTATTCCCATGTTTTCCCTTTTTTCCCATTATTTTCCCATTTTTCCCCCATTTTTCCCATTTTTTCCCTTTTTTCCCTTTTTTTTCCCATTTTTTCTAATTTTTTCCCATGTTTTCCCTTTTTTCCCATTATTTTCCCATTTTTTCCCATTTTTTTCCCATTTTTTTCCATTATTTTCCCATTTTTCCCCATTTTTCCCCATTTTTTCTAATTTTTTCCCATTTTTTTCCCATTTTTTTCTAATTTTTTCCCATTATTTTCCCATTTTTCCCCATTTTTCCCATTTTTTCCCAGTTTTTTCCCATTTTTTTCCCATTTTTTCCAATTTTTTCCCAGTTTTTTCCCATTTTTTCCCATTTTTCCCCATTTTTTTCTAATTTTTCCCATTATTTTCCCATTTTTCCCCATTTTTCCCATTTTTTCCCAGTTTTTTCCCATTTTTTTCCCATTTTTTCCAATTTTTTCCCAGTTTTTTCCCATTTTTTCCCATTTTTTCCCATTTTTTCCCATGTTTTCCCTTTTTCCCCATGTTTTCCCATTATTTTCCCCAATTTTTTCCATTTTTTCCCATTTTTTTCCCATTTTTTCCAATTTTTTCCCAGTTTTTTCCCATTTTTTCCCATTTTTTCCCATTTTTTCCCATGTTTTCCCTTTTTCCCCATGTTTTCCCATTATTTTCCCCATTTCTTCCCATTTTTCCCCATTTTTTCCCCATTTTTTCCAATTTTTTCCAAGTTTTTTCCCATTTCTTCCCAATTTTTCCCCATTTTTTCCCATGTTTTCCCTTTTATCCCAATATTTTCCCAATATTTTCCCATTTTTTCCCGATTTTTCCCCATTTTTTCCCCATTTTTCCCATTTTTTCCCAGTTTTTTCCCAGTTTTTTCCCATTTTTTCCCAGTTTTTTCCCATTTTTTCCAATTTTTTCCCATTATTTTCCCATTTTTCCTTATTTTTTCCCCATTTTTCCCATTTTTTTCCCATTTTTTTCCCATTTTTTCCCATTTTTCCCCATTTTTTCCCATTTTTTCCCAGTTTTTCCCATTTTTTCCCATTTTTCCCCATTTTTTCCCATTTTTCCCATTTTTTCCCAGTTTTTTCCCATTTTTTCCCATTTTTTCCCATGTTTTCCCATTTTCCCCATGTTTTCCCATTATTTTCCCCAATTTTTTTCATTTTTTCCCATTTTTTTCCCATTTTTTCCAATTTTTTCCCAGTTTTTTCCCATTTTTTCCCATGTTTTCCCTTTTTTCCCATTTTCCCCCATTTTTCCCCCATTTTACCACATTTTTTCCCCATTTTCCCCATTTTCCCCTTTTTTTCCCATTTTTTCCCCATTTTTTCCCATTTTTTTCCCATTTTTCCAATTTTTTCCCAGTTTTTTCCCATTTTTTCCCTTTTTTCCCATTTTTCCCCATTTCTTCCCATTTTTCCCCATTTTTTCCCCATTTTTTCCAATTTTTTCCCAGTTTTTTCCCATTTCTTCCCAATTTTTCCCCATTTTTTCCCATGTTTTCCCTTTTATCCCAATATTTTCCCAATATTTTCCCATTTTTTCCCGATTTTTCCCCATTTTTTCCCCATTTTTCCCATTTTTTCCCAGTTTTTTCCCAGTTTTTTCCCATTTTTTCCCAGTTTTTTCCCATTTTTTCCAATTTTTTCCCATTATTTTCCCATTTTTCCTTATTTTTTCCCCATTTTTCCCATTTTTTTCCCATTTTTTTCCCATTTTTTCCCATTTTTTCCCTTTTTTCCCATTTTCCCCCATTTTTCCCATTATTTTCCCATTTTTTCCCTTTTTTCCCATTATTTTCCCTTTTTTTCCCCATTATTTTCCCCATTTTTTCCCATTTTTTCCCCATTTTTGCCATTATTTTCCCATTTTTCCCCATTTTTCCCCATTTTTCCCATGTTTTTCCCCATTTTTCCCATTTTTTCCAATTTTTTCCCAGTTTTTCCCATTTTTTCCCATGTTTTCCCATTTTTTCCATGTTTTCCCATTTTTTTCCCATTATTTTCCCATTATTGTCCCCAATTTTTCCCCATTTTTTCCCATGTTTTCCCTTTTTTCCCATTTTTTCCCCCATTTTTCCACATTTTTTCCCCATTTTCCCCATTTTTTCCCATTTTTTCCCATTTTTCCAATTTTTCCCAGTTTTTTCCCATTTTTTCCCATTTTTCCCCCATTTTTTCCCTATTCTTTTCCCATTTTTTTCACATTTTTTCCAATTTTTTCCCAGTTTTTTCCCATTTTTTCCCATTTATTCCCATGTTTTCCCTTTTTTCCCATTATTTTCCCATTTTTCCCCCATTTTTCCCATTTTTTCCCTTTTTTCCCTTTTTTTTCCCATTTTTTCTAATTTTTTCCCATGTTTTCCCTTTTTTCCCATTATTTTCCCATTTTTTCCCATTTTTTTCCCATTTTTTTCCATTATTTTCCCATTTTTCCCCATTTTTCCCCATTTTTTCTAATTTTTTCCCATTTTTTTCCCATTTTTTTCTAATTTTTTCCCATTATTTTCCCATTTTTCCCCAATTTCTCCATTTTTCCCCCATTTTTTTCCCATTTTTTCCAATTTTTTCCCAGTTTTTTCCCATTTTTTCCAATTTTTCCCCATTTTTTTCTAATTTTTTCCCATTATTTTCCCATTTTTCCCCATTTTTCCCATTTTTTCCCAGTTTTTTCCCATTTTTTTCCCATTTTTTCCAATTTTTTCCCAGTTTTTTCCCATTTTTTCCAATTTTTCCCCATTTTTTTCTAATTTTTTCCCATTATTTTCCCATTTTTCCCCATTTTTCCCATTTTTTCCCAGTTTTTTCCCATTTTTTTCCCATTTTTTCCAATTTTTTCCCAGTTTTTTCCCATTTTTTCCCATTTTTTCCCATTTTTTCCCATGTTTTCCCTTTTTCCCCATGTTTTCCCATTATTTTCCCCAATTTTTTCCATTTTTTCCCATTTTTTTCCCATTTTTTCCAATTTTTTCCCATGTTTTCCCTTTTTTCCCATTTTCCCCCATTTTACAACATTTTTTCCCCATTTTCCCCATTTTCCCCTTTTTTTCCCATTTTTTCCCCATTTTTTCCCATTTTTCCAATTTTTTCCCAGTTTTTTCCCATTTTTCCCATTTTTCCACCATTTTTTCCCATGTTTTCCCTTTTTTTCCCATTATTTTCCCATTTTTTTCCCATTTTTTCCCATTTTTCCCCATTTTTTCCCATTTTTTCCCAGTTTTTCCCATTTTTTCCCATTTTTCCCCATTTTTTCCCATTTTTCCCATTTTTTCCCAGTTTTTTCCCATTTTTTCCCATGTTTTCCCATTTTCCCCATGTTTTCCCATTATTTTCCCCAATTTTTTTCATTTTTTCCCATTTTTTCCCCATTTTTCCCATTTTTTCCCAGTTTTTTCCCCGTTTTTTCCCATTTTTTCCAATTTTTTCCCCATTTTTTCCCATTTTTTCCAATTTTTTCCCATTATTTTCCCATTTTTCCCCATTTTTTCCCCATTTTTCCCATTTTTTTCCCATTTTTTTCCCATTTTTTTCCCATTTTTTCCCATTTTTTCCCATTTTCCCCCATTTTTCCCATTATATTCGCATTTTTTCCCTTTTTTCCCATTATTTTCCCTTTTTTTCCCCATTATTTTCCCCATTTTTCCCCATTTTTTCCCTTTTTTCCCATTATTTTCCCATTTTTCCCCATTTTTCCCCATTTTTCCCCATTTTTCCCATTTTTTCCAATTTTTTCCCAGTTTTTCCCATTTTTTCCATGTTTTCCCATTTTTTTCCCATTATTTTCCCATTATTGTCCCCAATTTTTTCCCATTTTTTCCCATGTTTTCCCTTTTTTCCCATTTTTTCCCCCATTTTCCCCATTTTTTCCCATTTTTTCCCATTTTTCCAATTTTTCCCAGTTTTTTCCCATTTTTTCCCATTTTTCCCCCATTTTTTCCCTTTTTTCCCATTATTTTCCCTATTCTTTTCCCATTTTTTTCACATTTTTTCCAATTTTTTCCCAGTTTTTTCCCATTTTTTCCCATTTATTCCCATGTTTTCCCTTTTTTCCCATTATTTTCCCATTTTTCCCCCATTTTTCCCATTTTTTCCCTTTTTTCCCTTTTTTTTCCCATTTTTTCTAATTTTTTCCCATGTTTTCCCTTTTTTCCCATTATTTTCCCATTTTTTCCCATTTTTTTCCCATTTTTTTCCATTATTTTCCCATTTTTCCCCATTTTTCCCCATTTTTTCTAATTTTTTCCCATTTTTTTCCCATTTTTTTCTAATTTTTTCCCATTATTTTCCCATTTTTCCCCATTTTTCCCATTTTTCCAATTTTTTCCCAGTTTTTTCCCCTTTTTTTCCCATTTTTTCCCCATTTTTTCCCATTTTTTTCCCATTTTTTTCCCATTTTTCCAATTTTTTCCCAGTTTTTTCCCATTTTTTCCCTTTTTTCCCATTTTTCCCCATTTCTTCCCATTTTTCCCCATTTTTTCCCCATTTTTTCCAATTTTTTCCCAGTTTTTTCCCATTTCTTCCCAATTTTTCCCCATTTTTTCCCATGTTTTCCCTTTTATCCCAATATTTTCCCAATATTTTCCCATTTTTTCCCGATTTTTCCCCATTTTTTCCCCATTTTTCCCATTTTTTCCCAGTTTTTTCCCAGTTTTTTCCCATTTTTTCCCAGTTTTTTCCCATTTTTTCCAATTTTTTCCCATTATTTTCCCATTTTTCCTTATTTTTTCCCCATTTTTCCCATTTTTTTCCCATTTTTTTCCCATTTTTTCCCATTTTTTCCCTTTTTTCCCATTTTCCCCCATTTTTCCCATTATTTTCCCATGTTTTCCCTTTTTTCCCATTATTTTCCCATTTTTCCCCATTTTTTCCCATTTTTCCCCATTATTTTCCCAGTTTTTTCCCATTTTTTCCAATTTTTCCCCATTTTTTCCCATTTTTTCCCATTTTTTCCCATTTTTTCCCATGTTTTCCCATTTTCCCCATGTTTTCCCATTATTTTCCCCAATTTTTTCCATTTTTTCCCATTTTTTTCCCATTTTTTCCAATTTTTTCCCAGTTTTTTCCCATTTTTTCCCATGTTTTCCCTTTTTTCCCATTTTCCCCCATTTTTCCCCCATTTTACCACATTTTTTCCCCATTTTCCCCATTTTCCCCTTTTTTTCCCATTTTTTCCCCATTTTCCCCATTTTCCCCTTTTTTTCCCATTTTCCCCCATTTTTCCCATTATTTTCCCATTTTTTCCCTTTTTTCCCATTATTTTCCCTTTTTTTCCCCATTATTTTCCCCATTTTTCCCCATTTTTTCCCCATTTTTTCCCATTATTTTCCCATTTTTCCCCATTTTTCCCCATTTTTCCCATTTTTTCCAATTTTTTCCCAGTTTTTCCCATTTTTTCCATGTTTTCCCATTTTTTTCCCATTATTTTCCCATTATTGTCCCCAATTTTTTCCCATTTTTTCCCATGTTTTCCCTTTTTTCCCATTTTTTCCCCCATTTTTCCACATTTTTTCCCCATTTTCCCCATTTTTTCCCATTTTTTCCCATTTTTCCAATTTTTCCCAGTTTTTTCCCATTTTTTCCCATTTTTCCCCCATTTTTTCCCTTTTTTCCCATTATTTTCCCTATTCTTTTCCCATTTTTTTCACATTTTTTCCAATTTTTTCCCAGTTTTTTCCAATTTTTTCCCATTTATTCCCATGTTTTCCCTTTTTTCCCATTATTTTCCCATTTTTCCCCCATTTTTCCCATTATTTTCCCATTTTTCCCCCATTTTTCCCATTTTTTCCCTTTTTTCCCTTTTTTTTCCCATTTTTTCTAATTTTTTCCCATGTTTTCCCTTTTTTCCCATTATTTTCCCATGTTTTCCCTATTTTCCCATTATTTTCCCATTATTTTCCCATTTTTCCCCATTTTTCCCCATTTTTTCTAATTTTTTCCCATTTTTTTCCCATTTTTTCCCATTTTTTTCCCATTATTTTCCCATTTTTCCCCATTTTTCCCATTTTTTCCCAGTTTTTTCCCATTTTTTTCCCATTTTTTCCCAGTTTTTTCCCAGTTTTTTCCCATTTTTTCCAATTTTTTCCCATTTTTTTCCCATTTTTTCCCCATTTTTCCCCATTTTTCCCATTTTTTCCCAGTTTTTTCCCATTTTTTTCCCATTTTTTCCAATTTTTTCCCAGTTTTTTCCCATTTTTTCCCATTTTTTCCCATTTTTTCCCATGTTTTCCCATTTTCCCCATGTTTTCCCATTATTTTCCCCAATTTTTTTCATTTTTTCCCATTTTTTTCCCATTTTTTCCAATTTTTTCCCAGTTTTTCCCATTTTTTCCATGTTTTCCCATTTTTTTCCCATTATTTTCCCATTATTGTCCCCAATTTTTTCCCATTTTTTCCCATGTTTTCCCTTTTTTCCCATTTTTTCCCCCATTTTTCCACATTTTTTCCCCATTTTCCCCATTTTTTCCCATTTTTTCCCATTTTTCCAATTTTTCCCAGTTTTTTCCCATTTTTTCCCATTTTTCCCCCATTTTTTCCCTTTTTTCCCATTATTTTCCCTATTCTTTTCCCATTTTTTTCACATTTTTTCCAATTTTTTCCCAGTTTTTTCCCATTTTTTCCCATTTATTCCCATGTTTTCCCTTTTTTCCCATTATTTTCCCATTTTTCCCCCATTTTTCCCATTTTTTCCCTTTTTTCCCTTTTTTTTCCCATTTTTTCTAATTTTTTCCCATGTTTTCCCTTTTTTCCCATTATTTTCCCATTTTTTCCCATTTTTTTCCCATTTTTTTCCATTATTTTCCCATTTTTCCCCATTTTTCCCCATTTTTTCTAATTTTTTCCCATTTTTTTCCCATTTTTTTCTAATTTTTTCCCATTATTTTCCCATTTTTCCCCATTTTTCCCATTTTTTCCCAGTTTTTTCCCATTTTTTTCCCATTTTTTCCAATTTTTTCCCAGTTTTTTCCCATTTTTTCCAATTTTTCCCCATTTTTTTCTAATTTTTTCCCATTATTTTCCCATTTTTCCCCATTTTTCCCATTTTTCCCAGTTTTTTCCCATTTTTTTCCCATTTTTTCCAATTTTTTCCCAGTTTTTTCCCATTTTTTCCAATTTTTCCCCATTTTTTTCTAATTTTTTCCCATTTTTTCCCATTTTTTCCCATGTTTTCCCATTTTCCCCATGTTTTCCCATTATTTTCCCCAATTTTTTCCATTTTTTCTCATTTTTTTCCCATTTTTTCCAATTTTTTCCCAGTTTTTTCCCATTTTCCCCCATTTTACAACATTTTTTCCCCATTTTCCCCATTTTCCCCTTTTTTTCCCATTTTTTCCCCATTTTTTCCCATTTTTCCAATTTTTTCCCAGTTTTTTCCCATTTTTCCACCATTTTTTCCCATGTTTTCCCTTTTTTTCCCATTATTTTCCCATTTTTTTCCCATTTTTTCCCATTTTTCCCCATTTTTTCCCATTTTTTCCAATTTTTCCCCATTTTTTTCTAATTTTTTCCCATTTTTTCCCATTTTTTCCCATTTTCCCCATGTTTTCCCATTATTTTCCCCAATTTTTTCCATTTTTTCCCATTTTTTTCCCATTTTTTCCAATTTTTTCCCAGTTTTTTCCCATTTTTTCCCATGTTTTCCCTTTTTTCCCATTTTCCCCCATTTTTCCCCCATTTTACCACATTTTTTCCCCATTTTCCCCATTTTCCCCTTTTTTTCCCATTTTTTCCCCATTTTTTCCCATTTTTCCAATTTTTTCCCAGTTTTTTCCCATTTTTCCCATTTTTCCACCATTTTTTCCCATGTTTTCCCTTTTTTTCCCATTATTTTCCCATTTTTTTCCCATTATTTTCCCATTTTTTTCCCATTTTTTCCCATTTTTCCCAGTTTTTCCCATTTTTTCCCATTTTTCCCCATTTTTCCCATTTTTTCCCATTTTTTCCCATTTTTTCCCATTTTTTCCCATGTTTTCCCATTTTCCCCATGTTTTCCCATTATTTTCCCCAATTTTTTTCATTTTTTCCCATTTTTTCCCATTTTTTCCAATTTTTTCCCAGTTTTTCCCATTTTTTCCATGTTTTCCCATTTTTTTCCCATTATTTTCCCATTATTGTCCCCAATTTTTTCCCATTTTTTCCCATGTTTTCCCTTTTTTCCCATTTTTTCCCCCATTTTTCCACATTTTTTCCCCATTTTCCCCATTTTTTTCCATTTTTTCCCATTTTTCCAATTTTTCCCAGTTTTTTCCCATTTTTTCCCATTTTTCCCCCATTTTTTCCCTTTTTTCCCATTATTTTCCCTATTCTTTTCCCATTTTTTTCACATTTTTTCCAATTTTTTCCCAGTTTTTTCCCATTTTTTCCCATTTATTCCCATGTTTTCCCTTTTTTCCCATTATTTTCCCATTTTTCCCCCATTTTTCCCATTTTTTCCCTTTTTTCCCTTTTTTTTCCCATTTTTTCTAATTTTTTCCCATGTTTTCCCTTTTTTCCCATTATTTTCCCATTTTTTCCCATTTTTTTCCCATTTTTTTCCATTATTTTCCCATTTTTCCCCATTTTTCCCCATTTTTTCTAATTTTTTCCCATTTTTTTCCCATTTTTTTCTAATTTTTTCCCATTATTTTCCCATTTTTCCCCATTTTTCCCATTTTTTCCCAGTTTTTTCCCATTTTTTTCCCATTTTTTCCAATTTTTTCCCAGTTTTTTCCCATTTTTTCCCATTTTTCCCCATTTTTTTCTAATTTTTCCCATTATTTTCCCATTTTTCCCCATTTTTCCCATTTTTTCCCAGTTTTTTCCCATTTTTTTCCCATTTTTTCCAATTTTTTCCCAGTTTTTTCCCATTTTTTCCCATTTTTTCCCATTTTTTCCCATGTTTTCCCTTTTTCCCCATGTTTTCCCATTATTTTCCCCAATTTTTTCCATTTTTTCCCATTTTTTTCCCATTTTTTCCAATTTTTTCCCAGTTTTTTCCCATTTTTTCCCATTTTTTCCCATTTTTTCCCATGTTTTCCCTTTTTCCCCATGTTTTCCCATTATTTTCCCCATTTCTTCCCATTTTTCCCCATTTTTTCCCCATTTTTTCCAATTTTTTCCCAGTTTTTTCCCATTTCTTCCCAATTTTTCCCCATTTTTTCCCATGTTTTCCCTTTTATCCCAATATTTTCCCAATATTTTCCCATTTTTTCCCGATTTTTCCCCATTTTTTCCCCATTTTTCCCATTTTTTCCCAGTTTTTTCCCAGTTTTTTCCCATTTTTTCCCAGTTTTTTCCCATTTTTTCCAATTTTTTCCCATTATTTTCCCATTTTTCCTTATTTTTTCCCCATTTTTCCCATTTTTTTCCCATTTTTTTCCCATTTTTCCCATTTTTCCCCATTTTTTCCCATTTTTTCCCAGTTTTTCCCATTTTTTCCCATTTTTCCCCATTTTTTCCCATTTTTCCCATTTTTTCCCAGTTTTTTCCCATTTTTTCCCATTTTTTCCCATGTTTTCCCATTTTCCCCATGTTTTCCCATTATTTTCCCCAATTTTTTTCATTTTTTCCCATTTTTTTCCCATTTTTTCCAATTTTTTCCCAGTTTTTTCCCATTTTTTCCCATGTTTTCCCTTTTTTCCCATTTTCCCCCATTTTTCCCCCATTTTACCACATTTTTTCCCCATTTTCCCCATTTTCCCCTTTTTTTCCCATTTTTTCCCCATTTTTTCCCATTTTTTTCCCATTTTTCCAATTTTTTCCCAGTTTTTTCCCATTTTTTCCCTTTTTTCCCATTTTTCCCCATTTCTTCCCATTTTTCCCCATTTTTTCCCCATTTTTTCCAATTTTTTCCCAGTTTTTTCCCATTTCTTCCCAATTTTTCCCCATTTTTTCCCATGTTTTCCCTTTTATCCCAATATTTTCCCAATATTTTCCCATTTTTTCCCGATTTTTCCCCATTTTTTCCCCATTTTTCCCATTTTTTCCCAGTTTTTTCCCAGTTTTTTCCCATTTTTTCCCAGTTTTTTCCCATTTTTTCCAATTTTTTCCCATTATTTTCCCATTTTTCCTTATTTTTTCCCCATTTTTCCCATTTTTTTCCCATTTTTTTCCCATTTTTTCCCATTTTTTCCCTTTTTTCCCATTTTCCCCCATTTTTCCCATTATTTTCCCATTTTTTCCCTTTTTTCCCATTATTTTCCCTTTTTTTCCCCATTATTTTCCCCATTTTTTCCCATTTTTTCCCCATTTTTGCCATTATTTTCCCATTTTTCCCCATTTTTCCCCATTTTTCCCATGTTTTTCCCCATTTTTCCCATTTTTTCCAATTTTTTCCCAGTTTTTCCCATTTTTTCCCATGTTTTCCCATTTTTTCCATGTTTTCCCATTTTTTTCCCATTATTTTCCCATTATTGTCCCCAATTTTTCCCCATTTTTTCCCATGTTTTCCCTTTTTTCCCATTTTTTCCCCCATTTTTCCACATTTTTTCCCCATTTTCCCCATTTTTTCCCATTTTTTCCCATTTTTCCAATTTTTCCCAGTTTTTTCCCATTTTTTCCCATTTTTCCCCCATTTTTTCCCTATTCTTTTCCCATTTTTTTCACATTTTTTCCAATTTTTTCCCAGTTTTTTCCCATTTTTTCCCATTTATTCCCATGTTTTCCCTTTTTTCCCATTATTTTCCCATTTTTCCCCCATTTTTCCCATTTTTTCCCTTTTTTCCCTTTTTTTTCCCATTTTTTCTAATTTTTTCCCATGTTTTCCCTTTTTTCCCATTATTTTCCCATTTTTTCCCATTTTTTTCCCATTTTTTTCCATTATTTTCCCATTTTTCCCCATTTTTCCCCATTTTTTCTAATTTTTTCCCATTTTTTTCCCATTTTTTTCTAATTTTTTCCCATTATTTTCCCATTTTTCCCCAATTTCTCCATTTTTCCCCCATTTTTTTCCCATTTTTTCCAATTTTTTCCCAGTTTTTTCCCATTTTTTCCAATTTTTCCCCATTTTTTTCTAATTTTTTCCCATTATTTTCCCATTTTTCCCCATTTTTCCCATTTTTTCCCAGTTTTTTCCCATTTTTTTCCCATTTTTTCCAATTTTTTCCCAGTTTTTTCCCATTTTTTCCAATTTTTCCCCATTTTTTTCTAATTTTTTCCCATTATTTTCCCATTTTTCCCCATTTTTCCCATTTTTTCCCAGTTTTTTCCCATTTTTTTCCCATTTTTTCCAATTTTTTCCCAGTTTTTTCCCATTTTTTCCCATTTTTTCCCATTTTTTCCCATGTTTTCCCTTTTTCCCCATGTTTTCCCATTATTTTCCCCAATTTTTTCCATTTTTTCCCATTTTTTTCCCATTTTTTCCAATTTTTTCCCATTTTTTCCCATTTTTTCCCATGTTTTCCCTTTTTTCCCATTTTCCCCCATTTTACAACATTTTTTCCCCATTTTCCCCATTTTCCCCTTTTTTTCCCATTTTTTCCCCATTTTTTCCCATTTTTCCAATTTTTTCCCAGTTTTTTCCCATTTTTCCCATTTTTCCACCATTTTTTCCCATGTTTTCCCTTTTTTTCCCATTATTTTCCCATTTTTTTCCCATTTTTTCCCATTTTTCCCCATTTTTTCCCATTTTTTCCCAGTTTTTCCCATTTTTTCCCATTTTTCCCCATTTTTTCCCATTTTTCCCATTTTTTCCCAGTTTTTTCCCATTTTTTCCCATGTTTTCCCATTTTCCCCATGTTTTCCCATTATTTTCCCCAATTTTTTTCATTTTTTCCCATTTTTTCCCCATTTTTCCCATTTTTTCCCAGTTTTTTCCCCGTTTTTTCCCATTTTTTCCAATTTTTTCCCCATTTTTTCCCATTTTTTCCAATTTTTTCCCATTATTTTCCCATTTTTCCCCATTTTTTCCCCATTTTTCCCATTTTTTTCCCATTTTTTTCCCATTTTTTTCCCATTTTTTCCCATTTTTTCCCATTTTCCCCCATTTTTCCCATTATATTCGCATTTTTTCCCTTTTTTCCCATTATTTTCCCTTTTTTTCCCCATTATTTTCCCCATTTTTCCCCATTTTTTCCCCATTTTTTCCCATTATTTTCCCATTTTTCCCCATTTTTCCCCATTTTTCCCCATTTTTCCCATTTTTTCCAATTTTTTCCCAGTTTTTCCCATTTTTTCCATGTTTTCCCATTTTTTTCCCATTATTTTCCCATTATTGTCCCCAATTTTTTCCCATTTTTTCCCATGTTTTCCCTTTTTTCCCATTTTTTCCCCCATTTTCCCCATTTTTTCCCATTTTTTCCCATTTTTCCAATTTTTCCCAGTTTTTTCCCATTTTTTCCCATTTTTCCCCCATTTTTTCCCTTTTTTCCCATTATTTTCCCTATTCTTTTCCCATTTTTTTCACATTTTTTCCAATTTTTTCCCAGTTTTTTCCCATTTTTTCCCATTTATTCCCATGTTTTCCCTTTTTTCCCATTATTTTCCCATTTTTCCCCCATTTTTCCCATTTTTTCCCTTTTTTCCCTTTTTTTTCCCATTTTTTCTAATTTTTTCCCATGTTTTCCCTTTTTTCCCATTATTTTCCCATTTTTTCCCATTTTTTTCCCATTTTTTTCCATTATTTTCCCATTTTTCCCCATTTTTCCCCATTTTTTCTAATTTTTTCCCATTTTTTTCCCATTTTTTTCTAATTTTTTCCCATTATTTTCCCATTTTTCCCCATTTTTCCCATTTTTCCAATTTTTTCCCAGTTTTTTCCCCTTTTTTTCCCATTTTTTCCCCATTTTTTCCCATTTTTTTCCCATTTTTTTCCCATTTTTCCAATTTTTTCCCAGTTTTTTCCCATTTTTTCCCTTTTTTCCCATTTTTCCCCATTTCTTCCCATTTTTCCCCATTTTTTCCCCATTTTTTCCAATTTTTTCCCAGTTTTTTCCCATTTCTTCCCAATTTTTCCCCATTTTTTCCCATGTTTTCCCTTTTATCCCAATATTTTCCCAATATTTTCCCATTTTTTCCCGATTTTTCCCCATTTTTTCCCCATTTTTCCCATTTTTTCCCAGTTTTTTCCCAGTTTTTTCCCATTTTTTCCCAGTTTTTTCCCATTTTTTCCAATTTTTTCCCATTATTTTCCCATTTTTCCTTATTTTTTCCCCATTTTTCCCATTTTTTTCCCATTTTTTTCCCATTTTTTCCCATTTTTTCCCTTTTTTCCCATTTTCCCCCATTTTTCCCATTATTTTCCCATTTTTTCCCTTTTTTCCCATTATTTTCCCTTTTTTTCCCCATTATTTTCCCCATTTTTTCCCCATTTTTGCCATTATTTTCCCATTTTTCCCCATTTTTCCCCATTTTTCCCATGTTTTTCCCCATTTTTCCCATTTTTTCCAATTTTTTCCCAGTTTTTCCCATTTTTTCCCATGTTTTCCCATTTTTTCCATGTTTTCCCATTTTTTTCCCATTATTTTCCCATTATTGTCCCCAATTTTTCCCCATTTTTTCCCATGTTTTCCCTTTTTTCCCATTTTTTCCCCCATTTTTCCACATTTTTTCCCCATTTTCCCCATTTTTTCCCATTTTTTCCCATTTTTCCAATTTTTCCCAGTTTTTTCCCATTTTTTCCCATTTTTCCCCCATTTTTTCCCTATTCTTTTCCCATTTTTTTCACATTTTTCCAATTTTTTCCCAGTTTTTTCCCATTTTTTCCCATTTATTCCCATGTTTTCCCTTTTTTCCCATTATTTTCCCATTTTTCCCCCATTTTTCCCATTATTTCCCTTTTTTCCCTTTTTTTTCCCATTTTTTCTAATTTTTTCCCATGTTTTCCCTTTTTTCCCATTATTTTCCCATTTTTTCCCATTTTTTTCCCTTTTTTTCCATTATTTTCCCATTTTTTCTAATTTTTTCCCATTTTTTTCCCATTTTTTTCTAATTTTTTCCCATTATTTTCCCATTTTTCCCCATTTTTCCCATTTTTTCCCAGTTTTTTCCCATTTTTTTCCCATTTTTTCCAATTTTTTCCCAGTTTTTTCCCATTTTTTCCAATTTTTCCCCATTTTTTTCTAATTTTTTCCCATTATTTTCCCATTTTTCCCCATTTTTCCCATTTTTTCCCAGTTTTTTCCCATTTTTTTCCCATTTTTTCCAATTTTTTCCCAGTTTTTTCCCATTTTTTCCAATTTTTCCCCATTTTTTTCTAATATTTTCCCATTATTTTCCCATTTTTCCCCATTTTTCCCATTTTTTCCCAGTTTTTTCCCATTTTTTTCCCATTTTTTCCAATTTTTTCCCAGTTTTTTCCCATTTTTTCCCATTTTTTCCCATGTTTTCCCATTTTCCCCATGTTTTCCCATTATTTTCCCCAATTTTTTTCATTTTTTCCCATTTTTTTCCCATTTTTTCCAATTTTTTCCCAGTTTTTCCCATTTTTTCCATGTTTTCCCATTTTTTTCCCATTATTTTCCCATTATTGTCCCCAATTTTTTCCCATTTTTTCCCATGTTTTCCCTTTTTTCCCATTTTTTCCCCCATTTTTCCACATTTTTTCCCATTTTTTCCCATTTTTCCAATTTTTCCCAGTTTTTTCCCATTTTTTCCCATTTTTTCCCATTATTTTCCCTATTCTTTTCCCATTTTTTTCACATTTTTTCCAATTTTTTCCCAGTTTTTTCCCATTTTTTCCCATTTATTCCCATGTTTTCCCTTTTTTCCCATTATTTTCCCATTTTTCCCCCATTTTTCCCATTTTTTCCCTTTTTTCCCTTTTTTTTCCCATTTTTTCTAATTTTTTCCCATGTTTTCCCTTTTTTCCCATTATTTTCCCATTTTTTCCCATTTTTTTCCCATTTTTTTCCATTATTTTCCCATTTTTCCCCATTTTTCCCCATTTTTTCTAATTTTTTCCCATTTTTTTCCCATTTTTTTCTAATTTTTTCCCATTATTTTCCCATTTTTATCCATTTTTCCCATTTTTTCCCAGTTTTTTCCCATTTTTTTCCCATTTTTCCAATTTTTTCCCAGTTTTTTCCCATTTTTTCCAATTTTTCCCCATTTTTTTCTAATTTTTTCCCATTATTTTCCCATTTTTCCCCATTTTTCCCATTTTTCCCAGTTTTTTCCCATTTTTATCCCATTTTTTCCAATTTTTTCCCAGTTTTTTCCCATTTTTTCCAATTTTTCCCCATTTTTTTCTAATTTTTTCCCATTATTTTCCCATTTTTCCCCATTTTTCCCATTTTTTCCCAGTTTTTTCCCATTTTTTTCCCATTTTTTCCAATTTTTTCCCAGTTTTTTCCCATTTTTTCCCAGTTTTTTCCCATTTTTTCCCATGTTTTCCCTTTTTCCCCATGTTTTCCCATTATTTTCCCCAATTTTTTCCATTTTTTCCCATTTTTTCCCGTTTTTTCCAATTTTTTCCCAGTTTTTTCCCATTTTTTCCCATGTTTTCCCTTTTTTCCCATGTTTTCCCTTTTTCCCCATGTTTTCCCATTATTTTCCCCAATTTTTTCCATTTTTTCCCATTTTTTTCCCATTTTTTCCAATTTTTTCCCAGTTTTTTCCCATTTTTTCCCATTTTTTCCCATTTTTTCCCATGTTTTCCCTTTTTCCCCATGTTTTCCCATTATTTTCCCCATTTCTTCCCATTTTTCCCCATTTTTTCCCCATTTTTTCCAATTTTTTCCCAGTTTTTTCCCATTTCTTTCCAATTTTTCCCCATTTTTTCCCATGTTTTCCCTTTTATCCCAATATTTTCCCAATATTTTCCCATTTTTTCCCGATTTTTCCCCATTTTTTCCCCATTTTTCCCATTTTTTCCCAGTTTTTTCCCAGTTTTTTCCCATTTTTTCCCAGTTTTTTCCCATTTTTTCCAATTTTTTCCCATTATTTTCCCATTTTTCCTTATTTTTTCCCCATTTTTCCCATTTTTTTCCCATTTTTTTCCCATTTTTTAATCATTTTTTCCCTTTTTTCCCATTTTCCCCCATTTTTCCCATTATTTTCCCATGTTTTCCCTTTTTTCCCATTATTTTCCCATTTTTCCCCATTTTTTCCCATTTTTCCCCATTATTTTCCCAGTTTTTTCCCATTTTTTCCAATTTTTCCCCATTTTTTCCCATTTTTTCCCATTTTTTCCCATTTTTTCCCATGTTTTCCCATTTTCCCCATGTTTTCCCATTAATTTCCCCAATTTTTTCCATTTTTTCCCATTTTTTTCCCATTTTTTCCAATTTTTTCCCAGTTTTTTCCCATTTTTCCCCATGTTTTCCCTTTTTTCCCATTATTTTCCCATTTTTCCCCATTTTTTCCCATTTTTCCCCATTATTTTCCCAGTTTTTTCCCATTTTTTCCAATTTTTTCCCAGTTTTTCCCATTTTTTCCATGTTTTCCCATTTTTTTCCCATTATTTTCCCATTATTGTCCCCAATTTTTCCCCATTTTTTCCCATGTTTTCCCTTTTTTCCCATTTTCCCCCATTTTACAACATTTTTTCCCCATTTTCCCCATTTTCCCCTTTTTTTCCCATTTTTTCCCCATTTTTTCCCATTTTTCCAATTTTTTCCCAGTTTTTTCCCATTTTTCCCATTTTTCCACCATTTTTTCCCATGTTTTCCCTTTTTTTCCCATTATTTTCCCATTTTTTTCCCATTTTTTCCCATTTTTCCCCATTTTTTCCCATTTTTTCCCAGTTTTTCCCATTTTTTCCCATTTTTCCCCATTTTTTCCCATTTTTCCCATTTTTTCCCAGTTTTTTCCCATTTTTTCCCATGTTTTCCCATTATTTTCCCCAATTTTTTTCATTTTTTCCCATTTTTTCCCCATTTTTCCCATTTTTTCCCAGTTTTTTCCCAGTTTTTTCCCATTTTTTCCAATTTTTTCCCCATTTTTTCCCATTTTTTCCAATTTTTTCCCATTTTTCCCCATTTTTTCCCCATTTTTCCCATTTTTTTCCCATTTTTTTCCCATTTTTTTCCCATTTTTTCCCATTTTTTCCCATTTTCCCCCATTTTTCCCATTATTTTCCCATTTTTTCCCTTTTTTCCCATTATTTTCCCTTTTTTTCCCCATTATTTTCCCCATTTTTCCCCATTTTTCCCCATTTTTTCCCATTATTTTCCCATTTTTCCCCATTTTTCCCCATTTTTCCCCATTTTTCCCATTTTTTCCAATTTTTTCCCAGTTTTTCCCATTTTTTCCCATTTTTTTCCCATTTTTTTCCATTATTTTCCCATTTTTCCCCATTTTTCCCCATTTTTTCTAATTTTTTCCCATTTTTTTCCCATTTTTTTCTAATTTTTTCCCATTATTTTCCCATTTTTCCCCATTTTTCCCATTTTTTCCCAGTTTTTTCCCATTTTTTTCCCATTTTTCCAATTTTTTCCCAGTTTTTTCCCATTTTTCCACCTTTTTTTCCCATGTTTTCCCTTTTTTTCCCATTATTTTCCCATTTTTTTCCCATTTTTTCCCATTTTTCCCCATTTTTTCCCATTTTTTCCCATTTTTTCCCATTTTTCCCATTTTTTCCCAGTTTTTTCCCATTTTTTCCCATTTTTTCCCATGTTTTCCCATTTTCCCCATGTTTTCCCATTATTTTCCCCAATTTTTTCCATTTTTTCCCATTTTTTCCAATTTTTTCCCAGTTTTTTCCCATTTTTTCCCATGTTTTCCCTTTTTTCCCATTTTCCCCCATTTTTCCCCCATTTTACCACATTTTTTCCCCATTTTCCCCATTTTCCCCTTTTTTTCCCATTTTTTCCCCATTTTTTCCCATTTTTCCAATTTTTTCCCAGTTTTTTCCCATTTTTCCCATTTTTCCACCATTTTTTCCCATGTTTTCCCTTTTTTTCCCATTATTTTCCCATTTTTTTCCCATTTTTTCCCATTTTTCCCCATTTTTTCCCATTTTTTCCCAGTTTTTCCCATTTTTTCCCATTTTTCCCCATTTTTTCCCATTTTTCCCATTTTTTCCCAGTTTTTTCCCATTTTTTCCCATTTTTTCCCATGTTTTCCCATTTTCCCCATGTTTTCCCATTATTTTCCCCAATTTTTTTCATTTTTTCCCATTTTTTTCCCATTTTTTCCAATTTTTTCCCAGTTTTTCCCATTTTTTCCATGTTTTCCCATTTTTTTCCCATTATTTTCCCATTATTGTCCCCAATTTTTTCCCATTTTTTCCCATGTTTTCCCTTTTTTCCCATTTTTTCCCCCATTTTTCCACATTTTTTCCCCATTTTCCCCATTTTTTCCCATTTTTTCCCATTTTTCCAATTTTTCCCAGTTTTTTCCCATTTTTTCCCATTTTTCCCCCATTTTTTCCCTATTCTTTTCCCATTTTTTTCACATTTTTTCCAATTTTTTCCCAGTTTTTTCCCATTTTTTCCCATTTATTCCCATGTTTTCCCTTTTTTCCCATTATTTTCCCATTTTTCCCCCATTTTTCCCATTTTTTCCCTTTTTTCCCTTTTTTTTCCCATTTTTTCTAATTTTTTCCCATGTTTTCCCTTTTTTCCCATTATTTTCCCATTTTTTCCCATTTTTTTCCCATTTTTTTCCATTATTTTCCCATTTTTCCCCATTTTTCCCCATTTTTTCTAATTTTTTCCCATTTTTTTCCCATTTTTTTCTAATTTTTTCCCATTATTTTCCCATTTTTCCCCATTTTTCCCATTTTTTCCCAGTTTTTTCCCATTTTTTTCCCATTTTTTCCAATTTTTTCCCAGTTTTTTCCCATTTTTTCCAATTTTTCCCCATTTTTTTCTAATTTTTTCCCATTATTTTCCCATTTTTCCCCATTTTTCCCATTTTTTCCCAGTTTTTTCCCATTTTTTTCCCATTTTTTCCAATTTTTTTCCCATTTTTTTCCCATTTTTTCCCATGTTTTCCCATTTTCCCCATGTTTTCCCATTATTTTCCCCAATTTTTTCCATTTTTTCCCATTTTTTTCCCATTTTTTCCAATTTTTTCCCAGTTTTTTCCCATTTTTTCCCATGTTTTCCCTTTTTTCCCATTTTCCCCCATTTTACAACATTTTTTCCCCATTTTCCCCATTTTCCCCTTTTTTTCCCATTTTTTCCCCATTTTTTCCCATTTTTCCAATTTTTTCCCAGTTTTTTCCCATTTTTCCCATTTTTCCACCATTTTTTCCCATGTTTTCCCTTTTTTTCCCATTATTTTCCCATTTTTTTCCCATTTTTTCCCATTTTTCCCCATTTTTTCCCATTTTTTCCCAGTTTTTCCCATTTTTTCCCATTTTTCCCCATTTTCCCCTTTTTTTCCCATTTTTTCCCCATTTTTTCCCATTTTTTTCCCATTTTTTTCCCATTTTTCCAATTTTTTCCCAGTTTTTTCCCATTTTTTCCCTTTTTTCCCATGTTTTCCCATTATTTTCCCCAATTTTTTCCATTTTTTCCCATTTTTTTCCCATTTTTTCCAATTTTTTCCCAGTTTTTTCCCATTTTTTCCCATGTTTTCCCTTTTTTCCCATTTTCCCCCATTTTTCCCCCATTTTACCACATTTTTTCCCCATTTTCCCCATTTTCCCCTTTTTTTCCCATTTTTTCCCCATTTTTTCCCATTTTTTTCCCATTTTTTTCCCATTTTTCCAATTTTTTCCCAGTTTTTTCCCATTTTTTCCCTTTTTTCCCATTTTTCCCCATTTCTTCCCATTTTTCCCCATTTTTTCCCCATTTTTTCCAATTTTTTCCCAGTTTTATCCCATTTCTTCCCAATTTTTCCCCATTTTTTCCCATGTTTTCCCTTTTATCCCAATATTTTCCCAATATTTTCCCATTTTTTCCCGATTTTTCCCCATTTTTTCCCCATTTTTCCCATTTTTTCCCAGTTTTTTCCCAGTTTTTTCCCATTTTTTCCCAGTTTTTTCCCATTTTTTCCAATTTTTTCCCATTATTTTCCCATTTTTCCTTATTTTTTCCCCATTTTTCCCATTTTTTTCCCATTTTTTCCCCATTTTTTCCCATTTTTTCCCTTTTTTCCCATTTTCCCCCATTTTTCCCATTATTTTCCCATTTTTTCCCTTTTTTCCCATTATTTTCCCTTTTTTTCCCCATTATTTTCCCCATTTTTTCCCATTTTTTCCCCATTTTTGCCATTATTTTCCCATTTTTCCCCATTTTTCCCCATTTTTCCCATGTTTTTCCCCATTTTTCCCATTTTTTCCAATTTTTTCCCAGTTTTTCCCATTTTTTCCCATGTTTTCCCATTTTTTCCATGTTTTCCCATTTTTTTCCCATTATTTTCCCATTATTGTCCCCAATTTTTCCCCATTTTTTCCCATGTTTTCCCTTTTTTCCCATTTTTTCCCCCATTTTTCCACATTTTTTCCCCATTTTCCCCATTTTTTCCCATTTTTTCCCATTTTTCCAATTTTTCCCAGTTTTTTCCCATTTTTTCCCATTTTTCCCCCATTTTTTCCCTTTTTTCCCATTATTTTCCCTATTCTTTTCCCATTTTTTTCACATTTTTTCCAATTTTTTCCCAGTTTTTTCCCATTTTTTCCCATTTATTCCCATGTTTTCCCTTTTTTCCCATTATTTTCCCATTTTTCCCCCATTTTTCCCATTTTTTCCCTTTTTTCCCTTTTTTTTCCCATTTTTTCTAATTTTTTCCCATGTTTTCCCTTTTTTCCCATTATTTTCCCATTTTTTCCCATTTTTTTCCCATTTTTTTCCATTATTTTCCCATTTTTCCCCATTTTTCCCCATTTTTTCTAATTTTTTCCCATTTTTTTCCCATTTTTTTCTAATTTTTTCCCATTATTTTCCCATTTTTCCCCATTTTTCCCATTTTTTCCCATTTTTTCCCATTTTTTTCCCATTTTTTCCAATTTTTTCCCAGTTTTTTCCCATTTTTTCCAATTTTTCCCCATTTTTTTCTAATTTTTTCCCATTATTTTCCCATTTTTCCCCATTTTTCCCATTTTTTCCCAGTTTTTTCCCATTTTTTTCCCATTTTTCCAATTTTTTCCCAGTTTTATCCCATTTTTTAACCATTTTTTCCCATGTTTTCCCTTTTTTTCCCATTATTTTCCCATTTTTTTCCCATTTTTTCCCATTTTTCCCCATTTTTTCCCATTTTTTCCCAGTTTTTCCCATTTTTTCCCATTTTTCCCCATTTTTTCCCATTTTTCCCATTTTTTCCCAGTTTTTTCCCATTTTTTCCCATTTTTTCCCATGTTTTCCCATTTTCCCCATGTTTTCCCATTATTTTCCCCAATTTTTTCCATTTTTTCCCATTTTTTTCCCATTTTTTCCAATTTTTTCCCAGTTTTTTCCCATTTTTTCCCATGTTTTCCCTTTTTTCCCATTTTCCCCCATTTTTCCCCCATTTTACCACATTTTTTCCCCATTTTCCCCATTTTCCCCTTTTTTTCCCATTTTTTCCCCATTTTTCCCCATTTTTCCAATTTTTTCCCAGTTTTTTCCCATTTTTCCCATTTTTCCACCATTTTTTCCCATGTTTTCCCTTTTTTTCCCATTATTTTCCCATTTTTTTCCCATTTTTTCCCATTTTTCCCCATTTTTTCCCATTTTTTCCCAGTTTTTCCCATTTTTTCCCATTTTTCCCCATTTTTTCCCATTTTTCCCATTTTTTCCCAGTTTTTTCCCATTTTTTCCCATTTTTTCCCATGTTTTCCCATTTTCCCCATGTTTTCCCATTATTTTCCCCAATTTTTTTCATTTTTTCCCATTTTTTTCCCATTTTTTCCAATTTTTTCCCAGTTTTTCCCATTTTTTCCATGTTTTCCCATTTTTTTCCCATTATTTTCCCATTTTTCCCCCATTTTTCCCTTTTTTCCCATTATTTTCCCTATTCTTTTCCCATTTTTTTCACATTTTTTCCCATTTTTTCCAAGTTTTTTCCCATTTTTTCCCATTTTTTCCCATGTTTTCCCATTTTCCCCATGTTTTCCCATTATTTTCCCCAATTTTTTTCATTTTTTCCCATTTTTTTCCCATTTTTTCCAATTTTTTCCCAGTTTTTTCCCATTTTTTCCCATGTTTTCCCTTTTTTCCCATTTTCCCCCATTTTTCCCCCATTTTACCACATTTTTTCCCCATTTTCCCCATTTTCCCCTTTTTTTCCCATTTTTTCCCCATTTTTTCCCATTTTTTTCCCATTTTTTTCCCATTTTTCCAATTTTTTCCCAGTTTTTTCCCATTTTTTCCCTTTTTTCCCATTTTTCCCCATTTCTTCCCATTTTTCCCCATTTTTTCCCCATTTTTTCCAATTTTTTCCCAGTTTTTTCCCATTTCTTCCCAATTTTTCCCCATTTTTTCCCATGTTTTCCCTTTTATCCCAATATTTTCGCAATATTTTCCCATTTTTTCCCGATTTTTCCCCATTTTTTCCCCATTTTTCCCATTTTTTCCCAGTTTTTTCCCAGTTTTTTCCCATTTTTTCCCAGTTTTTTCCCATTTTTTCCAATTTTTTCCCATTATTTTCCCATTTTTCCTTATTTTTTCCCCATTTTTCCCATTTTTTTCCCTTTTTTTTCCCATTTTTTCTAATTTTTTCCCATGTTTTCCCTTTTTTCCCATTATTTTCCCATTTTTTCCCATTTTTTTCCCATTTTTTTCCATTATTTTCCCATTTTTCCCCATTTTTCCCCATTTTTTCTAATTTTTTCCCATTTTTTTCCCATTTTTTTCTAATTTTTTCCCATTATTTTCCCATTTTTCCCCATTCTTCCCATTTTTTCCCAGTTTTTTCCCATTTTTTTCCCATTTTTTCCAATTTTTTCCCAGTTTTTTCCCATTTTTTCCAATTTTTCCCGATTTTTTTCTAATTTTTTCCCATTATTTTCCCATTTTTCCCCATTTTTCCCATTTTTTCCCAGTTTTTTCCCATTTTTCCAATTTTTTCCCAGTTTTTTCCCATTTTTTAACCATTTTTTCCCATGTTTTCCCTTTTTTTCCCATTATTTTCCCATTTTTCCCCATTTTTTCCCATTTTTTCCCATTTTTTCCCATTTTTTCCCATTTTTCCCCATTTTTTCCCATTTTTCCCATTTTTTCCCAGTTTTTTCCCATTTTTTCCCATTTTTTCCCATGTTTTCCCATTTTCCCCATGTTTTCCAATTATTTTCCCCAATTTTTTCCATTTTTTCCCATTTTTTTCCCATTTTTTCCAATTTTTTCCCAGTTTTTTCCCATTTTTTCCCATGTTTTCCCTTTTTTCCCATTTTCCCCCATTTTTCCCCCATTTTACCACATTTTTTCCCCATTTTCCCCATTTTCCCCTTTTTTTCCCATTTTTTCCCCATTTTTTCCCATTTTTCCAATTTTTTCCCAGTTTTTTCCCATTTTTCCCATTTTTCCACCATTTTTTCCCATGTTTTCCCTTTTTTTCCCATTATTTTCCCATTTTTTTCCCATTTTTTCCCATTTTTCCCCATTTTTCCCCATTTTTCCCCATTTTTTCCCAGTTTTTCCCATTTTTTCCCATTTTTCCCCATTTTTTCCCATTTTTCCCATTTTTTCCCAGTTTTTTCCCATTTTTTCCCATTTTTTCCCATGTTTTCCCATTTTCCCCATGTTTTCCCATTATTTTCCCCAATTTTTTTCATTTTTTCCCATTTTTTTCCCATTTTTTCCAATTTTTTCCCAGTTTTTCCCATTTTTTCCATGTTTTCCCATTTTTTTCCCATTATTTTCCCATTTTTCCCCCATTTTTTCCCTTTTTTCCCATTATTTTCCCTATTCTTTTCCCATTTTTTTCACATTTTTTCCCATTTTTTCCCAGTTTTTTCCCATTTTTTCCCATTTTTTCCCATGTTTTCCCATTTTCCCCATGTTTTCCCATTATTTTCCCCAATTTTTTTCATTTTTTCCCATTTTTTTCCCATTTTTTCCAATTTTTTCCCAGTTTTTTCCCATTTTTTCCCATGTTTTCCCTTTTTTCCCATTTTCCCCCATTTTTCCCCCATTTTACCACATTTTTTCCCCATTTTCCCCATTTTCCCCTTTTTTTCCCATTTTTTCCCCATTTTTTCCCATTTTTTTCCCATTTTTTTCCCATTTTTCCAATTTTTTCCCAGTTTTTTCCCATTTTTTCCCTTTTTTCCCATTTTTCCCCATTTCTTCCCATTTTTCCCCATTTTTTCCCCATTTTTTCCAATTTTTTCCCAGTTTTTTCCCATTTCTTCCCAATTTTTCCCCATTTTTTCCCATGTTTTCCCTTTTATCCCAATATTTTCCCAATATTTTCCCATTTTTTCCCGATTTTTCCCCATTTTTTCCCCATTTTTCCCATTTTTTCCCAGTTTTTTCCCAGTTTTTTCCCATTTTTTCCCAGTTTTTTCCCATTTTTTCCAATTTTTTCCCATTATTTTCCCATTTTTCCTTATTTTTTCCCCATTTTTCCCATTTTTTTCCCATTTTTTCCCCATTTTTTCCCATTTTTTCCCTTTTTTCCCATTTTCCCCCATTTTTCCCATTATTTTCCCATTTTTTCCCTTTTTTCCCATTATTTTCCCTTTTTTTCCCCATTATTTTCCCATTTTTTCCCATTTTTTCCCCATTTTTGCCATTATTTTCCCATTTTTCCCCATTTTTCCCCATTTTTCCCATGTTTTTCCCCATTTTTCCCATTTTTTCCAATTTTTTCCCAGTTTTTCCCATTTTTTCCCATGTTTTCCCATTTTTTCCATGTTTTCCCATTTTTTTCCCATTATTTTCCCATTATTGTCCCCAATTTTTCCCCATTTTTTCCCATGTTTTCCCTTTTTTCCCATTTTTTCCCCCATTTTTCCACATTTTTTCCCCATTTTCCCCATTTTTTCCCATTTTTCCAATTTTTCCCAGTTTTTTCCCATTTTTTCCCATTTTTCCCCCATTTTTTCCCTTTTTTCCCATTATTTTCCCTATTCTTTTCCCATTTTTTTCACATTTTTTCCAATTTTTTCCCAGTTTTTTCCCATTTTTTCCCATTTATTCCCATGTTTTCCCTTTTTTCCCATTATTTTCCCATTTTTCCCCCATTTTTCCCATTTTTTCCCTTTTTTCCCTTTTTTTTCCCATTTTTTCTAATTTTTTCCCATGTTTTCCCTTTTTTCCCATTATTTTCCCATTTTTTCCCATTTTTTTCCCATTTTTTTCCATTATTTTCCCATTTTTCCCCATTTTTCCCCATTTTTTCTAATTTTTTCCCATTTTTTTCCCATTTTTTTCTAATTTTTTCCCATTATTTTCCCATTTTTCCCCATTTTCCCCATTTTTCCCATTTTTTCCCCATTTTTTTCCCATTTTTTCCCATTTTTTCCCAGTTTTTTCCCATTTTTTCCAATTTTTCCCCATTTTTTTCTAATTTTTTCCCATTATTTTCCCATTTTTCCCCATTTTTCCCATTTTTTCCCAGTTTTTTCCCATTTTTTTCCCATTTTTTCCAATTTTTTCCCAGTTTTTTCCCATTTTTTCCCATTTTTTCCCATTTTTTCCCATGTTTTCCCTTTTTCCCCATGTTTTCCCATTATTTTCCCCAATTTTTTCCATTTTTTCCCATTTTTTTCCCATTTTTTCCAATTTTTTCCCAGTTTTTTCCCATTTTTTCCCATGTTTTCCCTTTTTTCCCATGTTTTCCCTTTTTCCCCATGTTTTCCCATTATTTTCCCCATTTCTTCCCATTTTTCCCCATTTTTTCCCCATTTTTTCCAATTTTTTCCCAGTTTTTTCCCATTTCTTCCCAATTTTTCCCCATTTTTTCCCATGTTTTCCCTTTTATCCCAATATTTTCCCAATATTTTCCCATTTTTTCCCGATTTTTCCCCATTTTTTCCCCATTTTTCCCATTTTTTCCCAGTTTTTTCCCAGTTTTTTCCCATTTTTTCCCATTATTTTCCCATTTTTCCTTATTTTTTCCCCATTTTTCCCATTTTTTTCCCATTTTTTTCCCATTTTTTCCCATTTTTTCCCTTTTTTCCCATTTTCCCCCATTTTTCCCATTATTTTCCCATGTTTTCCCTTTTTTCCCATTATTTTCCCATTTTTCCCCATTTTTTCCCATTTTTCCCCATTATTTTCCCAGTTTTTTCCCATTTTTTCAAATTTTTTCCCATTTTTTCCCATTTTTTGCCATTTTTTCCCATTTTTTCCCATGTTTTCCCATTTTCCCCATGTTTTCCCATTATTTTCCCCAATTTTTTCCATTTTTTCCCATTTTTTTCCCATTTTTTCCAATTTTTTCCCAGTTTTTTCCCATTTTTTCCCATGTTTTCCCTTTTTTCCCATTTTCCCCCATTTTACAACATTTTTTCCCCATTTTCCCCATTTTCCCCTTTTTTTCCCATTTTTTCCCCATTTTTTCCCATTTTTCCAATTTTTTCCCAGTTTTTTCCCATTTTTCCCATTTTTCCACCATTTTTTCCCATGTTTTCCCTTTTTTTCCCATTATTTTCCCATTTTTTTCCCATTTTTTCCCATTTTTCCCCATTTTTTCCCATTTTTTCCCAGTTTTTCCCATTTTTTCCCATTTTTCCCCATTTTTTCCCATTTTTCCCATTTTTTCCCAGTTTTTTCCCATTTTTTCCCATGTTTTCCCATTATTTTCCCCAATTTTTTTCATTTTTTCCCATTTTTTCCCCATTTTTCCCATTTTTTCCCAGTTTTTTCCCAGTTTTTTCCCATTTTTTCCAATTTTTTCCCCATTTTTTCCCATTTTTTCCAATTTTTTCCCATTATTTTCCCATTTTTCCCCATTTTTTCCCCATTTTTCCCATTTTTTTCCCATTTTTTTCCCATTTTTTTCCCATTTTTTCCCATTTTTTCCCATTTTCCCCCATTTTTCCCATTATTTTCCCTTTTTTTCCCCATTATTTTCCCCATTTTTCCCCATTTTTTCCCCATTTTTTCCCATTATTTTCCCATTTTTCCCCATTTTTCCCCATTTTTCCCCATTTTTCCCATTTTTTCCAATTTTTTCCCAGTTTTTCCCATTTTTTCCATGTTTTCCCATTTTTTTCCCATTATTTTCCCATTATTGTCCCCAATTTTTTCCCATTTTTTCCCATGTTTTCCCTTTTTTCCCATTTTTTCCCCCATTTTTCCACATTTTTTCCCCATTTTCCCCATTTTTTCCCATTTTTTCCCATTTTTCCAATTTTTCCCAGTTTTTTCCCATTTTTTCCCATTTTTCCCCCATTTTTTCCCATTATTTTCCCTATTCTTTTCCCATTTTTTTCACATTTTTTCCAATTTTTTCCCAGTTTTTTCCCATTTTTTCCCATTTATTCCCATGTTTTCCCTTTTTTCCCATTATTTTCCCATTTTTCCCCCATTTTTCCCATTTTTTCCCTTTTTTCCCTTTTTTTTCCCATTTTTTCTAATTTTTTCCCATGTTTTCCCTTTTTTCCCATTATTTTCCCATTTTTTCCCATTTTTTTCCCATTTTTTTCCATTATTTTCCCATTTTTCCCCATTTTTCCCCATTTTTTCTAATTTTTTCCCATTTTTTTCCCATTTTTTTCTAATTTTTTCCCATTATTTTCCCATTTTTCCCCATTTTTCCCATTTTTTCCCAGTTTTTTCCCATTTTTTTCCCATTTTTCCAATTTTTTCCCAGTTTTTTCCCATTTTTCCACCATTTTTTCCCATGTTTTCCCTTTTTTTCCCATTATTTTCCCATTTTTTTCCCATTTTTTCCCATTTTTCCCCATTTTTTCCCATTTTTTCCCATTTTTTCCCATTTTTTCCCATTTTTCCCATTTTTTCCCAGTTTTTTCCCATTTTTTCCCATTTTTTCCCATGTTTTCCCATTTTCCCCATGTTTTCCCATTATTTTCCCCAATTTTTTCCATTTTTTCCCATTTTTTTCCCATTTTTTCCAATTTTTTCCCAGTTTTTTCCCATTTTTTCCCATGTTTTCCCTTTTTTCCCATTTTCCCCCATTTTTCCCCCATTTTACCACATTTTTTCCCCATTTTCCCCATTTTCCCCTTTTTTTCCCATTTTTTCCCCATTTTTTCCCATTTTTCCAATTTTTTCCCAGTTTTTTCCCATTTTTCCCATTTTTCCACCATTTTTTCCCATGTTTTCCCTTTTTTTCCCATTTTTTTCCCATTTTTTTCCCATTTTTTTCCCATTTTTTCCCATTTTTCCCCATTTTTTCCCATTTTTTCCCATTTTTTCCCATTTTTCCCCATTTTTTCCCATTTTTCCCATTTTTTCCCAGTTTTTTCCCATTTTTTCCCATTTTTTCCCATGTTTTCCCATTTTCCCCATGTTTTCCCATTATTTTCCCCAATTTTTTTCATTTTTTCCCATTTTTTTCCCATTTTTTCCAATTTTTTCCCAGTTTTTCCCATTTTTTCCATGTTTTCCCATTTTTTTCCCATTATTTTCCCATTATTGTCCCCAATTTTTTCCCATTTTTTCCCATGTTTTCCCTTTTTTCCCATTTTTTCCCCCATTTTTTCCCATTTTTTCCCATTTTTCCAATTTTTCCCAGTTTTTTCCCATTTTTTCCCATTTTTCCCCCATTTTTTCCCTTTTTTCCCATTATTTTCCCTATTCTTTTCCCATTTTTTTCACATTTTTTCCAATTTTTTCCCAGTTTTTTCCCATTTTTTCCCATTTATTCCCATGTTTTCCCTTTTTTCCCATTATTTTCCCATTTTTCCCCCATTTTTCCCATTTTTTCCCTTTTTTCCCTTTTTTTCCCCATTTTTTCTAATTTTTTCCCATGTTTTCCCTTTTTTCCCATTATTTTCCTATTTTTTCCCATTTTTTTCCCATTTTTTTCCATTATTTTCCCATTTTTCCCCATTTTTCCCCATTTTTTCTAATTTTTTCCCATTTTTTTCCCATTTTTTTCTAATTTTTTCCCATTATTTTCCCATTTTTCCCCATTTTTCCCATTTTTTCCCAGTTTTTTCCCATTTTTTTCCCATTTTTTCCAATTTTTTCCCAGTTTTTTCCCATTTTTTCCAATTTTTCCCCATTTTTTTCTAATTTTTTCCCATTATTTTCCCATTATTTTCCCATTTTTCCCCATTTTTCCCATTTTTTCCCAGTTTTTTCCCATTTTTTTCCCATTTTTTCCAATTTTTTTCCCATTTTTTTCCCATTTTTTCCCATGTTTTCCCTTTTTCCCCATGTTTTCCCATTATTTTCCCCAATTTTTTCCATTTTTTCCCATTTTTTTCCCATTTTTTCCAATTTTTTCCCAGTTTTTTCCCATTTTTTCCCATGTTTTCCCTTTTTTCCCATGTTTTCCCTTTTTCCCCATGTTTTCCCATTATTTTCCCCAATTTTTTCCATTTTTTCCCATTTTTTTCCCATTTTTTCCAATTTTTTCCCAGTTTTTTCCCATTTTTTCCCATGTTTTCCCTTTTTCCCCATGTTTTCCCATTATTTTCCCCATTTCTTCTCATTGTTCCCCATTTTTTCCCCATTTTTTCCAATTTTTTCCCAGTTTTTTCCCATTTTTTCCCATGTTTTCCCTTTTTTCCCATTTTCCCCCATTTTTCCCCCATTTTACCACATTTTTTCCCCATTTTCCCCATTTTCCCCTTTTTTTCCCATTTTTTCCCCATTTTTTCCCATTTTTTTCCCATTTTTTTCCCATTTTTCCAATTTTTTCCCAGTTTTTTCCCATTTTTTCCCTTTTTTCCCATTTTTCCCCATTTCTTCCCATTTTTCCCCATTTTTTCCCCATTTTTTCCAATTTTTTCCCAGTTTTTTCCCATTTCTTCCCAATTTTTCCCCATTTTTTCCCATGTTTTCCCTTTTATCCCAATATTTTCCCAATATTTTCCCATTTTTTCCCGATTTTTCCCCATTTTTTCCCCATTTTTCCCATTTTTTCCCAGTTTTTTCCCAGTTTTTTCCCATTTTTTCCCAGTTTTTTCCCATTTTTTCCAATTTTTTCCCATTATTTTCCCATTTTTCCTTATTTTTTCCCCATTTTTCCCATTTTTTTCCCATTTTTTTCCCATTTTTTCCCATTTTTTCCCTTTTTTCCCATTTTCCCCCATTTTTCCCATTATTTTCCCATTTTTTCCCTTTTTTCCCATTATTTTCCCTTTTTTTCCCCATTATTTTCCCCATTTTTTCCCATTTTTTCCCCATTTTTGCCATTATTTTCCCATTTTTCCCCATTTTTCCCCATTTTTCCCATGTTTTTCCCCATTTTTCCCATTTTTTCCAATTTTTTCCCAGTTTTTCCCATTTTTTCCCATGTTTTCCCATTTTTTCCATGTTTTCCCATTTTTTTCCCATTATTTTCCCATTATTGTCCCCAATTTTTCCCCATTTTTTCCCATGTTTTCCCTTTTTTCCCATTTTTTCCCCCATTTTTCCACATTTTTTCCCCATTTTCCCCATTTTTTCCCATTTTTTCCCATTTTTCCAATTTTTCCCAGTTTTTTCCCATTTTTTCCCATTTTTCCCCCATTTTTTCCCTTTTTTCCCATTATTTTCCCTATTCTTTTCCCATTTTTTTCACATTTTTTCCAATTTTTTCCCAGTTTTTTCCCATTTTTTCCCATTTATTCCCATGTTTTCCCATTTTTCCCCCATTTTTCCCATTATTTCCCTTTTTTCCCTTTTTTTTCCCATTTTTTCTAATTTTTTCCCATGTTTTCCCTTTTTTCCCATTATTTTCCCATTTTTTCCCATTTTTTTCCCATTTTTTTCCATTATTTTCCCATTTTTCCCCATTTTTCCCCATTTTTTCTAATTTTTTCCCATTTTTTTCCCATTTTTTTCTAATTTTTTCCCATTATTTTCCCATTTTTCCCCATTTTTCCCATTTTTTCCCAGTTTTTTCCCATTTTTTTCCCATTTTTTCCAATTTTTTCCCAGTTTTTTCCCATTTTTTCCAATTTTTCCCCATTTTTTTCTAATTTTTTCCCATTATTTTCCCATTTTTCCCCATTTTTCCCATTTTTTCCCAGTTTTTTCCCATTTTTTTCCCATTTTTCCAATTTTTTCCCAGTTTTTTCCCATTTTTTAACCATTTTTTCCCATGTTTTCCCTTTTTTTCCCATTATTTTCCCATTTTTTCCCATTTTTCCCCATTTTTTCCCATTTTTTCCCATTTTTTCCCATTTTTTCCCATTTTTCCCCATTTTTTCCCATTTTTCCCATTTTTTCCCAGTTTTTTCCCATTTTTTCCCATTTTTTCCCATGTTTTCCCATTTTCCCCATGTTTTCCAATTATTTTCCCCAATTTTTTCCATTTTTTCCCATTTTTTTCCCATTTTTTCCAATTTTTTCCCAGTTTTTTCCCATTTTTTCCCATGTTTTCCCTTTTTTCCCATTTTCCCCCATTTTTCCCCCATTTTACCACATTTTTTCCCCATTTTCCCCATTTTCCCCTTTTTTTCCCATTTTTTCCCCATTTTTTCCCATTTTTCCAATTTTTTCCCAGTTTTTTCCCATTTTTCCCATTTTTCCACCATTTTTTCCCATGTTTTCCCTTTTTTTCCCATTATTTTCCCATTTTTTTCCCATTTTTTCCCATTTTTCCCCATTTTTTCCCATTTTTTCCCAGTTTTTCCCATTTTTTCCCATTTTTCCCCATTTTTTCCCATTTTTCCCATTTTTTCCCAGTTTTTTCCCATTTTTTCCCATTTTTTCCCATGTTTTCCCATTTTCCCCATGTTTTCCCATTATTTTCCCCAATTTTTTTCATTTTTTCCCATTTTTTTCCCATTTTTTCCCATTTTTTCCCTTTTTTCCCATTTTCCCCCATTTTTCCCATTATTTTCCCATTTTTTCCCTTTTTTCCCATTATTTTCCCTTTTTTTCCCCATTATTTTCCCCATTTTTTCCCATTTTTTCCCCATTTTTGCCATTATTTTCCCATTTTTCCCCATTTTTCCCTTTTTTCCCATTATTTTCCCTATTCTTTTCCCATTTTTTTCACATTTTTTCCAATTTTTTCCCAGTTTTTTCCCATTTTTTCCCATTTATTCCCATGTTTTCCCTTTTTTCCCATTATTTTCCCATTTTTCCCCAATTTTTCCCATTTTTTCCCTTTTTTCCCTTTTTTTTCCCATTTTTTCTAATTTTTTCCCATGTTTTCCCTTTTTTCCCATTATTTTCCCATTTTTTCCCATTTTTTCCCATTTTTTTCCATTATTTTCCCATTTTTCCCCATTTTTCCCCATTTTTTCTAATTTTTTCCCATTTTTTTCCCATTTTTTTCTAATTTTTTCCCATTATTTTCCCATTTTTCCCCATTTTTCCCATTTTTTCCCAATTTTTTCCCATTTTTTTCCCATTTTTTCCAATTTTTTCCCAGTTTTTTCCCATTTTTTCCAATTTTTCCCCATTTTTTTCTAATTTTTTCCCATTATTTTCCCATTTTTCCCCATTTTTCCCATTTTTTCCCAGTTTTTTCCCATTTTTTTCCCATTTTTTCCAATTTTTTCCCAGTTTTTTCCCATTTTTTCCAATTTTTCCCCATTTTTTTCTAATTTTTTCCCATTATTTTCCCATTTTTCCCCATTTTTCCCATTTTTTCCCAGTTTTTTCCCATTTTTTTCCCATTTTTTCCAATTTTTTCCCAGTTTTTTCCCATTTTTTCCCATTTTTTCCCATTTTTTCCCATGTTTTCCCTTTTTCCCCATGTTTTCCCATTATTTTCCCCAATTTTTTCCATTTTTTCCCATTTTTTTCCCATTTTTTCCAATTTTTTCCCAGTTTTTTCCCATTTTTTCCCATTTTTTCCCATGTTTTCCCTTTTTCCCCATGTTTTCCCATTATTTTCCCCATTTCTTCCCATTTTTCCCCATTTTTTCCCCATTTTTTCCAATTTTTTCCCAGTTTTTTCCCATTTCTTCCCAATTTTTCCCCATTTTTTCCCATGTTTTCCCTTTTATCCCAATATTTTCCCAATATTTTCCCATTTTTTCCCGATTTTTCCCCATTTTTTCCCCATTTTTCCCATTTTTTCCCAGTTTTTTCCCAGTTTTTTCCCATTTTTTCCAATTTTTTCCCCATTTTTTCCCATTTTTTTCTAATTTTTTCCCATTATTTTCCCATTTTTCCCCATTTTTCCCATTTTTTCCCAGTTTTTTCCCATTTTTTTCCAATTTTTTCCCAGTTTTTTCCCATTTTTTCCAATTTTTCCCCATTTTTTTCTAATTTTTTCCCATTATTTTCCCATTTTTCCCCATTTTTCCCATTTTTTCCCAGTTTTTTCCCATTTTTTTCCCATTTTTTCCAATTTTTTCCCAGTTTTTTCCCATTTTTTCCAATTTTTCCCCATTTTTTTCTAATTTTTTCCCATTATTTTCCCATTTTTCCCCATTTTTCCCATTTTTTCCCAGTTTTTTCCCATTTTTTTCCCATTTTTCCAATTTTTTCCCAGTTTTTTCCCATTTTTTAACCATTTTTTCCCATGTTTTCCCTTTTTTTCCCATTATTTTCCCATTATTTTCCCATTTTTTCCCATTTTTCCCCATTTTTTCCCATTTTTTCCCATTTTTTCCCATTTTTTCCCATTTTTCCCCATTTTTTCCCATTTTTCCCATTTTTTCCCAGTTTTTTCCCATTTTTTCCCATTTTTTCCCATGTTTTCCCATTTTCCCCATGTTTTCCAATTATTTTCCCCAATTTTTTCCATTTTTTCCCATTTTTTTCCCATTTTTTCCAATTTTTTCCCAGTTTTTTCCCATTTTTTCCCATGTTTTCCCTTTTTTCCCATTTTCCCCCATTTTTCCCCCATTTTACCACATTTTTTCCCCATTTTCCCCATTTTCCCCTTTTTTTCCCATTTTTTCCCCATTTTTTCCCATTTTTCCAATTTTTTCCCAGTTTTTTCCCATTTTTCCCATTTTTCCACCATTTTTCCCATGTTTTCCCTTTTTTTCCCATTATTTTCCCATTTTTTTCCCATTTTTTCCCATTTTTCCCCATTTTTTCCCATTTTTTCCCAGTTTTTCCCATTTTTTCCCATTTTTCCCCATTTTTTCCCATTTTTCCCATTTTTTCCCAGTTTTTTCCCATTTTTTCCCATTTTTTCCCATGTTTTCCCATTATTTTCCCCAATTTTTTTCATTTTTTCCCATTTTTTTCCCATTTTTTCCAATTTTTTCCCAGTTTTTCCCATTTTTTCCATGTTTTCCCATTTTTTTCCCATTATTTTCCCATTTTTCCCCCATTTTTTCCCTTTTTTCCCATTATTTTCCCTATTCTTTTCCCATTTTTTTCACATTTTTTCCCATTTTTTCCCAGTTTTTTCCCATTTTTTCCCATTTTTTCCCATGTTTTCCCATTTTCCCCATGTTTTCCAATTATTTTCCCCAATTTTTTTCATTTTTTCCCATTTTTTTCCCATTTTTTCCAATTTTTTCCCAGTTTTTTCCCATTTTTTCCCATGTTTTCCCTTTTTTCCCATTTTCCCCCATTTTTCCCCCATTTTACCACATTTTTTCCCCATTTTCCCCATTTTCCCCTTTTTTTCCCATTTTTTCCCCATTTTTTCCCATTTTTTTCCCATTTTTTTCCCATTTTTCCAATTTTTTCCCAGTTTTTTCCCATTTTTTCCCTTTTTTCCCATTTTTCCCCATTTCTTCCCATTTTTCCCCATTTTTTCCCCATTTTTCCCATTTTTTTCCCATTTTTTTCCCATTTTTTTCCCATTTTTTCCCATTTTTTCCCATTTTCCCCCATTTTTCCCATTATTTTCCCATTTTTTCCCTTTTTTCCCATTATTTTCCCTTTTTTTTCCCCATTATTTTCCCCATTTTTCCCCATTTTTTCCCCATTTTTTCCCATTATTTTCCCATTTTTCCCCATTTTTCCCCATTTTTCCCCATTTTTCCCATTTTTTCCAATTTTTTCCCAGTTTTTCCCATTTTTTCCATGTTTTCCCATTTTTTTCCCATTATTTTCCCATTATTGTCCCCAATTTTTTCCCATTTTTTCCCATGTTTTCCCTTTTTTCCCATTTTTTCCCACATTTTTCCACATTTTTTCCCCATTTTCCCCATTTTTTCCCATTTTTTCCCATTTTTCCAATTTTTCCCAGTTTTTTCCCATTTTTTCCCATTTTTCCCCCATTTTTTCCCATTATTTTCCCTATTCTTTTCCCATTTTTTTCACATTTTTTCCAATTTTTTCCCAGTTTTTTCCCATTTTTTCCCATTTATTCCCATGTTTTCCCTTTTTTCCCATTATTTTCCCATTTTTCCCCCATTTTTCCCATTTTTTCCCTTTTTTCCCTTTTTTTTCCCATTTTTTCTAATTTTTTCCCATGTTTTCCCTTTTTTCCCATTATTTTCCCATTTTTTCCCATTTTTTTCCCATTTTTTTCCATTATTTTCCCATTTTTCCCCATTTTTCCCCATTTTTTCTAATTTTTTCCCATTTTTTTCCCATTTTTTTCTAATTTTTTCCCATTATTTTCCCATTTTTCCCCATTTTTCCCATTTTTTCCCAGTTTTTTCCCATTTTTTTCCCATTTTTCCAATTTTTTCCCAGTTTTTTCCCATTT